>NC_057806.1:126259083-126603648 GCF_018294505.1 Triticum aestivum
TCCGTGCAGATGAAGCAACCAAGCTTAGGAGGAGCTCAATGAAGATCTTGTCCTTTGTGTTGTTTCGTTCTAGTTGATCAGTAGTGGAGCCCAGTTGGGGTTCTTATTTTATTTTGGTTCCGTAGTCGGACCCTGATTGTATTTGGATGATGTAATGTTTTATTCATGTATTTATGTGAAGTGGCGATTGTAAGCCAACTATGTATCTCTTTCCCTTATGTATTACATGGGTTGTGTGAATATTACCTCACTTGCGACATTGCTTTCAATGCGGTTATGCCTCTAAGTCGTGCTTCGACACGTGGGAGATATAGCCGCATCGAGGGCGTTACATAAATGCACCATCAGAAGTTCAGAAGCTTAGTTCATTTGACATGACTGTTACGTTTTCATGTTGTATTGTCCGATGGAGCAACATAACCTTCGCCTTCAGTTCTCCTAGGATCCTGAACAACATATCAAATGTCTGATAGTTTGGTTTCAAAACCATGCATATCTTGACAACATCGAACAATGTCTCTCCTTGTTTCACAAAGGGTCTTTGTTAGGGAATGGACTTGTGTCTGGAGCGCAGATACAACATTGATTTGAACTCGCATATCTTGAACACGAGGCAGTTTGGATGAGATTGCCTTAACAACCAACCCAGTATTACGCAGGAACGTGCTTTTGGCACTGTTAGTGGACAGGTACTGACCCACTGCAGCAAGAGCTGACATTGCGGTTATAGTTGCCTCGCCACCTTCAGAAGGTGGCGGTTCCACCATTTTTTCCATAGCTCACTGAAAAGTTGAGGTTTTACATTAGTAGTATCAGAACATAAGATATTAAGGAGGCAGCAAAACCAAACAAAATAGTTTTGGTCTATATACAGAACTTATTCTGGTGAACCCATGTAAAATATTAGTTGTATTTTATTGCAAAGTACATAATAAAACTAGGTTCCAAACATATGACCATGTACCATCGCTAATGTATTGTCTATTTCTTCACATTGTATTGAGGGCTAAGGATAAAGAGACAAAGTGTATAATACAGTAAGCATAGTACATCATTCATATCACAAAACAACTGACAACAGACAAACAGACAATTGTAACATTGTGTGGGCAAGTCTAGCACGAAACTAGATTACAGGTCAAGATCAAAGGAACATCACTCCTCTCTTTTAAACCTTGTAATGTGCAATGATACGCTAAGACAATTGTGTATAAAATTGAAAAGAGTAATAGACATTGGCTGCAAACCATGCAGTTCAAGGCACAAGTCAGAGTAAGTAGTAGTTAAAAGGCATGAGGATTAAGGACTTACAATAGCGGCTTTGACTGGTGTAGTCATGCCCTTCTTCTTGCTGGTGTGACAGTCCTTGAAGATTTCCACAACATTTGGTTCAGGTACTTTTTTGGTCCTTGCGGGCTTTTCTCTGCATTTGGAACAAGTTAATATACATATGATAATATGGTACAGTGAAAAGAGTAAAACAGCAGCTAATTACAAGAGCCTCGCAGTGTGCAATATAGCTATGAGATCCAGGCGTCTGTTGGAATTTCACTTTCCTATGGTTGGCCTTGTTCTTTGAGCATTTCACCTACAAGAAGATAGATTTGTGTGGCACATGCGTAAATAGGACTTCAGCATGTGATCTGATCACATATATATAATGTACCTGATACTTCGGATCAGACCAGTGTTTAACGAGGCCCCTCCAGTCTTCATCCGATATATTTTCCAGTGGAGATGTTTGGGGAAGTTCAGTATTAGTCTTGCCTTCAAAGTGAGTTTTCCTCAAGTTATACCGATACTATCGTAGAGAAGACTTGAAAACATGGGTGCAAGCTTGTCTGGTTACATCATCTTAGCTATCCAACTTGAACCTCATATGTTGAAAATTATGGGAGTCTCATTATCAGCAACCTAAAAAGTATGGGACAGAGCAAGACGATATTACTAGTTTCCATACATAACCATACTTACAGATAAATGGTCGAGGAAGGTGTTGAACTGGGTTTCTTCTTTGTCATTCTTGTACTGAATCCATGTTGGGAGGATACGTACATGACACCTAACGGCAACCACTGCCTCTGATACTAACTTGGCTGACTCTGTAGCATCACGTGGCCTTTTTAAACCTACCTCAAAACGGATCTCCATT
Organism: Triticum aestivum; assembly: GCF_018294505.1. Lineage (NCBI taxonomy): Eukaryota > Viridiplantae > Streptophyta > Magnoliopsida > Poales > Poaceae > Triticum > Triticum aestivum. The sequence continues at coordinate 126,261,236 of NC_057806.1, forward strand.
CTTCCTCCTCTAGATTTAGTTAACCTATCGAGCATTATCCCTGATGTTTGTTTCCTCTTGCGCCTAGGTGCTAGTCCAACAACGAACATAGGAAGTGTTAGTGTACATCAAACTGTGAGACTACATATAAAGAAGCATGCAACTGTAACTTGACTCTAGCAACTACCTTCTTGTTGTTGAGGCTCACAAGGTTCATCTGATCTTGCCAACTCGTCTTGTGTCAAGAGTGCTTGGGAAGTAGTGTCAGGTGGCAAGGGAGCTTGGGAACATGCTGCTAGCTCAGTTGACGCACGAGTAACTCGTGCAGCTGGTAGTACTATGAAAGGTGTTGCAAGAACTAGGGCTATCTCTGCTTGTTTGGTGGCAGCTATTTGTTTCTGTTTGGCTTTTTCTACAGCTCGTGTAGCATGGGATACCCTGTTTGTAGAATTTTCCGCTGGACTTTGACCTTCTATTGCACCATCAGTACCAGCAGAATCTGCAGGATTCTTCCGGTTCCCATTCCCTGCCATTCTGTGTTTCTTCCTCTTTCTCTGTGCCATGTTAAGTCAAGCCGACAAGAAAAACGAATAACAATTTAGTTCTTCCGAACAAATTGATGCGTGATACAGACGAACTGAATTTTGATGTTAGACAACCACATGATAGGAGGATGTAATATGTACGAAAAACAGGACGGAAGAGATAACTAGAACTATGATGTGTAAACTAAACAGAAGACATTTCACTAAATTAGAAGCAATGCAATGGAAGGTAGACCCCATATGAAAGATGCTACAAATATCGCTCTGCGAAGTTAACAGTGTCTCATCATAAATGGCGTTTAAACAAATGTGAAGCAGTACAAGAAATAAATCATATGCAAGATGCAAACAACATCACACTACCAAGTTAGAGGTCTCTTGTCATTAGTGCCATTGCATATTCACAACTTATGATGTGTAAACTAAGGAGAAGGCATTTCAACAAATTAGAAGCAATGAAAGCTAGACACCATATGAAAGATGCAATGAATATCACTCTACCAAGTTAAAACTATCTCGTCATAAGTGCCATTTCAACAAATTAGTATACAAGCTAGAAAAGAATGCGAGATGTAACCTACTAACCTCTGCAGAGTGTATATTAAATCTATCGATAACCATGTGCGCGGATAAGGGCCCAGTTCGTAGTTGGTCACACTATGAGTCAACAGTAATAATAATATGATTAATAACAACCCCGGTTCGATGATGAAAGAAGTTGGTTGATCTTTATTGTGATCGTGAGAGGATCACCGTCCTATCATGGATACCGACTTGATGGATATTTGTGATGTTGTGCGAGAATCACGGGTAAAGGTCAAGCTCCTTGTGGTCATGTATGATTACTACGATATTGTAATACCAAGCTTGATTGGATCCAAAGACTATCATGTGATGTCCGTGATGGTAAGTTCATGCATGTATTGGTTACGAGGTAACCCGAGCAGAGTAAGTTGGTGCATGATAGCGTCATCATGTTGCATGCTAGTATTATCATGTTCATATGTTCATGCCATGCTCGTATTGTTCTAGCTGTATCATCTTGTTCATGCTATGATTGATCTGATAGTATCATGTTCATCCATGTTTAACCTGTAATTGCCATGCTGATGTTTGTCTTGATTGCGCTTGTTTGTTGTGAGCTTGCAAGTACATTCAATGTACTGACCTGGCGTGTCATGTCAGTTTGCAGGTCATGCCAGAGTAGATTGCTTGTTTGTCGTGGATTCCTCGTTTGCGAGCTAGGATAAGCGTTCCAGCCAGAGTCCCTACGGAGTGGAGTTCACCACCGTTGTTGTTATTTCGCTACTTCGAGTTGTTCTGCTCCTTGCATAGAGCAACAGTGGCAGGCGTAGTGTCATTGTGCTGATGTAATTCCCCGTTATATCGGAACCCCTTGTACCCAATATATATTGTAATAAAGAGCTGATTTGTTCTATGCTAAGCAGTGTCGTATTCCAAAAGACTTCTCCTCAATCTCTGGGCTGCAATACGGGGCGTTCCGATTTCTCTGAGCCGGGGTGCCACATTGGGGTGCCTCGGGCATCCCCAAGCTTAGGCTCTTGGCACTCCTTATTCCTTCATCCATCGTGATCTCACCCAAAACTTGAAAACTTCAAACACACAAAACTTAAGAAAACCCTCATGAGATCCATTAGTATAATAAAACAAATCACCACTTCAAGTACTGTTGCGAACTCATTCATATTTTATTTTTGCATTGTAGCTATTGTATTATAACTTCTCTATGGCTTATACCACCAATAAAATTGATAGTTTCATGAAAACTAGCTAAACAATGCATCAAAAACAGAAATTGTCTTAAACAGGACAGTCTGTAGTAATCTGAACATCAACCATACTTCTGTAACTCCAAAATTCTAAAAATTAGCAAAAAGGTAAAAAATTTGTATAGAAGTAATGTGCAAAAAGTTTCAGAAGCGTTTGACTTTCCAGTAAAAAAATGTAAAATCACGCACTACAGCCAAACTTTCTGTTTTTGCACCGCACAAACCAAGCAAGCAATCTAATCATCCTAAAGGAAAATCTTGGCACATTATTTTTATAGTACAATGGAATTGTACAAGGGGATGACTATTTTTGTGAGAATCTTCATGGAAAATTCTACATTATTTCCACGAGCATGAACACAAGTGTTCAAGGTCGACCCTCACTTCTTCAATGTATAACTTCCAATCACTTCTCTTTTGCGAAAAAGTTTTTAAGTTCCTCTCTATATTTTTTGTTTTTAAACTTTATAAAAGCACTCAACAAAAATAAATGACTCTCTAAAACTTCTGGGTTGTCTCCCTGGCAGCGGTTTCTTTAAAGCCATTAAGCTAGGCATATAGTGCTCAAGTAATGGATCCACCCGGATCCCAAGGTACATCAAAGCCAATTTTAATTAACAATGAATTGTAATTTATTATTGAGCACAAAGTAACATATATCATGTAATGATGAAGTCTAACTCTCTTCCTATGCATCGGCATGTCATAAAAGGATAATTCATGCACACAAAGTAAAGGCCAATGCCTAGTGTAAATAGTTTGTTGCAATTTTAATGTATTGGAAACATAGAGAGGCGGAGAGGTAGTTCCTCTCTCATAATAATTGCAAGTAGGAGCAGCAAGCACATGCATATCTCTCCCTAATAATAAAGCACAGATTGACTCCGTGGGTTCACCGTCACAATACGCTTTCTTCTCATGTCATAATACGCTTTTACAATTTGTATAGACAAAATCGTAATATAAACGAGGTGGTACTAATTTGGGGATGAGAAATCTGTGATTGGGCCATAGATCCCGCACGCACATGGGACAGGGTCACGTTCTCATCCTCTTCTAGCCGCCTCTCTCTCAACATGTGCAGCCCACGCCGCCGTATGCGGCTGCCCAGCCTCCTCCGTCCTACCTTGCTGCCGTTAGCTCTGCCCTACCCCATCCCGCCCTCTATCAAGGATCTCCACCGATTCAAGCGGGTCTCTCAGATCCAAAACAAAATTCGTGTGAGAGATTTGGGGCTGATTGATCAATCCTTGGTTGGGATCTAGGCACGTCTATGGGGAAGATAGTGGTGGTTGTGTGCGTCGCGGTGGGACGACAATGTTTACGCTGGTGCCAGCGGTGGAAGGGGTGGAGCTTGTGGGCTCCATGGAGGCTAACTTGAAGACGAAGGTGGCGGCGGTGATTAAGGAGGTGGCCCGCACGCTCCTTGAGCTCGATTAATTCGATGTGTGAGTCCCATGTGTTCATCATCAAACTCATCCTCCCAAAGTACAATTAGTACAAGTTTATCACTTTTTTCTTTACCACTGAACTTTATTTTTCTACATACTTTTTTCTCTCTGTAATGACTTAGGATCATTACTATGTATTCTTTTTTTTGCGGGAATCATTACTATGTATTCAACCAGGGTTAATCAATATTTAGCCACAATATGTATGTCAGAAAACAGTTTCCACCTACAAAGAATTACAAGACAGGAAACTCGGGGTCCAGAAGCTTGAGAAATTGTATGTGGACATGGCCTTGCAAAAAGAACTTAGGTGCGTTCTCTATTAGAAACTAAAAATGTTTTAAAAAAATTAGGTCAGGTCTATATACTATCTTTGGTAACTGAACCATGGATGTTATGCTTATATTGAAAATAATTTGAAATTTACAAGGCAGTGGAGCCAGTTCATATTTTGTGAGCAACCAAAGTGCAAGCAGCCTAAATTAGTAATCTTCTAATAAACTGGCTTATGAAATTTTGATGGTTTTGTCAATAGTACAGTAGCACTGGATATTCTGATGTTTCTTATATTTAGAAAATTTGCCCTGACCAGATTTTACTACCGTGGCATGCAGAAACCTTGATGCAAAAGGAAGCTCCATGAAGAACATATATAAGATTTCTTATTTTCATGATTAGCAAAGTTATTGCAGACTGCTTGTTTGTTGTCTGATAAAACACATCTCTGAAAATTCAGTAGACCCTTTGATCGAGTTTACATCTGTTATCGTGTCTGTTCCAAATTTGATTTAGGTCTATAGGCAAGGGCTAAACTGAATCATGCTACTACACAAGGGCTAAACTAAACCATACTACTACTTCCTACATGCCCAATTACTGATGATAGGAACTAACAGTTGGGCTGGGCGATGTTCCCATGCATGGTCGCGCTATGTTAATTAGTGTGTGCTGACCGTAACATGTTACTATTATTTTTCCGCAGAGGAGCGAGGGCCTGGCGAAGCACGTGGACCAGTTATCATTACTGTGGATTTTGCACGACACGCGTGCTTCGGTCTAATTAGCGCGTACTCTAAGAAATAAAGTGCGCAGACTTAATTTAGCATGTCTAAACACTTTCTTTGACTGCTAAATTTAGAACTGCTACTTGGTACGCACTATTAATTTTCATACTGATAGGCTTAACCAAATGTTGTATCAATTGGGTAAAGTACTCCATTGCACTTCCAGCCAAACTTCAGCAATTAGTCAGAATCCAATGTCACCCATGATTGGTATTATGGGTATCCATTAGTACTACCAACATACTGTAGCCAGGTACAATCAGTACGGACATGCACTAATCAGCATCACCTCTGCATCCTAATTATGCAGTGAACTTGCCGCTGATCAATTACAATTTTGAAATAATGCTGAAACTCTCACACTTTTTCTTGGCAGAAAACAGCTTACAGAATATAGCCAATCTATTTTTTGTATGAATCCGAGCTTACTAATTTATTCATCTGGAGATAAATTGATTGTAGTTTGACACTTGGTTGTTGCTTCCTTATTTTTCAAATGTACGCCCCTTTCAAGCACACACTAGGTTGATTCAGATATTGTAGAACTCTGCATTGTATTATATATATTATTTCTGTTGTTTTTCAGCTTAGCAGAAAATTTCATTCGAAGATTTGACTAGCATCCAACCAGAGGAATAACCCGAAGGGTTAGCAATCTTACAAGTTTGAAAAGTGTGACAATAGTAGGGATTTTGTTTTTCTGGTAACACAGTACTTGGTCAGGTTTTACAGTGTGGTTGCAGGTCTCATAGGTGTGAAAGCTTTGCTATATGTATGTTGTTGGAGAAATTATATAGCTGTTGTGGTGAAAATTCCTATTTATGGTTAAATAAATCATGTTGTTTCTGCTTTGTTAATAACCATGCCTACTATGATCCTGCGCTTCTTACTCTTTGTGTAGGCTTGCTGTCAAAACAACAAACTTAACATGTGCTTGATTAACTCAGTCAAGCTATTGTTGTAGTTGTCTGATGTATGAAAGTGTAATGTTCTCCTCATGTCTATTCTGATGTTTCAACTATACTACTTCTCTTGAGAAGTTTTCATGGTCCCACCCAGATTATACGCCATATTAGATCATCAGATTACCTACTAATCGACCTGCCAATGACTACAACGCTTGGTTGATTGCTTGTGGATGATTCTGCAATGTAGTGAAAGAATTTCAGTAACTAAATCCGCACGCTGTTCTTCAACAATGGACAATTTCTGAAACTTTTCTGGATTGTGACCGATATGATTCAGGTGCAGAAACGTTAGATGTTGAATGCTATAGGACTGGCGATACATATGCTATCTGTGAATCGATTGACCCAATCTTGCCTCACTAGCTCTGAGAAATAATTTAGATGAGAGTTTATAAAGAGCATGTCTAATACCATGCGCTACAGTGGATACCGTCTTTGTTTACCTGTGCAGTTTAGTAGCACATCTTCTCGTGATCTCATTTTCTTTTATATTCCACGAAAGAAACATTTGTGCAGGGTTTGGTTTTGTCTTGGAAGTTCATAGGATATTGTAGGAATCGATCACGACATTGATGGATATCAAAGAAAAGTGAGTCTGGTTCACGATGGTGTGCGAAAGGTGAGGCTGCTTTGCGCTCAGGACAGTTGATTAGGAACTCTTTGATTTGTATCATTACCACTGGCTTGGTATCTGTACGTAGATGTGTATGCGTATTTGTAAAAATTAATGTTTTGGTTTAGTATTTTTCTTAATTCTCAAGAGCAAAAAGAAAATACGTTATCAGTGTGTACGTACAATACTATACACATCAAGTCGGAATCAAAGTCGAATCGAAAGCGAAGAAATGGCTAACCCTGACCGTGCACCTCTCCAGCCCTAGGACTTACTGCTTTGAACACTTTAACGATTTTGTTATTATTATTTCTGTTCAATCAGGTTGCGATGAATTGGATTAGGATGAGTAGCTAGATGTGGATCGATGGTGGCGGCTGGAAAGGGTTAACCCTCACCGTCTACCTCTCCTGCTGCTCGGTGGTGACATGTGATCATCCACAGCTATCCGACGTATGAGGACTCGGAATGTGGTGTTTGATCCATAGTGAAGCACATGGCCTTTCCTTGAAGGATGCATGGACACTTGCAGACCATCCCCCACCCCCCTCCAATGAAACAAGTCTGTAACATTGATTCAGAAGCGAGAGGGCGAGCCTGTAACATTGATTCAGAAGCGAGAGGGTGTATGAGGGTCGGTGTACATATGGACTAGGAGCATGGTGTAGCTCGCACAAGGCGGCCCTCATGTCTAGCTCAACGAGATTAGTTTTAAACATTTCACTACGCTAGCGTGGTTCAATGACAAGGGTGTCGTGCAATGCTTGAACTCATCGCCTTGTCATATGTTCGGGCGCTTTGTGATCAGGTGGATACCACGACCACTGTGTCGGCGAGGGTGGAAGCACGATAAGCAATTACATGGCTGGGCTAGAGGATGTGGGCCTGCATGGGTCTTTGAGTCATGTTCGGCGTGTGAGTTTGTTTCTCCCATTTCAACGCACGGGCATTTGTTCTAGTTATATTTATCAAAATCATCATGTGCAATAGTAAAAGAAAACCCATCAACATCTCTCCCTAATAATAAGCACCGATTGACTCCGTGGGTTCACCGTCACAATACGCTTCTTCCCGTGAATTTACACTTTCCGGTTGAATTTAAAACTTATACGTGAGGTGATACTAAAAAACCGTTTTGTTCGCTGGTAACAATTGTTTCCGAGCGTAGTCCGTCCTCGATTTGTTTTAGAAAAATTTTACCCCCTAATGTATACGTAAGGTGGTACTAATGCTTTTGTACCACGTCGTTATCATTAATTTTTTTAATGACGTCGCTATGTTGGGCTTGCGCCTGAATCTGTACGTCGCTTTGCTGGGCCTCCGTATGGGCCAGAGTCTGTGGTTAAGAAGGTCAAGGAAGCGATAGGCACGTGCGTCGCATCCGACCACGTCCATCTCGATCTCCTCCCGTGATCCAGGGTGTTTCCTTTACAGAGCCCAGTCTTGTCTCTCCCTTTGATTCGATATCTCATCTGATCTCTTTCTATAAAAGCAAATCCACCGAAAGAAAGAAATCGCTCCATTGTGAGGCCCTTGGAAGAGATCTCACAGTTTTCTGGTAGATTGAAAAGGGATAAGAGGATGGGGAACAGAGGAATGAGAGAGAGTTCAGAGAACGAGAGAGAGATTCAGACGTTTCTTTCTATTTCTCTTTTTATCCTGTTTCAGTTATAGTCTGGGACTAAGTAGTCCACACACACACACCACGCCCACACACACCTAACCAGGCCCACTGGCAGTCACCCATGCGCGGTGCTAGTCTGATCGGTGGACCCTGGTTCCACCTGTCTGTCGTCCAGTGACGTCGGATCTGACGGAGCCGTGACACTCCTCCCCCCTTGAGCTAGAGCCTCGTCCCAAAGAGTCGCTGACGGAAAGCGAGCGCGCAGAACATAATAGTCCTCCCAGGTTGCATGATCAGCAGTGACACCATGCCATTGTACCTTGATTTGTGGAATAGTTGTGTTCCCTTTCTTCACCATCCGACGATCAAGAATAGCCTCTGGTTGTAGTGTGACCGCTGACAAATCAGGTGGGACTGGTAATTCTTGAAAAACAGGAGTATAGTTGGGAGTGAACGGCTTCAACTGAGATATGTGAAAGACTGGATGTATCAGGCTGGAGGCGGGTAATTCCAATCGATAGGCTGCAGCACCCACACGAGCCGTGACGCGAAACGGCCCAAAATACTTCAGAGCTAGCTTACGACACGGGCGGTTAACAAGAGATGACTGAGCATAAGGCTGCAGCTTCAGTAATACTTCTTCTCCCACGGCAAACTCCCGGTCCTTCCGATGTTTATCCGCCTGCAACTTGATGCGTTGCTGAGCCCGTAGCAAGTTGTCACGCAACATGGCCATGAAATCCTCCCGATCTGCTGCCAGTTCAGAGAGCGATGTAGGCAGATTACCCGCTTCTATCGGCATCGTGCCAAAGTTGGGATCCACACCATACAAAGCCTTGAATGGAGTATTACCCAGGGAAGTATGGTAAGATGAATTATACCAAAATTCTGTCATCGGAAGCCACCTTTTCCAACGAGCTGGACTGTCATGAACTTCACATCGCAAATATTGCTCGAGGCACTGATTCACATGCTCAGTCTAGCCATCAGTTTGCGGATGATATGCTGTAGAATAGCATAATTTGGTGCCAATTTCTGTGAAAAGCTTCTTCCAAAAAAACTAGTGAACACTTTATCTCTGTCTGAAACTATGGAAGCAGGCACCCCATGCAAACGGACCACATTGTCAATGAAAACTGTCGCCACCGATTGAGCAGTATACGGGTGCTTGAGAGGCAGAAAATGTGCATATTTTGTAAGACGATCAACCACAACAAGGATTACTTCAAAACTTTCAGATCTGGGCAGACCATCGATGAAGTCCATGGTGATGTCCTTCCATGGCCGAGTCGGCACGGGAAGTGGCTGTAGTAAACCGCCTAGATGGGTGCGTTCCTGCTGACAAATTTGACACTGCCAAATCCAATCTTCTACCTGTTGTTTCATACCTGACCAATGAAACAGCTGAGACACCCGGTGATAAGTAGCTCTGACGCCGGAGTGACCTCCCATAGCACTTGAGTGCAGGGCACTGATCAGCTTTGTTTGCAGAGCAGAATTGTTCCCGATCCTTAGTCGTCCTTGGAATTTAATTAGACCTTGATCAAGTGAATACCTTGTTCATCGGGAGTGTGCACTGCTAGACGTGTCAATCGAGCCAATGCTCCTGCATCTGTCTGGTAAGAATTCAAGACTTCCTGTATCCACAACGGCTGACAACTAGAGACTGCTGAGATGGTGTATAGATGCCCTACCCTGGACAGTGCATCGGCAGCACCGTTCTCGGAGCCCTTGCGATATTTGAATTGAAATTGGAGGCCCACCATTTTAGCCATAGCCTTGCGCTGAAGATTAGCGGTGAGGTGTTGTTCCTGCAAATGGCAAAGACTTTTGTGGTCTATAACAATCATGAAGGGCCCTCGCTGTAAATAAGGAAGCCATTTCTCGACTGCCATAATAACTGCGAGAAACTCCTTCTCGTACACCGACAATTGTCGGTTTGCCACCCCTAATGCTCTGCTCAGAAAGGCAATTGGATGATTATTCTGGGACAGAATGGCTCCAATCCTGATGTCTGAAGCATCTGTTTCGATTGTAAAAGATTGATTGAAATCTGGAAGTGCTAACACTGGAGTTCTAGTCATAGCAGCTTTTAGTTTCTGGAATGCTATAGTGGCCTACTCTGACCAAACAAAACCTTTCTTGGTTAGCAATTGAGTCAAGGGCTTGGCCATAGTACCATAATTCCGGACAAACTTGCGGTAATACCCGGTCAACCCAAGGAACCCACGCAATTCAGTAGCGTTGGTAGGTTGAGGCCACTGTTCCATCGCCATAGTCTTCTCGGGATCTGTAGCCACACCTTCGAAAGAAATCACATGACCCAAATATTGGATTTTAGTTTGAGCAAATGAGCATTTGGAAAGTTTCACAAACAACTGATGCTCACGCAAGGTCTGTAGTACCGAGCGAAGATGCTCCAAATGTTCCTCCCAAGTGGTACTGAAAACTAGAATGTCATCCAGAAACATGATGACATACTTGCGATTCGCTGGAGCAAAAATGTTGTTCATTAAGCACTGAAATGTTGGTGGTCCATTGGTCACCCCAAACGGCATAACACGAAATTGGAAGTGTCCTGAATGTGTCTTGAATGCAGTCTTCTCCTCATCCGGTTCATGCATACGGATTTGGTGATAACCTGCCCTGAGGTCCAGCTTGGAGAAAATTTTTGATCCTGCCAATTCATCAAGTAATTCATCGACCATAGGCAGAGGAAATTTGTTCTTCACTGTGATGGCGTTGAGTTTGCGGTAATCCATGCAGAAACGCCAGCTGCCATCTTTTTTCTTAACCAGAAGTACTGGCGATGCATACGGGCTCATACTAGGTTTTACAATCCCTGCCTTGATCATCTCTGCCACCTGTCGTTCAATCTCGTCCTTCTGTTGTGGCGAGTATCGATAAGGGCGAGAGTTAGGAGGGTTATGACCCACTTCCAAGGTAATTGCATGATCATACACTCTATGTGGAGGCAGACCAGTAGGGGTTTTAAACACATCCTGGAATTCTGTTAAAACTGCAATAAGATCTTCTGGATATGAGCCGGGCATCGAAACAACATCACCAGAAGAAGGTTCCACCACGGCCATAGCCCAAATATCATTGCCATGCAGAGCTTTGTCCAATTGCTCTATTGACATAGCTTGCAATTGCATAGTAGAAATAGGTTGAACACCTTGAAGGGAAATAATAGTATCACCGTGTGTAAATTGTAATGATTTGCCCTCCCAATCGCAAGTCATCGGACTGTGACTCTTAAGCCAATCCATTCCCAACACTGCATCATAGGCCCCTAGCTGGAGCACGTGCATTGGTGTCTCAAAAGTGTGACCCTGTGCCCACCAAGTTAGATTAGGAGCCTCAAACTTGGATTCCATAGCTTGACCATTTGCAACAGTAACTTTTACTGATGGAACTGTTACCAAGTCCAATGCAGCACGTTTTGCAAAATTTTCATCCACAAAACTGTGACTACTACCCGAGTCAACCAATGCTAACATGACCTGGTTGCCCACCAAGGCTCGAATGCGAATTGTTTCTGTATTATCAGCTCTGAAAACTGCATGTGCTGAAATCTGACAACACTCCAAAGTTTCAGGTTCAGACAGTAATTCCAATGCCTGAACCGCATCTTCAGTTAAAAATTCTCCAAATTCACCCAACTGAATTGTGAGTAACTGCATCGGTTTCTTACACTGATGCTCTTTGCTGTACTTACCGCCACAACGAAAACACATACCATTTGCTCGTCTGAAATCCCGTAACTGCCGCTCGCGGCCAAAATCATCGGTGTTCTTTCTGGAAACTGACGGAACAGAAGGAATGGCCGCCGGAGTTGTATGCTGCTGGATTTGACAAGGAAATCGGGACCGTGGTCGCTGCAATTCAAGTTCCTCCTCCTGAATTTTGGCCAAACACACTGCTCGAGTGATGCTAGTTGGTGCTTGCAATCGTACAGCAGCTCGAATTTCATCCTTCAATCCCAAAACAAATTGAGAGATGAAAAACTTGGAGTTCAGGGTGGGATCTAGAGCTATCAAGTGGTACATGGCAGTCTCAAATGCAGACTTGTATTTAGTAATTGTGCCCTGCTGTTTCAGCTGCAGAAGGTGAGTCATGTGAGATTCGAACTCCCCTTGGCCAAATTCCTGTGTCACTTGCTGAGCAAAATCATCCCATGGCCACAACCGGTGTTTGCATTTGAATGCTTGCCACCATAGTGCAGCATGTCCATCCAGATAAAGCATCGCTGTTGCAACCCACTGATGCGATGGTACATGGTACATCTCAAAATATGTCAGTGCACGATCGAGCCACAGATTTGGGTTCTCACCAGTAAACCTTGGGAAATCATGCTTGGGCGGCTTGATTGCATACTCCCGTACCCGTTCCTGTCCATAATCCCGATGAGGTGCAGCAACATGCTCCTGTTCTGGGACGAACTCCCGCCCTGGCCTGACTTGCTGGCGCGGTGCGGGTGGAGGAACTCGACCGGGTGCTTGCTCCACTGGTGAGGGAGGTGCAGTGGTGAAAACATGCCCTTCTCGGTGCTCCTCCGGTGACTCCATAAGCGGCGGCTGCAGATTAGCAAGCCGCCGAACAAGGCGAGTGGTTGAGGTCGCGTCCTGCTCCGTGACACCTGAACCTGCCGGTATAGTGAAGGAAATATGCCCTAGAGGCAATAATAAAGTTATTATTTGTTTCCTTATATCATGATAAATGTTTATTATTCATTATAGAATTGTATTAACCGGAAACATAATACATGTGTGAATACATAGACAAACAGAGTGTCACTAGTATGCCTCTACTTGACTTGCTCGTTAATCAAAGATGGTTATGTTTCCTAACCATGGACAAAGAGTTGTTATTTGATTAACGGGATCACATCATTAGGTGAATGATCTGATTGACATGACCCATTCCATTAGCTTAGCACCCAATCGTTTAGTATGTTGCTATTGCTTTCTTCATGACTTATACATGTTCCTATGACTATGAGATTATGCAACTCTCGTTTGCCGGAGGAACACTTTGTGTGCTACCAAACGTCACAACGTAAATGGGTGATTATAAAGGTGCTCTACAGGTGTCTCCAAAGGTACATGTTGGGTTGGCGTATTTCGAGATTAGGATTTGTCACTCCGAATGTTGGAGAGGTATCTCTGGGCCCTCTCGGTAATGCACATCACATAAGCATTGCAAGCATTGCAACTAATGAGTTAGTTGCGAGATGATGTATTACGAAACGAGTAAAGAGACTTGCCGGTAACAAGATTGAACTAGGTATTGAGATACCGACGATCGAATCTCGGGCAAGTAACATACCGATGACAAAGGGAACAACGTATGTTGTTATGCGGTCTGACCGATAAAGATCTTCGTAGAATATGTGGGAGCCAATATGAGCACCCAGGTTCCGCTATTGGTTATTGACCGGAGACGTGTCTCGGTCATGTCTACATTGTTCTCGAACCCGTAGGATCCGCACGCTTAAGGTTTTGATGACAGTTATATTATGAGTTTATGCATTTTGATGTACCGAAGTTTGTTCAGAGTCCCGGATGTGATCACGGACATGACGAGGAGTCTCGAAATGGTCGAGACATAAAGATTGATATATTGGAAGCCTATATTTGGATATCAGAAGTGTTCCGGGTGAAATCGGGATTTTACCGAAGTACCGGGAGGTTACCGGAACCCCCCGGGAGGTATATGGGCCTTAGTGGGCCTTAGTGGAAGAGAGGAGAGGTGGCCAGGGCTGGGCCGCGCGCCCCTCCCCCCTAGTCTGAATAGGACAAGGAGAGGGGGGCGGCGCCCCCCCTTCCTTCTCTCTCTCCTCTTTCCCATTTCACGAATCCTATTCCAACAAGGAAAGGGGGGAATCCTACTCCCGATGGGAGTAGGACTCCTCCTGGCGTGCCCTCTCCTGGCCGGCCGCACCCCTCCCTTGCTCCTTTATATACGGGGGCAGGGGGCCACCTCTAGACACAAGTTGATCCACGTGATCATATTCTTAGCCGTGTGCGGTGCCCCCTTCCACCATAATCCTCAATAATATTGTAGCGGTGCTTAGGCGGAGCCCTGTGACGGTAGTACATCAAGATCATCACCACGCCGTCGTGCTAACGGAAATCTTCCCCAACACTTTGCTGGATCGGAGTCCGGGGATCGTCATCAAGCTGGACGTGTGCTAGAATTCGGAGGTGCCGTAGTTTCGGTGCTTGATCGGTCGGGCCGTGAAGACGTATGACTACATCAACCGCGTTGTGCTAACGCTTCCGCTGTCGGTCTACAAGGGTACGTAGATCACACTCTCCCCTCTCGTTGCTATGCATCACCATGATCTTGCGTGTGCGTAGGATTTGTTTTTTTTTTGAAATTACTATGTTCCCCGTCAGTGGCATCCGAGCCTAGGTTTTATATGTTGATGTTATATGCACGAGTAGAACACAAGTGAGTTGTGGGCGATATAAGTCATACTGCTTACCAGCATGTCATACTTTGGTTCGGCGGTATTGTTGGACGAAGTGGCCCGGACCGACATTATGCGCACGCTTACGCGAGACCGGTTCTCCCGACGTGCTTTGCACATAGGTGGCTTGCGGGTGACAGTTTCTCCAACTTTAGTTGAACCGAGTTTGGCTACGCCCGGTCCTTGCGAAGGTTAAAACAGCACCAACTTGACAAACTATCATTGTGGTTTTGATGCGTAGGTAAGATTGGTTCTTGCTTAAGCCCGTAGCAGCCACGTAAAACTTGCAACAACAAAGTAGAGGACGTCTAACTTGTTTTTGCAGGGCATGTTGTGATGTGATATGGTCAAGACATGATGCTAAATTTTATTGTATGAGATGATCATGTTTTGTAACCGAGTTATCGGCAACTGGCAGGAGCCATATGGTTGTCGCTTTATTGTATGCAATGCAATCGCGCTGTAATGCTTTACTTTATCACTAAGCGGTAGCGATAGTCGTGGAAGCATAAGATTGGCGAGACGACAACGATGCTACGATGGATATCAAGGTGTCGCGCCAGTGACGATGGTGATCATGACGGTGCTTCGAAGATGGAGATCACAAGCACAAGATGATGGTGGCCATATCAAATCACTTATATTGATTGCATGTGATGTTTATCTTTTATGCATCTTATCTTGCTTTGGTTGACGGTAGCATTATAAGATGATCTCTCACTAATTATCAAGAAGTGTTCTCCCTGAGTATGCATCGTTGTGAAAGTTCTTCGTGCTGAGACACCACGTGATGATTGGGTGTGATAGGCTCTACGTTCAAATACAACGGGTGCAAAACAGTTGCACACGCAGAATACTCAGGTTATACTTGACGAGCCAAGCATATACAAATATGGCCTCGGAACACGGAGACCGAAAGGTCGAGCGTGAATCATATAGCAGATATGATCAACATAGCGATGTTCACCAATGAAACTACTCCATCTCATGTGATGATCGGACATGGTTTAGTTGATTTGGATCACGTAATCACTTAGAGGATTAGAGGGATGTCTATCTAAGTGGGAGTTCTTAAGTAATATGATTAATTGAACTTAAATTTATCATGAACTTAGTCCTGGTAGTATTTTGCAAATTATTATGTAGATTAATAGCTCGCGTTGTTGCTTCCCTATGTTTATTTTGATATGTTCCTAGAGAAAATTATGTTGAAAGATGTTAGTAGCAATGATGCGGATTGGATCCGTGATCTGAGGTTTATCCTCATTGCTGCACAGAAAAATTATGTCCTTGATGCACCGCTAGGTGACGGACCTATTGCAGGAGCAGATGCAGACGTTATGAACGTTTGGCTAGCTCAATATGATGACTACTTGATAGTTTAGTGCACCATGCTTAATGGCTTAGAATCGGGACTTCAAAGACGTTTTGAACGTCATGGAGCATATGAGATGTTCCAGGAGTTGAAGTTAATATTTCAAGCAAATACCCGAGTTGAGAGATATGAAGTATCCAACAAGTTATATAGCTAAAAGATGGAGGAGAATCGCTCAACTAGTGAGCATGTGCTCAGATTGTCTGAGTACTACAATCGCTTGAATCAAGTGGGAGTTAATCTTCCAGATAAGATAGTGATTGACAGAATTCTCTAGTCACCATCACCAAGTTAGTAGAACTTCGTGATGAACTATGATATGCAAGGGATAACGGAAATGATTCCCAAGCTCTTCGTAATGTGGAAATTGACGAAGGTAGAAATCGAGAAAAACATCAAGTGTTGATGGTAGACAAGACCACTAGTTTCAAGAAAAGGGCAGAGGGAAGAAGGGGAACTCCAAGAAGAACAGCAAGCAAGTTGCTGCTCAAGTGAAGTAGCCCAAGTCTGGTCCTAAGCCTGAGACTAAGTGTTTCTACTGCAAAGGGACTGGTCACTGGAAGCGGAACTACCCCAAGTGATTGGCAGATAAGAAGGATGGAAAAGTGAACATAAGTATATTTGATATACATGTTATTGATGTGTACTTTACTAGTGTTTATAGCAACCCCTTAGTATTTGATACTAGTTCAGTTGCTAAGATTAGTAACTCGAAATGGGAGTTGCAGAATAAACAGAGACTAGTTAAGGGTGAAGTGACGATGTGTGTTGGAAGTGGTTCCAAGATTGATATGATCATCATCGCACACTCCCTATACTTTCGGGATTAGTGTTGAACCTGAATAAGTGTTATTTGGTGTTTGCGTTGAGCATGAATATGATTTGATCATGTTTATTGTAATACGGTTATTCATTTAAGTAAGAGAATAAATTGTTGTTCTGTTTACATGAATAAAACCTTATATGGTTACACGCCCAATGAAAATAGTTCACTGGATCTCGATCGTAGTGATACACATAATCATAATATTGAAACCAAAAGATGCAAAGTTAATAATGATAGTGCAACTTATTTGTGGCACTGCCGTTTAGGTCATATTGGTGTAAAGCGCATGAAGAAACTCCATGCTAATGGGTTTTTGGAATCACTTGATTACGAATCAGTTGATGCTTGTGAACCATGCCTCATGGGCAAGATGAATAAAACGCCATTCTCCAGAACTATGGAGCGAGCAACTGACTTATTGGAAATAATACATACTGTTGTATGAGATCCGATGAGTGTTAAGGCTCGTGGCGGGTATCATTATTTTCTGACCTTCACAGATGATTTGAGCAGATATGGGTATATCTACTTAATGAAACACAAGTCTGAAATATTTGAAAAGTTCAAAGAATTTCAGAGTGAAGTGGAGAATCATCGTAACAAGAAAATAAAAGTTTCTACGATATGATCGCAGAGGTAAAATATTTGAGTTACGAGTCTGGCCTTCAGTTAAAACAATGTGAAATAATTTCACTACTCACGCCACCTGGAACACCACAGCATAATGGTGTGTCCGAACATCATAACCGTACTTTATTAGATATGGTGCGATCTATGATGTCTCTTACCGATCTACCACTATCGTTTTGGGGTTATGCATTAAAGACAGTTGCATTCACGTTTAAAAGGGCACCATCTAAGTCCGTTGAGATGACACAATCTGAACTATGGTTTGGCAAGAAATCAAAGTTGTCATTTCTTAAAGTTTGGGATTGTGATGCTTATATGAAAAAGTTTCATCCTGATAAGCTCAAACCCAAATCGGAAAAATATGTCTTCATAGGATACCCAAAGGAGACTATTAGGTACACCTTCTATCACAGATCCGAAGACAAGACATTCGTTGCTAAGAATGGATCCTTTCTAGAGAAGGAGTTTCTCTTGAAAGAAGTGAGTGGGAGGAAAGTAGAACTTGATAAGGTAATTGTACCTTCTCCCTTATTGAAAAGTAGTTCATCACAAGAAATCTGTTCCTGTGACTACTACACCAATTAGCGAGGAAGACTAATGATGATGATCATGTAACTTCAGATCAAGTTAATACTGAATCTCGTAGGTAAACCAGAGTGAGATCCGCACCAAAGTGGTACGGTAATCCTGTTCTGGAAGTCATGTTACTAGACCATGACGAACTTGCAAACTATGAGGAAGCAATGATGAGCCTGGATTCTGCGAAATGGCTTGAGGCCATGAAATCTGAGATGAGATCCATGTATGAGAACAAAGTATGGACTTTGATTGACTTGCCCAATGATCGGCGAGCCATTGAGATTAAATGGATCTTCAAGAGGAAGACGGACGCTGATAGTAGTGTTACTATCTACAAAGCTAGAATTGTCGCAAAAAGGTTTTCGACAAGTTCAAGGTGATTGACTATGATGAGAGTTTCTCACTCGTATCTATGCTTAAGTCTGTCTGAATCATGTTAGCAATTGCCGCATTTTATGAAATCCAGCAAATGGATGTCAAAATTGCATTCCTGAATGGATTTCTGGAAGAAGAGTTGTATATGATGCAACCGGAAGGTTTTGTCGATCCAAAAGGAGCTAGCAAAGTGTGCAAGCCCCAGATCCATTTATGGACTGGTGCAAGCCTCTCGGAGTTGGAATAAATGCTTTGATAGTATGATCAAAGCATATAGTTTTATGCAGACTTGCGGTGAAGCCTGTATTTACAAGAAAGTGAGTGGGAGCACTACAGCGTATCTGATAATTATATGTGAATGACATATTGTTGATCGAAAATAATGTAGAATTATTCTGCAAAGCATAAAGGAGTATTTTTAAAGAAGTTTTTCAAAGAAAGACCTCGGTGAAGCTGCTTACATATTAAGCATCAAAATCTATAGAGATAGATCAAGACGCTTGATAAGTTTTTTCAATGAGTACATACCTTGACAATATTTTGAAGTAGTTCAAAAATGGAACAGTCAAAGAAAGAGTTCTTGGCTGTGTTACAAGGTATGAAATTGAGTAAGACTCAAAGCCCGACCACGGCAGAAGATAGAAAGAGAATGAAAGTCATTCCCTATGCCTCAGCCATAGGTTCTATAAAGTATGCCATGATTTGTACCAGATCTATTGTATACCCTACACTGTGTTAAGCAAGGGAGTACAATAGTGATCTAAGAGTAGATCACTAGACATTGGTCAAAATTATCCTTAGTGGAATAAGGAAATATTTCTCGATTATGGAGGTGACAAAAGATTCGTCGTAAAAAGTTACGTCGATGCAAGTTTTGACACAGATCTGGATGACTCTAAGTCTCGATCTAGATACATATTGAAAGTGGGAGCAATTGGCTAGAGTAGCTCCGTGCAGAGCATTGTAGACATAGAATTCGCAAAATACTTACGGATCTGTATGTGACAGACCCGTTGACTAAAATTATCTCACAAGCAAAACATGATCACACCTTAGTACTCTTTGGGTGTTAATCACATAAATGATGTGAACTAGATTATTGACTCTAGTAAACCCTTTGGGTATAGGTCACATGACGATGTGAACTATGGGTGTTAATCACATGGTGATGTGAACTCTTAGTGTTGAATCACATGGCGATGTGAACTAGATTATTGACTCTAGTGCAAGTGGGAGACTGAAGGAAATATGCCCTAGAGGCAATAATAAAGTTATTATTTATTTCCTTATATCATGATAAATGTTTATTATTCATGCTAGAATTGTATTAACCGGAAACATAATACATGTGTGAATACATAGACAAACAGAGTGTCACTAGTATGCCTCTACTTGACTAGCTCGTTAATCAAAGATGGTTATGTTTCCTAACCATGGACAAAGAGTTGTTATTTGATTACCGGGATCACATCATTAGGTGAATGATCTGATTGACATGACCCATTCCATTAGCTTAGCACCCGATCGTTTAGTATGTTGCTATTGCTTTCTTCATGACTTATACATGTTCCTATGACTATGAGATTATGCAACTCCCGTTTGCCGGAGGAACACTTTGTGTGCTACCAAACGTCACAACGTAAATGGGTGATTATAAAGGTGCTCTACAGGTGTCTCCAAAGGTACATGTTGGGTTGGCGTATTTCGAGATTAGGATTTGTCACTCCGAATGTTGGAGAGGTATCTCTGGGCCCTCTTGGTAATGCACATCACATAAGCCTTGCAAGCATTGCAACTAATGAGTTAGTTGCGATATGATGTATTACGAAACGAGTAAATAGACTTGCCGGTAACAAGATTGAACTAGGTATTGAGATACCGACGATCGAATCTCGGGCAAGTAACATACCGATGACAAAGGGAACAACGTATGTTGTTATGCGGTCTGACCGATAAAGATCTTCATAGAATATGTGGGAGCCAATATGAGCATCCAGGTTCCGCTATTGGTTATTGACCGGAGACGTGTCTCGGTCATGTATACATTGTTCTCGAACCCGTAGGGTCCTCACGCATAAGGTTTTGATGACAGTTATATTATGAGTTTATGCATTTTGATGTACCAAAGTTTGTTCCGAGTCCCGGATGTGATCACGGACATGACGAGGAGTCTCGAAATGGCCGAGACATAAAGATTGATATATTGGAAGCCTATATTTGGATATCGAAAGTGTTCCGGGTGAAATCGGGATTTTATCGGAGTACCGGGAGGTTACCGGAACCCCCCGGGAGGTATATGGGCCTTAGTGGGCCTTAGTGGAAGAGAGGAGAGGTGGCCAGGGCTGGGCCGCGCGCCCCTCCCCCCTAGTCTGAATAGGACAAGGAGAGGGCGGCGGCGCCCCCCCTTCCTTCTCTCTCTCCTCTTTCCCACTTCACGAATCCTATTCCAACAAGGAAAGGGGCGGAATCCTACTCCCGGTGGGAGTAGGACTCCTCCTGGCGCGCCCTCTCCTGGCCGGCCGCACCCCTCCCTTGCTCCTTTATATACGGGGGCAGGGGGGCACCTCTAGACACAAGTTGATCCACGTGATCATATTCTTAGCCGTGTGCGATGCCCCCTTCCACCATAATCCTCGATAATATTGTGGCGGTGCTTAGGCGAAGCCCTGCGACGGTAGTACATCAAGTCGTCACCACGCCGGCGTGCTAACGGAACTCTTCCCCGACACTTTGCTGGATCGGAGTCCGGGGATCTTCATCGAGCTGAACGTGTGCTAGAACTCGGAGGTGCCGTAGTTTCGGTGCTTGATCGGTCGGGCCATGAAGACGTACGACTACATCAACCGCGTTGTGCTAACGCTTCCGCTGTCGGTCTACAAGGGTACGTAGATCACACTCTCTCCTCTCGTTGCTATGCACCACCATGATCTTGCGTGTGCGTAGGAATTTTTTTTGAAATTACTACGTTCCCCAACATATAGCACTTGCCTCCGCCTGACGATGACGAATCGCGTCGACGTTCTCTTGCGTCGCCTCAATTTGCTTGCCCAATTTGGAAATCCGCAGATCCATGGCCTCGAACTTGGTCAGCAAGGTAGCCAACGCCGACTGGATACTCTCAGAATTCTCCCCATGGCTGCGAGTACGAGCTTAGTCTGTGCGGACGGCTGCGGCTGCTTCGACGGCGCCGTTGCGGCTCGCTCCAAATCGGGCTAACCCTGCTCGGGATTTTGGGCGAAAATTTGGGGAACAAATTTTCGCACGCTTCGCGGTGGAATTACAACCCAATCGAGAGATTGTGAGCGCAGACGGTCGCGATTTGGGCTCTGATTACCAATTGTGAGGCCCTTGGAAGAGATCTCACAGTTTTCTGGTAGATTGAAAAGGGAGAAGAGGATGGGGAACAGAGGAATGAGAGAGAGTTCAGAGAACGAGAGAGAGATTCAGACCTTTCTTTCTATTTCTCTTTTTATCCTGTTTCAGTTACAGTCTGGGACTAAGTAGTCCACAAACATACCACGCCCACACACACCTAACCAGGCCCACTGGCAGTCACCCATGCGCGGTGCTAGTCTGACCGGTGGACCCTGGGTCCACCAGTCTGTCGTCTGGTGACGTCGGATCTGACGGAGCCGTGACAATGTCTGACCCACCAGAGAACTCTTTCTCGCCATCGGTCCACACGGTGGGCGGAGGCGACGTCGACAAGCGGAGATCCTTATCTCAAGGGGAAGAGTCGATCGTCGGGACCGAGCAGCGATGCGGAGGTGAAGTTCATGAATAAGTGGACGGTGGCATGTCGGCGCCCGCATCGAGTACGCAGTAACGGTGTTGCAGCCGCCGCCGCTGGTGTCCGAGATAGGATGATGCGCGGGGTCGAACGACTACGCGATGGCGGCACGGGACGACTATTTTCGCATGCTACGACTTTGTGCTCGAGCGTAGCCCAGCCCATCACCCCAACATCATCTCCCAAAAGTACGCCACGATCGATGGCTTCACGCGGGCATGATCTAGCTTGCTTGCTAGCACGAGCGGCACATACATGCATGGATCCTCATGTACAACATCGCTATCAAGATGTGGTTGTGCGTCGGCTGCATGAACCAATTGGTAGGCGTGCTTCCCTAGCTTATCTGTGTTAACTTTGGCTGGTGCAACTGCAACGCCACTAATTTGGTTCTGCCCATAACTTGTCGGTCTCAGTCAATGCTGCCATGGACAGTGTCGCCGCGGTCGAACATAAGGAATTAACGATTCCCCGTCATTGATGGATTCAACAACGCCAACGCCGGTGCACATGGGGCGGCTATCTCATCTTTCTATGATGTCTGGTGGTTGCAATCACCATAGGCTTAATCTATTTTGTCAGCTCGAATCACCTGATGTCTACCTCATCTAGAATCCTCACTGTTTTTATCATTGATTTTATCACTATAATTTTCTGAATTTGTTTCTAGGTCAGTTACTGAATCCATCATAATCAGGCCAGTTGAAGCCGGTTCGTTTTTCTCATCTATCACTAATCTATGTTCCACCCGATCCGTTACTGTCTACTTTTGCCTCTGCTCAAACCATGTAGGAAAGAGAAGCATATTTCACCAATTTATTCTAGCAATTCAATTGTTTGGTTAAACCTGACATAGCATAGCACTTGCTGTTGTAAAAGAATTGCCTGACAACTCCATGTGTATTAGAGCTAGCTGAGTCCAGCAGATATATGTCATACAAGCAGTGTAATGATATTGTAGCAGATGGCCTTAGAGGCAATTCTTCCATTGGAGGTGATGCGTTTGGGCAATCAATTTCTCCACCGTCTAAAACAATGTGAACAGTTTGGTCTACAACTATGATAATTGCCTCAGTTTTTTTTCATGGGTAACAATTGCCTTAGTTGATGCCGCTGCATTGCCAACCGCTCATACAAGGATCTTTCTACTTTTGATTTCTCTATTCTTCAATAAAAAAAATAGCATATGACATGGCTTTCACTTTTTAGTACTATTCATCTTTAATGTTGACCAAATTTTGTCTTCCATTCTATCGACGCAATTTTTAGCATCACATTAGTATTATTCCAAGTTACATGCTAACAGTTGGACTCCACATTAACCGATTTAATTTTGGATATCTTTAATTTTAGTTCTATGGTATCTGCTACCATTCCAATTAAGGTATAGCATTCTAACGTACGCATCATCAATCTATTCTTTGTAACAAAGGAAGGAACTTCTATACATGTTTTCATTGATCTATTTCGTCTAATTCAAGTGCTATTTTATTTGGAATGTAGGCACGGTGAAAATATGCGAGTTAGCAAGGCATCGCGACTCATGAGAACTTGATCCAAATGAACTACAAGATGGTCCAACAAATTGTTCTGCACAACATTTATAAGTTTTCAACTCTTCGTACGTTTCAAATTTGATTTTTTTTCAACACATAGTTTCTATGCGGGATGGCATGTTTGATTGAGTTGCTATTTGTTGCTTAAGCAATTATGATATTCTGACTTGAAACATACAAAAACTAATTTATCATTACAATAGAAATGTAAGCTCAAATAGAGTAACTAAACTTGTGTAAAATATGCCCAGCCAAGCAGCGGCACAAGTGGGGCGCTATGCTAAAATAGATAACGTAGACCCGGGTAGATCTTGAGGCATGCTTATTGTGTTAGGCGCATGTGATTTTATTTCTCCTCTTGCATAGCACACATGAGGAAGAGCACTTTGCTGAAATAAAGGGCATGCATCTATATTGCAAGGAGATATTAAGCTATGCTTATTGCACAAAATCCGTATGATATTGTTTTAATCCCGTTGCAACACACGGGTATGTTTGCTAGTAATCCTTAATAAGAACAAACTTCTCTGATATAGTGTAGTTTGGAGAATTCAAAAAGATAATAGGACTATCATGTGTGGGTGCAATAGAAACAATTTCATTCTTAACATAAGGTACTATAACAAGTTCAGCTCTATAAGCATAATTCATATTGGTACCTTGGCCACAAGCATAACAATTATCAAGTTCATCACAAAGGGATATTTCAAATTAATCAAGGGGATCATAGCAATTATCATAGCATTCATCCTTCGATAAGAACAAAGGGACATTAAACAATGTATGAGTTGGAGGGTTATTCTCATTAGAAGGTGGGCACGGGTAGCTAATCTGCTCTTCCTCCTTTTGTTCTTCATTCTCCTCATCCTCTCTTTCATCCAATGAGCTCACAGTTTCATCAATTTCTTCTTCCATAGACTCCTGCAAAATGTTAGTCTCTTCTTGGACAGTGGAGACTTTCTCAATAAACGCATCAATATCGGCATTATATGCATAATTCTCATAGCAATATTTCAATATAGCAAAATTTTCAGGTCTGTAAACAACATCATCAAGATTTTCACACTTTTCAAACAAAGATTCAATTTCATAAGCACCCTTAAAAGCAACGAAATCTTCTATTCGTTCCACATCATAATAATCATATATACCATTAGCATAAGAAGCTAAGGTTTCATTATCGTTAAATTTGCATGAAAAGGGAAGGTGTGGAGCCTTCATCCTAGAGCAACAAGTATAATCATATCTCAAGCATAGTTGCCGAGCATACCAGTGCAACATATGAATTTGATCCCATAATATTTTCCCTTTTTGTGTCAAGCAATAATCCCTAAAGTATTCACGTTGATCCAACGTGTCTCCCATTACATAATTGAATGGGGTTTTCTCAGGATTATTGTCGTGGAATTGTCACGACAGATGTCTTAGTGTGAGGACTTAGTCGTGGAGCCATCACGATGAGGTTAGCTTAAAGGGGTTAATCAGGACAAAGGACACGAGGAGTTTATACTGGTTCGGCCCCTTGCGGTGAAGGTAAAAGCCTAATCCAGTTGGAGGTGGTATTACTAGGGTTTCGATGAGCAGGGAGAAAATACGCTTAACCTGGCTCTCGATCTGTTGTTTCTTGTCCTAAGCCGCCGCTGGGCCGTCCCCTTATATACACGGGTTGACGCCCTGCGACCTACAGAGTCCCGGCCGGCTCATACAACGTATCTAGCTCGGTGACCTTTCTTACATGCCTTACAATACAAGTCTACATACATGGCGGTTTATATCCGTGGGCCTTAAGCCGCCTTCGGGTTTGGGCCTTCTACTAAGCTTATCTATGAACCGCCATTGTTGATATGCTCTTGGGCTTCATTGAGATGAATCGCCGGCCCCTCCTGGGTAGGTCAGACCTAATAGTCATATCCCCAACATTAGGCCCCAGGTTGATTTGAACTTGTTCATGTCAATTTTCAACACTTAGAAAAATCCTTCCTCCTCTTACTGTGAAATATGGTAACCCGCCATGACATCATGTCCAAAAGTTGCGATAACCCACCATGACGCCATCTACAATTAATGTTACATAGAATCCAAATCTTAATAAATCTCTTTCTTTACTGATCCTTCGAAAATCGAGGCGCCCGTGCCGTCACATGTCCATTTTAATGTTCCTCGATTCTCACGCCTGCCGTTTGTACTTCCAAGCCTATAAATAGGACCACAAAGTCACCTTTCATTCTTCTCATTTTCCTTCTTGATTTCTTCCTCCTCGCGACGCACCAAGCCGCACGAGCTCCGCCGCCGTCAACCTTCGTCTCCGACCTCAACTCCGGCCGCTGCATCACCCTGAACAGACCAAAAAACAGCAGCGCCACTCCGCTGCCCTAACAGCATCAGTAAGCTCTCCTTTTTTTGCCATTAAGATCCGTCGGTGTTCGTCGCCGCCCTTCTTTCTCCTTGTTTAGATCCATGGATTAGATCCGAAAACACATAAATCTTGCGCCGTAGTAGTTTTAGCACCTGTTTTCGATACTAGAATATATCCTCATCGCGACAAATCTTCCTCTAGGGCACCTCTACTTTTCCATTGTCGCCTCTGTAGGTTTCGAATTTATTCCCTTTTCTGAATAACGGTAGATCCGAATTTATAGCCTCAAACTATGGAACCTGTTTGTCCTAACACTTAGCAAATTGTACTCTTGGTGGATCTTGAATGTCTTAGTCATGGCGGCTTATTTTGCCGGCTTATCGTTACTTCATATATCATTAGCCCTTGCTTAAGCCCTCATTCTGAACATGCACTGCAATTGTTAACTTGTAATCCCACCAATTAACTTGAGCCGGCAAATTATTTCCTGTCTTTAGGTTGTCCTTTCACCATGCCGCTCAAGACAATTATGACCTGTAACTGGGTTCCCTCCACTGTCACTGAGAGCACCTTGAAGGATTTTGTCACCATTGGATATTTGCCAGATAAAAGTATCATGCATTACCGTGCTCCTAACCCGAGCGAAGAGAGACCTCAGCCAAAGGACGGTGAAGTTATCGTATTTACTGAACGTACGAACCGGGGCTTCTCGCCGCCCGGCTCTAAGTTCTTTAGAGATGTCCTACACTTCTTCAAACTTCATCCGCAAGACATTGGACCCAACTCCATATCAAACATCTGTAACTTTCAAGTTTACTGTGAGGTATATCTTCAAGAAGAGCCTAGCGTTGAGCTTTTCAGGGAATACTTCTACCTGAACCGGCAAAATGAGTTCACCAACGGGCCCAGCTTGGAACTTGGTGGAATTTCAATTCAGCGTAGAAGAGATGCCATCTTCCCTCAAGCAGCTCTGCCGAGTCACCCCAAGGACTGGAACCAAACATGGTTCCACTACAAAGATATCTCGCCGTCTGATGAAAATACATTGCCGGGTTATCGTGTTGAACGTCTCGACTCAAGTTATCAACTCCCTGATAAACTTACCGCCGCTGAACGCAAGAAACTCGTTCCTACAATCAGAAAGGTCCAAGCCTTGCTAGTAAATGGTTTAACCGGAGTCGATTTAATCCGCTGCTGGGTTGCATGGAGAATCATACCCTTAAGCCGCCGACCCGGTTTAATGTGTACTTATACTGGAGGAACGGACAATCTCTTGCGCCATAGCTCTCCGCGTTTGACTGAAGAGGGCATCATTGAAATGTAAACGACGCTTGTAAATAGCAAATTTGAAGATTGCGGCAAAGTGGGCTTGAATCCTTTCTGCAAGCTTAACCCGCCGCCAGATGTAAGTCTCTTGGTTTCTTTTACCTTACTTCATCACCCAAACATTGCGTGAACTCAACTATGTTATTCTTCCGCAGGCTAAATCTGACTTCTAGAAAGCCAAATATGACCATGAGGCTACCAAAAAGGCTAGAGCTGCCGTGAAATCCGCCAAAAAGACCATCAGGAGGTCTAGGAACTCACCAAGCGCCTCTGATATGCTTAAGATGGACGAAACCTCTGAGTTGGAGGTAGCCCTTGATTCTCTTGGCTTGTTTTCCAACCACCTTATTGACACTGATTATTGCCAGGATGACACGGGAGCCAGCCAAGTGGTTGAAGAAGAGGTAACTATAATTTCCTCCGACTCAGAACCTTTACCAAGGCATAAACTTCAGCTGGTAACCCGGAAAGTAAGGTTTTCACACCCCTTGGATTATTTAGATCCTCATTTTCTTTTGTAACGACAGCAACATGAGAGCTGCCGCTAGACCCGGACCAGTGGAGGTGAAGATTTATCCTCCAGCTTACCAAACACTCCTCGGAAACATCAAAATGAGGTTCTTTTTTACCTTAACTTTTTATTTACTGACATGTTTTTTGTTTTCATGAACCATTCAATTCCTTTGACTTATTTTTGCAGGAGATTTCCCGCTCTTCCTCTGGCGATTCATCGCAGACTCAACTGCCGTCTTTCAAGACTGCCCCTGGGTAAGACTAATTATCTTTCTTCTGTACCTTTATATCTTCATCATTATGTTGACTTGTCCAAATTCTTCTTAGCAGTCAAGCAAAGCCCAACAATAAAGCGAAGGTGACAAAACTGGCCGAGGATCCGAAAGCTGCTGAACCAGACCAGCCAACCTTTGTGCCAGAACACTCTGAACAACCAGAAGATCCTGCTTCCAACACTCAACCTAAAACGGCCCAGTTGTCTGCTAATGAAACCAATACTGACCCGCCAACGACTGAACCGTCAAGCTCAGTTAACCCGCCAAAGACTTATGCTGATGACATTTTAATCACTGGCACCGGATTTACTAAGCCGGGGAATCCAACTGTACTAGCTAGACATTCTGCCAAACAAGAAGTCATGGAAAGACGGAAAGTGAGGTTCGATGTCTCCCACTATGCTCAATTGAGTAACAGTGAAGTATTGTCTGGTTATCTCAGTCAGGTACACTCCAGCCGTGACTTGGAAATTGAGATGGTCAAAGAGATGCACCAGAAGTATGAGGTATGTCCTCCGGCTTATATAAGTTATATATATCCTGCCAGCCCCCAAGTCTTCTGATTATGAAAGGATTGAATGATCTGTAGACTTTAAAAAACTTACAAGCTTCTGTCCTAGACTCCCTCCAAGTCCGGTTTACAACTAAACCGGATGTTGATAGTAGGATCTCTTAAAAAGATTAGCAAGCGGATGAGGATCCATAGATCTTAGGTTCTCTATTTAGCAATAAATAAACAACTATTCCAACCAAACGAGCAAACGAGCCAAGTAAGAAATCAAAGCAAATGGAAAGACGAACAGAAGAAGGGCGAATAAAATGGCAAGGGTGAAGTGGGGGAGAGGAAAACGAGAGGCAAATGGCAAATAATGTAATGCGGAGGATAAGAGTTGTGATGGGTACTTGGTATGTCTTGACTTGGCGTAGATCTCCCCAGCAACGGCACCAGAAATCCTTCTTGCTATCTCTTGAGCACTGCGTTGGTTTTCCCTTGAAGAGAAAGGGTGATGCAGTAAAGCAGCGTAAGTATTTCCCTCGGTTTTTGAGAACCAAGGTATCAATCCAGTAGGAGACCACGCGCGAGTCACCTCGTACCTACGAACCAAGTTGTCATTTCTTAAAGTTTGGGGCTGCGATGCTTATGTGAAAAAGCTTCAACCTGATAAGCTCGAACCCAAATTAGAGAAATGTGTCTTCATAGGATACCCAAAGGAGACTGTTGGGTACACCTTCTATCACAGATCCAAAGGCAAGATATTCGTTTCTAAGAATGGATCCTTTCTAGAGAAGGAGTTTCTTTCGAAAGAAGTGAGTGGGAGGAAAGTAGAACTTGATGAGGTAATTGTACCTTCTCCCTTATTGGAAAGTAGTTCATGACTGAAATCAGTTCCAGTGATTCCTACACCAGTAAGTGAGGAAGATAATGATGATGATCATGAAACTTCTGATCAAGTTACTACCGAACCTCGTAGGTCAACCAGAGTAAGATCCGCACCAGAGTGGTATGGTAATCATATTCTGGAAGTCATGTTACTTGACCATAACGAACCTACGAACTATGAGGAAGCGATGATGAGCCCGGATTCCGCGAAATGGCTTGAGGCCATGAAATCTGAGATAGGATCCATCTATGGAAACAAAGTATGGATTTTGGTTGACTTGCCCGATGATCGGCAAGCCATAGAGAATAAATGGATCTTCAAGAGGAATATGGACGCTAATAGTAGTGTTACTATCTACAAAGCTCGAATTGTCACAAAAAGTGTTTTCAACAAGTTCAAGGTGTTGACTACAATGAGATTTTCTCACTTGTATCGATGCTTAAAAGTCTATCCGAATCATGTTAGCAATTGCCGCATTTTATGAAATTTGGCAAATGGATGTCAAACCTGCATTCCTTAATGGATTTCTTAAAGAAGAGTTGTATATGATGTAACCAGAAGGTTTTGTCAATCCAAAAGATGCTAACAAAGTATGTGAGCACCAGTGATCCATTTATGGACTGGTGCAAGCATCTCGGAGTTGGAATATACGCTTGCTACCTCTTGAGCACTGTGTTGGTTTTCCCTTGAAGAGGAAAGGGTGATGCAGCAAAGCAGCGTAAGTATTTCCCTCAGTTTTTGAGAACCAAGGTATCAATCCAGTAGGAGACCACGCGCGAGTCACCTTGTACCTACACAAACAAATAAGAACCTCGCAATCAACGCGATAAAGGGGTTGTCATTCCCTTCATGGCCACTTACAAGAGTGAGATCTGATAGAGATAATAATAAGAAGATATTTTTGGTATTTTTATGATATAGATTGAAAGTAAAGATTGCAAAATAAAATAGATTGGAAACTTGTATGATGGAAAATAGACCCCGGGCCATAGGTTTCACTAGTGGCTTCTCCCAAGATAGCATAAGTATTACGGTGGGTAAACAAATTACTGTCGAGCAATTGATAGAAAACCGAATAATTATGAGAATATCTAGGAATGATAATGTATATAGGCATCACGTCCGCGACAAGTAGACCGAAACGATTCTGCATCCACTACTATTACTCCACACATCGACTGCTATCCAGCATGCATATAGAGTATTAAGTTCATAAGAACAGACTAACGCCTTAAGCAAGATGACATGATGTAGAGGGATAAACTCATGCAATATGATATAAACCCCATCTTTTTATCCTCGATGGCAGCAATACAATACATGTCGTTTCCCCTACTATCACTGGGATCGAGCACCGCAAGATTGAACCCAAAGCTTAGCACTTCTCCTATTGCAAGAAAGATCAATCTAGTAGGCCAAACCAAATTGATAATTCGAAGAGACTTGCAAAGATAAACCAATCATACATAAAAGAATTCAAAGAAGATTCAAATATTGTTCATACATAATCTAGATCATAAACCCATAATTCATCGGATCATGACAAACACACCGCAAAAGAATATTACATCGAATAGATCTCCAAGAGAATCGAGGAGAACTTTGTATTGAGATCCAAAGAGAGAGAAGAAGCCATCTAGCTACTAGCTATGGACCCGAAGGTCTGAAGTAAACTACTCACACATCACCGAAGAGGCCATGGAGTTCATGTAGAGGCCCTCCGTGATCAATGCCCCCTCCGGTGGAGCTCCGAAAAAGGCCCCAAGATGGGATCTCTCGGGTACAGAAGGTTGCGGCGGTGGAATTAGGTTTTCCTGGTGCTTCTGGATGTTTGGGGGTACGTGGACTTATATAGGAGGACGAAGTAGGTCAGTGGAGCAACGAGGGGCCCACGAGGGTGGAGGGCGCGCCCAGGGGGGTAGGTGCGCCCCTTGCCTCATGGCCTCCTTGATTGTTTCTTAACGCCCACTCCAAGTCTCCTGGATCACATTTGTTGAGAAAATCACATTCCCGAAGGTTTCATTCCGTTTGGACTTTGTTTGATATTCCTTTTCCGCGAAACACTAAAATAGGCAAAAAAACAGCAATTTGGGTTGGGCGTCCGGTTAATAGGTTAGTCCCAAAAATGATATAGAAGTGTAAAATAAAGCCGATTAACATCCAAAACAGATAATATAATAGCATGGAGCAATCAAAAATTATAGAGACGTTGGAGACGTATCAACGCTTTGATTGTGTGATCAAAGCATATAGTTTTATACAGACTTGCGGTGAAGCCAGTATTTACAAGAAAGTGAGTGGGAGCACTACAGCCTTTCTGATAAGTATATGTGAATGACATATTGTCGATCGGAAATGATGTAGAATTTTCTGGAAAGCATAAAGGAGTGTTTGAAAGGAGTTTTTTCAAAGAAAGACCTCAGTGAAGCTGCTTACATATTGAGCATCAAGATCTTTAGAGATAGATCAAGACGCTTGATAAGTTTTTTCAATGAGTACATACCTTGACAATTTTTTGAAGTAATTCAAAATGGAATAGTCAAAGAAAGATTTCTTGTCTGTGTTGCAAGGTGTGAAGTTGAGTAAGACTCAAAACCCGGCCACGACAGAAGATAGAGAGAAAATGAAAGTCATTCCCTATGCCTCAGCCATAGGTTCTATAAATTATGCCATGTTGTGTACCAGACCTATTGTATACCCTGCCCTGAGTTTGGCAAGGGAGTACAATTTTGATCTAGGAGTAGATCACTGGACATCGGTCAAAATTATCCATAGAGAACTAAGGAAATATTTCTCGGTTAAGGAGGTGATAAAGAGTTCGTCGTAAAGAGTTACATCGATGCAAGCTTTGACACCGATCTGGATGACTCTGAGTCTCAATCCCGATACATATTGAAAGTGGGAGCAATTAGCTAGAGTAGCTCTGTGCAGAGTATTGTTGACATAGAATATTTGCAAAATACATGTGGCTCTGAATGTGGCAGACCTAAACCTGGGAATGGTTTGGACTGAAACTGTAGTTTCAAATCGGTTTTCCTATTGGTCTCCTTTGGTTTGGACTAAATGGGCTGACCTCCTAATGTAGACTAGTTTGGTTTGGGTTTTTCCTATTGTCGGCTTGGTCTAGTTTGGTCTAGTCATAGACCAAACGGTCTCAAACTGTTCCAACCCATGGATTGAGAACTAAATGAGTGACCATATTCCCTTCCGGATCAAAGAAAGCATGCATTGGCAACGTCCTCCTCGTCTTCTCCACTGCCGGTGTCGACCATGCTCCTGCTCTCTTGATGACATGTCCGTGCTCTGGCATGTACCTGATTGGCGTGTACTACGCCAGCATGGAGAAGCAGACCAACATCGACCAAGTTCTTTGGGCGCTCGTCTCGCGAGCCTCGGCTTACTACGACACGACCATTGTCTGCTCCTCCTCCTCGGCAATCTGGAGCCTTGTGCAGTGCTACGGCAATGTTCCCCGGCATGACTAAGCGCTCTATGTGGCCGCGGCGGTGCGGGCACGGGCCACAAGCTAAGCCTTCTCCTCAACACCCAGAACACCACCGGCATGGACCTGGTCATTTTCGATCGAGTGCAGGGGAAGTTCATGTCCGGCAACGCCGGCAACGGCGCGAACAATGAGCTAACAACGGACACGGTGCATCTCAGATGCGGCGGCGGCGGAACCATGACGACCATCTACAGGCTTGGGTATTGTGCCAGGGACATCACGGCGGCGGACTGCGGGCTGTGCGTAGCGCACACGGTGGCCGAGCTGCCCAACTATTGTCAGACCGCATGATATACAACAGTTGCATGGTTCTCTATGAGGTGTACACGCTACTTCTTCCCGCTCAACGACGCCGGAGAGTTGGTCGACGAGGTCAGACAGTGCAAACAGGATCTCCTTAACCCATGATGGATGGAGTTCAGCTATAGTCAACTACAGTGCTTATATCTAGCATTATAGGATGTTCTATGTACGACGCACGTACATTGTGGTGAGTAACACGCACATGCAGCAGCAGCTAATCGCCCTTCCAACGCCTCTCTTCTCTTCCCGTAGTAATCGGACACACCCTTGGTTTGAAACTTCAGTTTCAGATTGTATGCGGGTGAATAATTTGGATTGGTTTGGCTTGAAAATACATACAGTTTGGATTGGTTTGGATTGTAGAATTCACTATTTAGTCTGGTTTGGTTTGGTTGATGCCCTTATACCTGTATAGGTTGGGCTGGATTCAATCTGGATTACAAACTATTCCCAGGCGTAGGCAGACCCATTGACTAAACTTCTCTCACAAGCAAAACATGATCACACCTTAGTACTCTTTGGCTGTTAATCACATAGTGATGTGAACTAGATTATTGACTCTAGTAAACCCTTTGGGTGTTGGTCACATGACGATGTGAACTATGGGTGTTAATCACATGGTGATGTGAACTATTGGTGTTAAATCCCATGGCGATGTGAACTAGATTATTGACTCTAGTGCAAGTGGGAGACTAAAGGAAATATGCCCTAGAGGCAATAATAAAGTTATTATTTATTTCCTTATTTCATGATAAATGTTTATTATTCATGCTAGAATTGTATTAACCGGAAACTTAGTACACGTGTGAATACATAGACAAAACAAAGTGTCCCTATTATGCCTCTACTTGACTAGTTCGTTTATCAAAGATGGTTATGTTTCCTAACCATAGACATGTGTTGTCATTTGATGAACGGGATCACATCATTAGGAGAATGATGTGATGGACACGACCCATTCGTAAGCTTAGCATTATGATCGTTACAGTTTCATTGCTACTGCTTTCTTCATGACTTATACATGTTCCTCAGACTATGAGATTATGCAACTCCCGAATACCAGAGGAACACCTTGTGTACTATCAAACATCACAATGTAACTGGGTGATTATAAAGATGCTCTACAGGTGTCTCCGATGGTGTTTGTTGAGTTGTCATAGATCAAGATTAGAATTTGTCACTTCGTGTATCGGAGAGGTATCTCTGGGCCCTCTCGGTAATGCACATCACTATAAGCCTTGCAAGCAATGTGATTAATGAGTTAGTTGCGGGTTGATGCATTACATAACGAGTAAAGAGACTTAACGGTAACGAGATTGAACTAGGTATTGAGATACCGACGATCGATTCTCGGGCAAGTAACATACCGGTGACAAAGGGAACAATGTATGTTCGGTTTGACCGATAAAGATCTTCGTAAAATATGTGGGAGCCAATATGAGAATCCCAGTTCTGCTATTGGTTATTGACCGGAGATGAGTCTCGGTTATGTCTACATAGTTCTCGAACCCGTAGGGTCCGCACGCTTAACGTTCGATGACGAATTGTATTATGAGTTATGTGATTTGATGTACCGAAGGTTGTTCGGAGTCCCGGATGAGATCACGGACATGACGAGGAGTCTCGAAATGGTCGAGACGTAAAGATCGATATATTGGAAGGCTATATTTAGACATCGGAAAGGTTCCAAGTGATTCGGATATTTTTCGGAGTACCGGAGAGTTACGTGAATTCGCCGGGAGGGTCAATGGGCCTTCATGGGCCTTAGTGGAAATAGAGGGCAGCAAGGAAGTGTGGGGTGTACCCCCCCTAGGCCCAAACCGAAATGGTTTAGGGCTTTGGTGGCCGGCCCCCTCTTTCCTTCTCCCCTCTTCCTCTTTCCTTCCCCTCCTAGTTGGACTAGGAAAGGGGGAACCTACTCATAGTTGGAGTAGGATTCCCCCTTGCGGCGCACCCTATGAGGCCGCCAGCCTCCTCCCCTTGCTCCTTTATATACGTGGCCAGGGGGCACCCCATAGACACACAAGTTGATCATTGATCTTTAGCCGTGTGCGGTGCCCCCCTCCACCATAATCAACCTCGGTAATATCGTAGCGGTGCTTAGGCGAAGCACTATTCCGGTAGCAACATCATCACCGTCATCACGCCGTTGTGCTGACGAAGCTCTCCCTCGAAGCTCTACTAGATCGTGAGTTCGTGGGATGTCACCGAGCTGAACGTGTGCAGATCGCGGAGGTGCCGTATCTTCGGTACTAGATCGGTAGATCATGAAGACGTACGACTACATCAACCGCATTGTCATAATGCTTCCGCTTACGGTCTATGAGGGTGCGTAGATGATACTCTCCCCTCTCATTGCTATGCATCACCATGATCTTGCGTGTGCATAGGAATTTTTTTGAAATTACTGCGTTCCCCAACAAGATGGCCACCTTACCAAGGCCAACAACCTTACCCTTTGAGTTGTCACCAAAAGTGACATACTTTCGAGGGTGTCGTTTTCAGCAAGCTCACGAAACATATCCTTGTCTCTGGTCATGTGATCGGTACATCCACTATCAAGAACCCATTCCTTTCCTCCAGACATGTAGCCGCGAAGATTAGCCATAAGACCAAAGTGTCTCATAGACTCATTGAGATCAAAGTCACTATCACCATCCTCATCATAGTATCCATGTTCAACATCGTCTTGTGATTGATCAATTCCTAGAGAGAGTGATTCATTAGATAAGTGATCATCACAATGGTCGTATTTATGAATTCTAATAGCTTTGGAGATGATATTGCTGATGATTCCAACATCTCTTTTGGCACACACAAGATTAGTAAGCTCAAATAGACAATCACCAAATCTGAGATCATTGGAACTCATCTTACTCAAAGCAATAGACTTATGAAGAATGAAGAATTCCATCTAAATTTTGCAAGGAATAATTTGGAAATCGTTCCTCGAGAAATCTCCATATGGTGTAAGCACAATCAAGAGCAGGCAAGCTAGCAATCAAGTTTCTAGGTAATCCTCTAGTGATTAGATTGACGGCTCTAAGATTACTGATCATGTCAATAGACTTATCAAGGGTAGGATGCAAGGGGTCAACAAGCCGCACACAAGGAGTAGTAATGTACTTGTTCAAGTGATATTCATTGAAAATCTCAAGCATCTCAATTTTCCACTCATGAAAGAACTCTCCATCAAGTATAGGTACTCTATGTCTAAGACTCCCCAATGTAGACGCATCCATCTTCCTCCAAGGGTGATTAAACCAAAGCAATGGAGACCAAAGCTCTGATACCAATTGTAGGATTGAGAAGAGGTGTCTAGAGGGGAAGGTGATTAGACCCTCAACAAAGAAAAGTAGCAGTTTTTAATTTCTTTAAGTTAAGGTGGAGTTTTAGCACAAGTTTAAACATTCACAATACATTTCAAGCAAGCATGGCAAGAGTATATGAGTAGCGGAAAGTAAAGCATGCAACTTGCAAGAAAGTAAAGGGATGGGATTGGAGTGTGCAAATGCAATTGGAGACATGGATATTTTTGGTGTGGTTCCGATAGGTGGTGCTATCCTACATCCACATTGATGGAGACTTCAACCCACGAAGGGTAATGGTTGCGCGAGTCCATGGAGGGCTCCACCCACGAAGGGTCCACGAAGAAGCAATCTTGTCTATCCCACCATGGCCATCGCCCACGAAGGACTTGCCTCACTTGGGTAGATCTTCACGAAGTAGGCGATATCCTTGACCTTACAAACTCCTTGGTTCAACTCCACAATCTTGACAGAGGCTCCCATGTGACACCTAACCAATCTATGAGACACCACTCTCCAAAAGGTAATAGATGGTGTGTTGATGGACTCCTTGCTCTTATGCTTCAAATGATAGTCTCCCCAACACTCAACTCTCTCTCAAAGATTTTGATTTGGTGGAAAGATGATTTGAGTGGAAAGCAACTTGGGAAAGGCTAGAGATCAAGATTCTTATGGTCGGATTGGAATATCTTGGTCTCAACACACAAGTAGGTGGTTCTCTCTCAGAAAATGAATGGTAGAAGTGTAGGCACATTCTAATGGCTCTCTCTACGAATAAAAGTGGGTGGAGGGGTATAAATAGCCCCCACACAAAATTTATCTGTTACACACAATTTACCAAACTCGGTGGGACCGAATCATAAAACCCGGTCAGACCAATTTAGTTCAAAATGTGAACGTTAGGATTTTCGATGGGACCGATATGATCAACTCGGTGGGACCGATGTGCTAGGGTTAGGGTAAAACCTCATCTCGGTTTGACCGATTACACAAACTCGGTGGGACCGATTTTGCTAATAAGCTAACCAGAGAGTTGGTCAAGCATACTCGGTGAGGCCGATTACATATCTCGGTGAGACCGAAATTGTTGCAACAGGAACCAGAGAGTTTGCAAGCCCATCTCGGTGAGACCGGGATCCCATCGTTAAGACCGAATTGATTAGGGTTTCTGGTAGTGGCTATGTCAAGAGAACTCGGTGGCGCTGGGTAGATCAAATCGGTAGGGCCGAGTTTGACTTTTGGTTTGGGACATATGTGGATATGAGAAAGTGGTTGAGGGCTTTGGAGCATATCACTAAGCACTTTGAGCAACCAAGTCATTAAGCAACACCTCATCCCCTTTTAACAGTATTGGCTTTTCATATGGACTCAATGTGATCTTGGATCACTAAAATGGAAATGTAGAGTCTTGAGCTTGAGTCAATCTTTGTCCTTAGCATCTCAAAGGGGTTTCCACATCCTCTTGTCCACACCACTCCACTGGTGAACTTATCTGAAATATACTAGATAAAAGTATTAGTCCAACAAGAGATACGTTGACATTAATTACCAAAATCACCCAGGGAGCACTTGTGCTTTCAATTTTATTAAAACAACAAGCAAAATTAAAATAAAATGGCATTCCAAGAATAGCACACATCATGTGAAGAAGCAAAAACTTAGGCTCAACCGATACTAACCGATAAATGTTGAAGAAAAGACGTGGGATGCCTACCGGGGCATCCCTAAGCTTAGATACTTGAGACTTCTTGAAATATTATCTTGGTATGCCTTGGGCATCCCCAAGCTTGAGCTTTTGTGTCTCCTTAATTCTTCTCATATCACGGTTTTCCTAAATCTCAAAAGCTCCATCCCCATAAAACTTACCAAGAACTCGTGAGATAAGTTAGTATAAACCAATGCAAAAACCTTATCATTATCTACTGTAGCAAATCACTAAAATTATTATTAAACATTGTATACTAAATGCCTCTGCATATTTAATACTCCTATCCTCAAATAGAATCATTAAACAAGCAAACATATGCAAACATAACAGCAATCTACCAAACTAGTATAGTGTGTAAATAATGCAAGAGTATCAATACTTCTTTAACTCCAAAAATTATAAAAATTAACCAAACTGTAGAAAATTTATCAGAGCTTGATTTTCAACAAGTTTCAACATTTTATCACATTCTGTATTTTCTAGGGAATTTTGGCAACATCGGTAAACTTTCTGTTTTCAAACAAAACATGTATACTTGCAAAGTAAGCATGGCAAAGGCTATCATTGCCACTTTTATTGAAATAAAAGTTGCAAAACATTATTCTAAATAACAGAAATCAAATCCTCACAAAATAAATTGACACTCCAAGAAAAACTCATATCATGTGACGAATGAAA
Source organism: Triticum aestivum (assembly GCF_018294505.1). Taxonomy (NCBI): domain Eukaryota; kingdom Viridiplantae; phylum Streptophyta; class Magnoliopsida; order Poales; family Poaceae; genus Triticum; species Triticum aestivum. The sequence continues at coordinate 126,300,233 of NC_057806.1, forward strand.
ACATAGCTCCAAGTGAGGTTACCGATAATGTTGAAGACGAAAGAGGGGATGCCTTCAGGATGCCTTCCGGGGCATCCCCAAGCTTAGTTGTTTGGATATTCCTTGAATATTACCTTGGGGTGCCTTGGGCATCCCCAAGATTAGGGTCTTGTCACTCCTTATTCTCCTCATATCGACATCTCACCCAAAACTTGAAAACTTCAATCACACAAAACTTAACAGAACTTTGTGAGATAAGTTAGTATGATAAAGAGCAAACCATTTCACTTTGGTACTGTCAAAGACAAGATTCATAATTGTTTCCACACAATGTCCTATTGTAGCATATCATTTCCACAATTTATATTGAGCAATATAAGCCATAGAAACTAGAAAACAAGCAAACTATGCATTGAAAACAGAATCTGTCAAAAACAGAACAGTGTGTAGTAATATGTACTCAAACCATACTTCTGATACTACAAAACTTATGAGAAAATAGGAAATCCTGGGTAATTTGTCTATTAATCTTATTCAAAAAGAATCAGCATTTTATCGCGCTTCTGTTAAAAATGAGAATTGTTTTCCTGAGCACAAAAGTTTCTGTTTTTCAGCAAGATCAAATCAACTATCATCGTAAGCAATCCCAAAGGTCTTACCTGGCACTTTATTGAAACAAAATAAATAAAACATGATTACAACAGTAGCCTAATCATGTGAACATGCAAAACAGTAGGTAAAAGTGTTGGGTTGTCTCCCAACAAGCACTTTTCTTTAATGCCTTTTAGCTAGGCATGATGATTTCAATGATGCTCACATAAAATAAAAGAATTGAAACACAAAGAGAGCACCATGAATCACATCGAAAGCATATTTAAGCCTAACATACTTCCTGTAACATCCCAAAATTCTAAATTTTGGAATGTTATATTAAATAAATATTTATGATTGTTTGTTTGATTATTGTGTGACTGATTGTGTGAAATTGAGTGGCATTTGGAAATTTCAGAGGCATTTGAATTTTATTTGAATTTGGATTCAACTTGGCATTCGAAATTTATTTCATATACCCCTGACAAATACTTGTTTAAAAGTATGAGAGGAGCTAACATGACACTCCAAAAATTCAGGAGAAATTAATGCCAAAAGTTTTTGAATTCAAATTGGAGTTTATTTGGAAAAAAAATTGGTTTGGATTTTGCCTCTAGAAAAAAATGTTCACGTTGTAGGATTTATTTATCTGATTTTATTGATATTTATGTCCTATATAAAAAAATATTATAGATTTCTCCATATTTTATTTTCCTCCCTGTCTTATTCAAAAAAGGAGAAACCCCCCGAACTGGCCAGGCCGACCGGCCCAGCCAGCAAGGCCACAGCCCACCAGCGCCCAGGGCCGCCAGCCCAGCGCGCCGCACACCCGCACCCGCTAGGCCTCGGTCGCCCGATCCCTCTCCTCTCTCCCTCTCTCACTTGAGTGTCGACCCCACCCCATCTTCCTCCTCCCGCAAGCTGCACCCGTGCATCTCGCTCGCGGCCGACGCCCTCGACGTCCGCGCCCTTCTCAAAACCCTAGCCCGACTCGACCTCCTCCCCAAGTAACATGCCCTATAAATAGCCCTCGGCCTCCTCTTCCGAAACCCCTAGAAACCCTACCCCAACTCCCACCATAGCTCGCGCTCTCGCTGTCCCGATCTCGCTACTGACGCTGCAGTTCGCCGCCCGCTACGACTCCAGTGAGCACTCCCTCGACTCCAATTCCCACCCACGTACTCCCCTCACCGTTGCCCATCTTTTTGACAAAGTCTTCCGCCTTCTTATACACAGAAACGATGCCCGAGCATCTACGCCCGTCGTCCGAGCACGTTTGGTTTCAGGAGCTTGACAAGCTCGTTTCGCTTGTCTCCGCCATCTTCAACCACTACCGAGACCGCCCCTGACCTCCCCTAGCTCCGCCGCATCTGCCCGACGTTTTCGCCACCTTCGCCGACCGCCGGAGACCACGCCCTGCTCGACACCGACCGCTGCCACCCTCTATCACCGTCGACCACCGCCGCAGTAAGCCGCCACCTCCCCTCGCCGTCCAATCTGAAACATAGGGTCTAGATTAGATCCCGAAGGGGTATGGTTTTATTTCATATCGGTCGGTTTTAGTTTCGGTTTAGATCGGTTATTTTAAGTTGTGGTTTAGTTGGACCAGCCGATTGGTTTATTTCTGTTAGCCCGTGGACGCATTGGTTTATTAAACGCTTAGGCGCTGTTTAGTTTTAAAACGCTCACTGTTCGGCCCGTTAACTCGTTTAGTTTTTTTTCATTTCTGTTTTAAAAATAGAATACTTCTGATTTTATATTGCTTATAACTTTTATGTTTTAGATCCAAATAGATTAATTCTTTTTGCACGGTGTCACAAATTTGTTGAAGTTTCCGTTTGCGTACTTGGATTTCAATTTTGAGTAGTTTTAGTTTGAATTTGCATGAATTTGCCTCAAACACTATTTTGGCCATAACTTGAGTTTGAAAGTATATTTTAAGTTGATTCTTTTTGCTCCTGGTCACTAGGACTTTTGCCTATCCAGTAGATTATAATGATTTATTTTTAGTTTATTTAAATTAGGGTTTTAGCGAAAAACAATACTGTTTTCTATGTAGTTTTGTTTTGCTTGTAACTTAGTAGGTTTTGTTTAGATTTAATTAATTATTTTCACAAAGTTTTTTTGATTGAAATATACATATGTTAGACTTCAGTACATAATTTTAGAAATTATTTTTATTAGTGTTGCTACTGTTTAGGATTTCAGTTTAGCATAGCTAGTATATAGTGTATGTAATAGCTAGTATTGTAGTTATTTTTGCTAGAAATTATTTTAGATAATTTATTTCTGTTGTTTTAATGGAAATATATTTTATTTTCTGTTAAGAAATTGTTTAGATTAATTTAGTGTGGTTATGAAAGTTATTGGTTGATAGTGTGTTGGTTTTCCCTAGTTTTCTTTAGATATTTATTTTGGTCTTCTTTGATTTCATTATTGTTTTATTTATTTATTGTATTTAGTTGAGTGTTCTTTTGATTGATAGTATTGATTGGTAGAATTGATTGCTTATATGAATACTACGTTTGATTATATAGATTCCAACGGAGTGACGAATAGTTCTACAAGTCATTATTTTTGAGAGCGTATTTATCTTCATCAACTTACCAGGCAAGTTCACTTTGACCATGTTTTTCATACCAATGTTTTATTTGCATCTGGTAGTACCCTTTCAACAATCCCTCCTGTAGTGTTATTGAATCTTGTAGTTGAGTAGAATGCATGAGGTAGGAACCCATCTCCCTGTTACCAAGCCCGGGACGTTATATAGTTTTAATGCTACGCTATAGTAGGCAAGGTTTGGTATGAGTGCACGAGAGTGGTGTGAGAATGGAGGACTCTACGCCAATGACGACAACTCCATGATGGCATCTGCAAGGACTGCATTTTCAAGGCCTCAAACTTCAAGACCTTGAGATTTCGAGACTCGAGACAAGAATTCAATACACACTACTGGGTGAAGGACGGTTGGCGGGCACCTTGGAGAAACCAGTGGATGGCCGGGATGCATGGAGAAGCGCCATGACATCTTGCGGAAAGCTTCACCCAGACTCAAAGAGACGAAAGAATACTTCATGCCCGGAAGCTTACCTGTGCAACCGCAAGTCACTATGGGCTCTGGCTTGGTTGACCCTAGTGGTGACTCTGGCTGGGACAATGCTAGCAGATGTAGAACTACGGGAGGATTGGATGAGCACTAGACAGTGGTCAGGGGAACTCTTTGGAAAACCATGTTTCGGTCATCTTGTTCTCAAACACCCTGAAGTGCGAGAACGTAAAAAGAAGGATCGAATCTTGCGGGTAAAGTGTACAAACCTCCGCAGAGGGGTTTAACCTAATCGATTAGCCGTGCCCCCGGTTACGGACAATTTGAGCATCTGGACTTGGATCTATCTCGGAACTCTCAACACCGGACGGATAATTTAATTGTGGGCAACTTATGATGATTTGGGCTATGAGACATCGGTTGGCGGAACCATGTCATGATAGAAAAATCTGTAGTACAGACTCCGGTTAATTCCTTTGATGTAGGGAAAATAAAACCAGCTTTTATGCAAACAAAACTCAGATACAGAGCCACAAAGCCATATTGCATATAGTATAGTTTATCATCTGTTTTCTTACAGTGATCTTGCCGGTACATTCAATGTACTGACCTACACGGCTGCAACGTCTCATGTTGCAGATATGTTTCTTCCGACCAGTAAGAGTATGGTACAGGGTTACGGTCTACACTCAACTTGCCGATGGCGTTGATGGGACTCCACACCCGATTGGTTGTTTCCGCTGAGACTTATGAGGTATATATATCAGTTTTACGTTATTTATGCATATGATTGCACTTTGGTATATACATTGATCTACTGTGTGTGTCAGCATACCGATCCAGGGATGGCACAAAATACACAGAGACTTGACCGTCTGAGGTTGGGTCGCTATAGATATGGTATCAGAGCACATGTTGACTGTAGGACGTGACTCTAGAAATCGGAAAGCCCCAGGACAGGAAATCTCTAAAATTTTATTTAAAAAATAACAATCCCTTACTTCTTATCTTTTTTGATTTTATAAAATATCCTCTCTTACCTCAAATAGTTAGAATATACCCCTTTCCCTTTTGACCACACGGAGGATCAACTGAAGCCGCTCCAAGAAGGACAAGATATCGGAAAACCGATGACCATTTCAGAGTAAACAGGATTTGACCATGCATTAGAAGAGTTGAAGCTACACCAGTTGAAGACTCCGACGACTTGAAGAATCAGAAGAATTATTTGACCGTTAGAGGACCAAACCCCTGTTATACACTTACGTTATATGCGACGATTTGTGAGGTATCATTTGTTTGATGTTTTCCGAAAGCCACGAAATAAAACTCGTTTCTTCAAAACTATTGTTTGTATTATGTGTATCCCTCCCCACCTCTCTCTTATCTCACCCTAAAACCCTTGGGCCCAGTAGATGATGAATGAAGTTGGATTGATATTCTCTGGACCGAAAACCCAGCCGGAGGCAGAGCTATGGATTCAGAACATGGATAATCACTTCGGGAGCAATTTGGTTTCAAGGAAGAATGAAGTATCGTACGCTCTTCAGTAGTTTGAAGGAAGTGCTGCAACATGGTGGTAGATGCATCAAGCTATACATGGATGGAATGGAGCAAGGACTTGGGAAGAATTCAAGAAGACTCTGACAAGATCCCATCTTCTCCGGAAGCACCATGATACCCCAAGAAATAAACCTTGTGCCTGCAAGATTTGCAGAGAAATAGGACACACCCAGGAGGAACACAAGGATGGATGCCCTCATTGTGAGGAGAAACACCCAGTTGAGGAATGCCCAACTAGTCAGGTGACTTGTTTCTTGTGTGAAGGAACCACCCACTACCCAGCTCAGTGTCACATTTACCCCACGGTGCAACAAACTATTCAGAAGCAGGAAGAAGGAATGAAAGAAACCCTCCGAGAAGTTATGAAAGAACCTATGATTAAGGGAAGTGTTGAAGACCCTGATGGAGAAAGCCTCAACGAATTTTACTCCAATGCATGTTATTCATGTGGAGAAGAAGGACATTTTTCACAGTATTGCACCAAGGAAAGAAAAGAGTATCTAGGATACTTCCCGACAGAAGCAGTGGAGTTTGATCCACCGGGAATAGAATGTTTGATCAGAACGAAGAAAACCGGGAAGAGAAAACAAAGACACCCTCAGAACAACCCAATTTCTGCAAAGAGGGACAAGAGTCATATTACCTGTTTTGAATGTAAGGACGTCGGGCATTGTGCCAATGATTGTCCCGAAAGGAAGCAAGGAACTCAAGGAGTAGGCACCATCACCAAGAAGCCTCGAGACATGCCGGAAGTTATTTGTTTTTGTTGCAAGGAAGCAAGACATTTTGCTAGGGATTGTTCAAATCATGAGAAAGCTGGAGCTGAGTAGTGGAGATGTTGGTATCAGTAATAAGGGTAGTATGGAAAACACTTTTTCATGAGAATGCGGGGTTGAGTTATGTAATAGATTACTCAGAGATTGTAATAATTCATGACTCAATAAAGTTGATATGTCATATGCTGAAAGGCTTTAAGGAGTTGTTATGTTTCACCTTGGAAATTAATATTCTGGGTGAACATGGAAGAAAATGAGTTGTGATGCATAAACTAGATGTTGGAAATTGAGTTTGAAGTTTTGTTTGGATGATATGAATGTGTACCCAAGGAGATATGTACCTTATTCTGAGCACCATTTTTGTTTTACAACTGCAGATGACGACCCTTTATGAGTCTTTCCTTAAGGGCCCGGAGACGATCATGACCCTGACAAGTGATCATGATTACCCAAAGATCCTGAAGGACATGATGAAGCATATTCACCTTGAAGGAGATGCAGTCTATAAAGGCTACCCCTTCATGCAAAAGGGAGTGGAACTTGGGTATGTGGAGGTACACCTCCACCGTATGAAAGGAGTTTGCCCAAAGATGATGGGGCAGTACTTTTTCATCTCACGTGTACCACAAGCAACTTTCTTCGACGCTGTCCGTGAAGCAGCCATGGAAGCCATACGCCAGATCGGAGAAATACTTGAAGCAAGACTCCGTTATACTCAGGAATACCTAAGAGAAGTGCATGCAGAGATGACGGAGATGAAGCTCAAGGCCACTATGATGAAACAGAAGATTGAAGATTTCAAGGCGCATGTCGCACAATTCCAGTGGGACTGAAGAATCCTCAAGGAGGAAAATGAATAAAGTTGGAAGTAATGCCTGGCCATACCAAACCATGTGGATGGCAACATTTGTAACAAAGTACTTTTTGAAATTTGGATTTACGAAAAATGGTTAAGGATGTAATAAAAGATTCAATATGAAAACAATATGATTTATGGATAAACTAGTGCATTTCATTTTAGGTGTGGTAGTACTCCGTAAAGCCACAGGATCAATGAAGAAAGAAATGTGTTATTCATGACGGTCCATAGAAGGGAGCTGGACCAAATTAGTTGGAATTTTGTATGATCGTCACCACAAGGGTATGAAGGAAGAAGTACTATTGGATTTAAAGGAAATGTAATGTTGGAATATGGAATGATAATCCTCGAAAGGATGAGTTAAAATTGTACAAAAGTTGAAGTGGGCCATAACCCACAGGCCCAGGAGTTAATAAGAAGCAAGCACACTCTTGCTGAAGGAAGATATTTTGGAAGAAGACTCTGAGTTAATCAGCCGACATCCTTAGGAGAATATGAAAACTTGAGAGTTGTGAAGTAACGATAGATGTTTCTTTCAGCTTGCAGAATCAATGGATTTATCCGAACTCAGTTCGTCAACAAGGGAAATTCTGCAATGCTTGTGATAATGCCCGAGTGTTAGAATTGCGAGATTCGCTAAACCTTATACAGGGTAATGATCTGGGTGCGGAATGGATTGATCACCATACTGACTTACTCGTATCATTCGCTCTTGCTATTTGGAATGGTAAATCTGAGTGACTTACCCATAGTAGAGTGACGACGATGTCAAAACCTTGTTTAATCCCTAGAATGGTAGGACAATTGACCCATGTACAGGCAACTGTTGCCAATCATAGGCTATACGGCAAGATTCAACCCAGGCTCATTCTCTGCAGGAGCAACCAGAAATTGTTGACCACCACGAGATTTTCGATAGTTGTTTAGTATTGGCGATAGACCTACTAGCTTAGAAGACCCAGTCTCGGAAGAAACTCACCATGATGGAAGGACACAAGAAATTGTGGAAAAGGTATGCCTCTACCGAGAGAACCCAGAGTAGGAGTTATCCCGAAGAAATAAGAAGACCGACACAATCAACCCAAAGAATTGAGTACATGAGTTTTTCCCAAACCATATCCATGCTTCTAAGCGTGGTAGCACACTAGACCATACAGATCAATGGATTTGCTAGAACACCCCCAAACCCTAACCTTTTCTTGCTAGCCTCTTTGAATCTCGAGGTCGAGATTCATTTTAAGTGTGGTAGGTTTGTAACATCCCAAAATTCTAAATTTTGGAATGTTATATTAAATAAGTATTTATGATTGTTTGTTTGATTATTGTGTGACTGATTGTGTGAAATTGAGTGGCATTTGGAAATTTCAGAGGCATTTGAATTTTATTTGAATTTGGATTCAACTTGGCATTCAAAATTTATTTCATATACCCCTGACAAATATTTGTTTAAAAGTATGAGAGGAGCTAACATGACACTCCAAAAATTCAGGAGAAATTAAGGCCAAAAGTTTTTGAATTCAATTTGGAGTTTATTTAAAAAAAATTGGTTTGGATTTTGCCTCTGGAAAAAAAATGTTCACATTGTAGGATTTATTTATCTTATTTTATTGATATATATGTCATATATAAAAAATATTATAGATTTCTCTATATTTTATTTTCCTCCCTGTCTTATTCAAAAAAAAGGAGACCAGGGCTAGCCCACTAGCGCCCAGGGCCCGGCCCAGCGCGCTGATCCCTCTCCTCTCTCCGTCTCTCACTGGAGGGCTGACCCCACCCCGTTGGCCTCCTCCAGCAAGCCGCGCCCGTGCATCTCGCTCGCGCCCGACGCCCTTGACGTCCGCGCCCTTCTCAAAACCCTAGCCCGACTCGACCTCCTCCCCAAGTAACATGCCCTATAAATAGCCCTCGGCCTCCTCTTCCAAAACCCCCAGAAACCCTACCCAACTCCCACCATAGCTCGCACTCTCGCTGTCCCGATCTCGCTGCTACCGCCGCAGTTCGCCACCCGCTCCGACTCTGATGAGCACTCCCTCGACTCCAATTCCCACCCACGTACTCCCCTCACCGTTGCCCATCTTTTTGACAAGGTCTTCCGCCCTCTTATACATAGAAACGACGCCCGAGCATCTACGCCCGTCGCCGGAGCATGTTTGGTTTCAGGAGCTTGACGAGCTCGTTCCGCTCGTCTCCGCCATCTTCAACCACTACCAGACCGCCCCTGACCTCCCCTAGCTCTGCCGCATCCGCACGATGTTTTCGCCACCTTCGCCGACCGCCGGAGACCACGCCCCGCTCGACGCCGACCGCCGCCACCCTCTGTCACCATCGACCACCGCCGTAGTAAGCCACCACCTCCCCTCGCCGTCCAATCTGAAACCTAGGGTCTAGATTAGATCCCGAAGGGGTATGGTTTTATTTCATATAGATCGGTTTTAGTTTCAGTTTAGATCAGTTATTTTAAGTTGCGGTTTAGTTGGACCAGCCGATTGGTTTATTTCGGTTAGCCCGTGGACGCATTGGTTAATTAAACGCTTAGGCACAGTTTAATTTTAAAACGCTCACTGTTCGGCCCGTTAACTCGTTTAGTTTTTTTCATTTCTGTTTTAAAAACAGAATAATTCTGATTTTATATTGCTTATAACTTTTATGTTTTAGATCCAAATTGATTGATTCTTTTTGCACTATGTCACAAATTTGTTGAAGTTTCCGTTTGTGTACTTGGATTTCAATTTTGACTAGTTGTAGTTTGAATTTGCATGAATTTGCCTCAAACACTATTTTGGCCATAACTTGAGTTTGAAAGTATATTTTAAGTTGATTCTTTTTGCTCCTGGTCACTAGGATTTTTGCCTATCCAGAAGATTATAGTGATTTATTTTTAGTTTATTTAAATTAGGGTTTTAGCGAAAAACAATACTGTTTTCTATGTAGTTTTGTTTTGCTTGTAACTTAGTAAGTTTTGTTTAGATTTAGTTAATTCTTTTCGCAAAGTTTTGTTGATTGAAATATACATATGTTAGACTTCAGTACATAATTTTAGAAATTATTTTTATTAGTGTTTCTACTGTTTAGGATTTCAGTTTAGCATAGCTAGTATATAGTGTATGTAATAGCTAGTATTGTAGTTATTTTTGCTACAAATTATTTTAGATAAGTTATTTCTGTTGTTTTAATGGAAATAGATTTTATTTTCTGTTAAGAAATTGTTTAGGTTAATTTAGTGTGGTTATGAAAGTTATTGGTTGATAGTGTGTTGGTTTTCCCTAGTTTTCTTTGGATATTTATTTTGGTCTTCTTTGATTTGATTATTGTTTACTTTATTTATTGTATTTAGTTGAGTGTTCTTTTGATTGATAGTATTGATTGCTTATGTGAATACTATGTTTGATTATATAGATTCCAACGGAGTGATGAATAGTTCTACAAGTTATTATTTTTGAGAGCGTATTTATCTTCATCAACTTACCAGGCAAGTTCACTTTGACCATGTTTTTCATACCAATGTTTTATTTGCATGTAGTAGCACCCTTTGAACAATCCCTCCAGTAGTGTTATTGAATCTTGTAGTTGAGTAGAATGCATGAGGTAGGAACCCATCTCCTTGTTACCAAGCCAGGGACGTTATATAGTTTTAATGCTACGCTATAGTAGGCGGGGTTTGGTATGAGTGCACGAGAGTGGTGTGAGAATGGAGGACTCTACGCCAATGACGACAACTCCATGATGGCATCTGCAAGGACTGCATTTTCAAGGCCTCAAACTTCAAGACCTTGAGATTTCGAGACTCGAGACAAGAATTCAATACACACTACTGGGTGAAGGACGGTTGGCGGGCACCTTGGAGAAACCAGCGGATGGCCGGGATGCATGGAGAAGCGCCATGACATCTTGCGGAAAGCTTCACCCAGACTCAAAGAGACGGAAGAATACTTCATGCCCGGAAGCTTACCTGTGCAACCGCAAGTCACTATGGGCTCTGGCTTGGTTGACCCTAGTGGTGACTCTGGCTGGGACAATGCTAGCAGATGTAGAACTACAGGAGGGTTTAAACCTAATCGATTAGCCGTGTCCCCAGTTACGGACAATTTGAGCATCTGGACTTGGATCTATCTCGGAACTCTCAACACCAGATTGATAATTTAATTGTGGGAAACTTATGATGATTTGGGCTATGAGACATCGGTTGGCGGAACCATGTCATGATAGAAAACTCCGTAGTACAGACTCCGGTTAATTCCTTTGATGTAGGGAAAATAAAACCAGCTTTTATGCAAACAAAACTCAGATACAGAGCCACAAAGCCATATTGCATATACTATAGTTTATCATCTGTTTTTCTTACAGTGATCTTGCTGCTACATTCAATGTACTGACCTACACGGCTGCAATGTCTCATGTTGCAGATATGTTTCTTCCGACCAGTAAGAGTACGGTACAGGGTTACGGTCTACACTCAACTAGCCGATGGCGTTGATGGGACTCCACACCCGATTGTTTGTTTTCGCTGAGACTTATGAGGTATATATATTAGTTTTATGTTATTTATGCATGTGATTGCACTTTGATATATACATTGATGTACTGTGTGTGCCAGCATATCGATCCAGGGATGGCACAAAATACACAGAGACTTGACCGTCTGAGGTCAGGTCGCTACACTTCCTATGCATAGGGATTTTGTGAGCAAACAACTTACGAGAACAAGAATCAACTAGCAAAGGAAAGCAAAACAAGCATAACTTCAAAACTTTCAACACATAGAGAGGAAACTTGATATTATTGCAATTCCTACAAGAATATGTTCCTCTCTCGTAATAATTTTCAGTATCATCATGAATAAATTCAACAATATAACCATCACATAAAGCATTCTTTTCATGACACAAAAGCATAGAAAATTTATTACTCTCCACATAAGAAAATTTATTCTCATGAATAGTAGTGGGAGAAAACTCAACAAAATAACTATCTTGGGATTGAAAATTAAAATCATGATGATAAGTTTCATGGTTATGATTATTCTTTATAGCATACATGTCATCACCATAATCATCATAGATAGCAACTTTGTTATCATAATCAATTGAAACCTCTTCCAAAATAGTGGATTCATCACTAAATAAAGTCATGACCTCTCCAAATCCACATTCATCAATATAATCATCATAAATAGGTGGCATGCTTTCATCATAATAAATTTTCTCATCAAAACTTGGGGGACTAAAAACACCATCTTCATTAAACATAGCATCCCAAGCTTATGGTTTTGCATATCATTAGCATCATGAATATTCAAAGAATTCATACTAACAACATTGCAATCATGCTCATCATTCAAATAGTTTGTGCCAAACATTTCATTGACTTCTTCTTCTAACAATTGAGCACAATTTTCCGATCCATCATTTTCAAGAAAGATATTATAAAGATGATCAATGATATGATGCAACCTCAATTCCATTTTTATGTAGTTTTCTTTTATAAACAAAACTAGTGATAAAACAAGAGACTAAAAGATTCAATTTCAAGATCTAAAGATATATCTTCAAGCACTCACCTCCCTGGCAACGGCGCCAGAAAAGAGCTTGATGTCTACTACACAACTTTATTCTTGTAGACACATGTTGGGCCTCCAAGCATAGAGTTTTGTAGGACAGTAGCAATTTATATACTATCTATATAGTGTGCTAGTTTTGAATTGTAGCAACAACATCGATCCTGGCCGTTGGTCTCATAAATCTAATGGTTCAAACTCAAAGGATTCACAGGGACAAGTAGCCCGCAGCTGCATCTGCTGGTTTCTAGAAAAATCGCGTCATGTCTCCTCTCTTCTCGCCATGTTGCATGTGCTAGTGCGTCAGGCAAAGAGCCGATACAGGGCCCAGTAGTATAGGCATCGGATAAGCGAACATTTTTAGCGGCCTGTATACTGTACATCGGCTAATGGCCGCACCTAATTGCATCATTAGTCCGTATAAAAATATATTTATAGAACCAACTACACCGAATATAGAGAAGACCAAAGGTCACTAGCCTGGTTAACTATTGTTTTGCCCTTGGACAATTGATCCATCCGATCGATTGATGATTGATCTACATGCGTGTTTGGCTAGACTACTTAGGGCGTTTTTCACTGCAGCCCAGTGAAATGTAAATGAGACCACCACAATAATGATTTCATTAGCAGAAAATCATCATTTTATAATTCATGGTAATATTTATTTTTGCTCTGAATTCATTGCAATGTACTATATGATTTTTTTTCTTTTAATAGAATCATAGGAACAATACTGTTAAGACGTGCATTGCACACGTATACATACTAGTTTCCTCAAGTTGATGACCTAAGGTTTATAAATCCGTGAGAGGTGTAGGATGAAGATGGTCTCTCTCAAATGACCCTGCAACCAAATACAAGAAATCTGTTGTGTCCCCAACACACCCAAACAATGGCAAATTGTATAGGTGCACTAGTTCGGCGAAGAGATGGTGATAAAAGTGTAATATTGATGGTAGAAATATATTTTTATAATCTGAATAAATAAAAACAGCAAGGTAGCAAATACTAAACAAGCACAAAAACGGTATTGCAATGCTCGAAAATGAGGCCTAGGGTACGTACTTTCACTAGTGCAACCTCTCAACAATGCTAATATAATTGGATCATATAACCATCCCTCAACGGGCAACGAAGAATCACTCCAAAGTTCCTATATAGCGGAGAACATAAGACGGAATTGTTTGTAGGATACGAAACCACCTTAAAGCTATTCTGTCCGATCAATCTATCCTAGAGTTCATACTAAAATAACACGAAGCTATTCTTTCCGATCGATCTAACCAAGAGTTCGTACTAAAATAATACCAAAGCATATTCAGATTTATAATATTCAATCCAATGCAAAGAACTTCAAATAGTGCCACAATATTTCTACTGGAGAAACAACGACAAGAATGTGCATCAACCCCTATGCATAGATTACCCCAATGTCACCTTTGGAATCCGTGAATTGAGTGCCAAAACATATATTAAGTGAATCAATACGGTACCCCATTGTCACCATGAGTATTCAATTGCAAGACATATATCAAGTGTTCCATTAAAGTATTCAATCCCATAACAACAAAATCTCAAAGGGAAAAACTCAGTTCATCACAATAAGATAGAGAGGGGAAAACACCATATGATCCGACTATATTAACAAAGCCCGCGATACATCAAGACCGTGACATCTCAAGAACACGAGAGAGAGAGATTAAACACATAGCTACTGGTACAGACCCTAGGGCTGGCCGGCCTAGTGGAGCGGCATACCAGCCCCCTGTGGACTGGTCTATCCCTCTCTACGCCCATTAAGCCCATATAGCTTGCCGAGAGTTGCCCGGAACCCCCTTCCAGTGACCCAAAACATACCCGATACATCCGGAACACTTCCAGTGTCCAAATACTATCGTCCTATATATGAATATTTACCTCTCGACTATTTCGAGACTCCTCGTCATGTCTGTGATCTCATCCGGGACTCCGGACAACATTCAGTCACCAAATCACATAACTCATATAATACAAAATCGTCACCGAACGTTAAGCGTGCGGACCCTACGGGTTCAAAAACTATGTAGACATGACCGAGACACCTCTCTGGTCAATAACCAATAGCGGAACCTAGATGCTCATATTGGTTCCCACATATTCTATGAATATCTTTATCGGTCGTACCATAATGACAACATACGTTATTCCCTTTGTCATTGCTATGTTACTTGCCCGAGATTCGATCGTCGGTATCTTCATACCTAGTTCAATCTCGTTACCGGCAAGTCTCTTTACTCGTTCCATAATGCATCATCCCACAACTACCTCATTAGTAACATTGCTTTCAAGGCTTATCATGATGTGCATTACCGAGAGGGCCCAGAGATACCTCTCGGATACTCAGAGTGACAAATCCTAATCTCGATCTATGCCAACCCAACAAACACCTTTGGAGATACCTTTAGATCATCTTTATAATCATCCAGTTATGTTGTGAAGTTTGATATCACACAAGGCACACCTCCGGTATTCGGGAGTTGCATAATCTCATAATCGAAGGAATGTGTATTTGACATGAAGAAAGCAATAGCAATAAAACTTAATGATCAACATGCTAAGCTAATGGATGGGTCTTGTCCATCACATCATTCTCCTAATGATGTGACTTCGTTCATCAAATGACAACACATGTCTATGGTTAGGAAACTTAACCATCTTTGATTAACGAGCTAGTCTAGTAGAGGCTTACTAGGGACACTGTGTTTTGTCTATGTATCTACACATGTATCAAGTTTCCGATTAATACAATTCTAGCATGAATAATAAACATTTATCAGGATATAAGGAAATATAAGTAACAACTTTATTATTGCATCTAGGGCATATTTCCTTCAGATCCTAGAGGCTTGCTTCCGGGGTAACCCCAACCTTGCCAGGCTCGCCTGCCCGGCAAGGGAGGTTCTTCCCGTAGTGGTATCTTGTATCTCTGGCTAGTCTTGGTCTTCTTGATCTACACTTTGATCCTTTAAAGAACTGATCCCTCGTGCTTTGATCTGATCTTGGTGCTGTAATCTTGTTCTTGGGCCTGTGCACAGTCTGGGCAACAGACCCAGGGTTTGTTGCACTGACATTCCTGTTCCTTATAACCTGGTTTTCTGTGTGAACACTCGTGTTATTATTTCATTGCCTGCACCTGCTTTATTTGATCATATTGCCAGGGGCAGATGCAGGATCATGCCTGAGGACATTGTCGCCTACCGGAAAAACCTGGCTGCGGCAGAGGAGGAGCCTCAAGAGTGGGACCCTCAGGTGCCTGCTCCCCAGCACTTCAACAAAGGACCCGATGGCTTCTTCGAGTGGTGATTACCAAGTTAGTCCAAAAGCCTAATCTTGGGGGAGTACGTGTTTCCACCGACATTACATTTATGTTTACACATTTTCATTCCAGTTGTCGGTGTCCACACTTTTTCATTGTATTATCCATGCTGGATTTATTTGCTTGCCTTCTTCTTGTGTGTTTGAAAAACTTTTAGAAAATGAAAAATATTTCTTGCTTCTTTTTGTTTTTTCTTTCTAGTGTAGTTAGTTGTAGTATTCAAAAAGAAAACCCAAAAAGATTTCCTTGGCCTTTTTTTGCTTGTTGGGAGCTCTCCCATGTAAATAGTTTTTCTCGTTTTTGTTTTTCTTTCTTTAATTTGCTTTCCTCCAAAAAACCAAAAACTCCAAAAATATTTCAGTGTGTTTCTCTGAATTTATTTTCTTTTTTATTGAGTCGTAGCAAGGAGAAGACCACGATGAAAATGTTGAGTGGCTCTCATATGCATTATTGTTGATCTAACAGAGAGCCTGTATCACTTTCTCTTATCCTTTTGAATTAAATGTTTGCAGGTTCCAGCTTAGTCCATGGCACTCTTGCGCTATTATTATTTTCATATTGTTCGGTCGTGCAAGTGAAATGGAATAATGATGATATTTAATGAACTGGTTGTGGCAGAGAGAAACGGGTATGAACTCAACTTGTTCTGTTTTTGTAAATATGTTTAACCTAGTATCCATGATTCAACTTATTATGATCAAACATGTTTGCAATGACAATTAGAGATTATAGTTTCTCATGCCATGCTTAAGTAGCTAGGAGTGGATACTGATTTATCTTGGATGTCAACATTGCGTGAAAATGATTGTGATGTAGTATGATGATATGGTATCCTCCTCTAAATGTTCGAGTGGCTTGTCTTGGCACATGTTCATGCATGTAGTTTAATTAAAAACAACATAGCCTCTATGATATTTATGTTCATGGTGTTCATATCCTACTCATGCTAGTATCCAATGTTACTTATGCATAATGCATGTTCATGACCGTTTTCGCTCTCTAGCTGGTCGCTTCTCAACCTATTTACTAGCCTTCACCTGTACTAAGCAGGAATTCTGCTTGTGCATCAAAACCCTGAAACCCAAGTTATTATAGATGAGTCCACCATACCTACCTATATGCGGTATTATCCTGCCGTCCTAAGTAAATTTTCATGTGCCACCCCTAAAAACTTCAAATAAATATCCTTTTTGTGTGTCTGGATTGTTCATAGAGTGATGGGAGGTAGTCAGTATCTTCCATGCTAAGTGGGTTATTCTCATGATGAGTGTTTATTCACTCATCCTTGCACAAGAGGGGCGGTAATAGGGATTCCCAGTCCCACACTCAAATTGCAAATAATTAACCAAAACTCCCCTAGGACTGTTGTTGGTATGGACGGTACCCGTTGTTCCGGACAAGCCGTGGAGTGTGATTGTTGGTGGAGGGGGAGTAAACCTTTACTTTTACCGCTTGGGAACCGCCACTAATGTGTTTAGCATGGAAGATATCGATAACTAATGGTCGCAAAGTAAACAAGAAGGGTGCATTTCTCAAATTTTCATTTACCTCTGTTTTAAAAACTTGAGCTCTGTCACCTCTGCAAATCGCTACTTCCCTCTACGAAGGGACTATATATTTACTTTTATGTTGTGTCATCACCTTCTCAAATAAGTGCCAGAACCCGAGAGCACTATTGTCATCCTCATGCATTGTGTGTAGCTAATGTTGGGCGCATCATGACTGGATCTTTTCTATCATGAATTACAATGTTTAGTCACTACTTGAACTTTGGAGGTGCTCTGCATTTATGTTTTGCGGTCTCGGAAAGGGCTAGCAAGATACCACTATTGTCATATTATATCATGGTTGTTTTGCCAAAGTGTTGTTGTTTGATATATCTAATTATTGCTCACTAATTTATTATGCCATTGATATGAGTTAATATAATTTTTAAGAGTTATTGTCGACATGGTTGGTTATAATCTTTGCTGAAATCTGGGTGCTACTTAAGCTTATTTATGTAAACAAGAGCAAAAGAGTTCGTAAAAGTTTTTCTTTTTCATTTTCAGCTTATCAACTGAAATACTTGAGGACAAGCAAAGGTTTAAGCTTGGGGGAGTTGATATGTCTGCATCATATGTACTTTTCCTAACGCTTTTCCTCTTGTTTTGGACTCTAATTTGCATGATTTGAATGAAACTAACTCGGACTGACATTGTTTTCAGTAGAACTACCATGGTGTTGTTCCGGTTCTCTATTGAAAGGAGGCCTTAATATCCCTTAGTTTCCAATAGGACTACGCTGCCATAGGAGGGTATGACAAAAGATGTCATGCAAGTTATTTCCATAAGCATGTATGACTATTTACGGAATATACGCCTACATTATATTTATGCACTGGAGCTAGTGCCGTATCGCCCTAGGTTATGACTGTTATATGATGAATATCATCCAACGAATTCACAGACCCAATGCCTACGAATTTCTCTTATATTGTTCTTGCTGAGTTACTACTGCTATTGTTACTATTGCACTTGCTACAAAATCATTGCTATCACTGTTACCGTTACTATTGCTATTACTACTACTATCAAAACTATCATACTACTTTGCTACTGATCACTTTGTTGCATATAATTAATCTCCAGGTGTAGTTGAATTGACAACCCAGCTGCTAATACTTGCAAATATTCTTTGGGTCCCCTTTGTTTCGAATCAATAAATTTGGGTTGAATACTTTACCCTCGAAAACTGTTGCGATCCCCTATACTTGTGGGTGCTACCTCTTGAGATTGTTTTGGTTTTTCCCTTGAAGAGGAAAGGGTGATGCAGTAAAGGAGCGTAAGTATTTCCCTTGGTTTTGAGAACCAAGGTATAAATATAGTAGGAGACTATGCAACAAGCCACTGAATACCTGCAAAAACAAACACCAACTTGCAACCAACGCGACAAAGGGGTTGTGAATCCCTTCACGGTTATTCGCAAAGTGAGATATGATAGAGATGGATAAACGGTAAAGTAATATTTTTGGTTTATGGAAAGGAAAGTAAAAGATTGCAAAATAAAGTAAATAGGAAACTAGAATTGTAGATCGGAAACTTATATGATGGAAAATAGACCCGGGGTCATAGGTTTCAGTAGTGGCTTCTCTCAAGATAAAAGATATTATGGTGGGTGAACAAATTACTGCCGAGCAATTGATAGAAAAGTGCAAAGTTATGATGATATCTAAGGCAATTATCATGAATATAGGAATCACGTCTGTGTCAAGTAGATCGAAACGATTCTGCATCTACTACTATTACTCCACACATCGACCGACTCCTGCCTGCATCTAGAGTATTAAGTTCATAAGAACAGAGTAACGCATTAAGCAAGATGACATGATGTAGCGGGATTAACTCAAGCAATATGATGAAAACCCCATCTTGTTATCCTTGATGGCAACAATACAATACGTGCCTTGCTGCACGTACTGTCACTGGGAAAGGACACCGCAAGATTGAACCCAAAGCTAAGCACTTCTCCCATAGCAAGAAAAACCAATCTAGTTGGCCAAACCAAATTGATAGTTCGGAGAGAATTGCAAAGATATCAAATCATGCATATAAGAATTCAGAGGGATTCAAATAATATTCATAGATAAGCTGATCATAAATCCACAATTCATCGGGTCTCGGCAAACACACCACAAAAGAGTATTACATCGAATAGATCTCCAAGAACATCGAGGAGAAGTTTGTATTGAGAACAAAGAGAGAGAGAGAGAGAGAAGAAGCCATCTAGCTACTAGTTATGGACCCGTAGGTCTGAAGTAAACTACTCACGCTTCATCAGAGAGGCAATGTTGTTCATGTAGAAGCCCTCCGTGATCGATTCCCCCTCCTGCAGGATGCCGGAAAAGGCCCCAAGATGGGATCTCATGGGAACAGAAGGTTGCGGCGGTGGAAAAGTGGTTTCATGGCTCCTCTAGATGTTTTCGGGGTATAAGAGTATATATAGTCGAAAGAATTATGTCAGGGGAGCTACAAGGGGCCCACAAGGTCGGGGGCGCCCCCCAGGTGCGCCCTCCACCCTTGTGGCCGCCTTGAGGCTCCTTTGACTTGCACTCCAAGTCTCTTGGGTGTCTTCTGGTCCAAGAGAAATCATTGTGAAAGTTTTATTCCATTTGGACTCCGTTTGGTATTCCTTTTCTGTGAAACTCTAAAGCAAGGAAAAAAACAGAAACTGGCACTGGGCTCTAGGTTAATAGGTTAGTCCCAAAAATCATATAAAATAGCATATTAATGCATATAAAACATCCAAAAACATATAATATAATAGCATGGAACAATCAAAAATTATAGATACGTTGGAGACGTATCAAGCATCCCAAAGCTTAATTCTTGCTCGTCATCGAGTATGTAAATGATAAAAACAAAACTTTTGATGTGGAATGCTACCTAACATATTTATCCATGTAATTCTCTTTATTGTGGCATGAATGTTCAGATCCATAAGATTCAAAACAAAAGTTTAATATTGACATAAAAACAATAATACTTCAAGCATACTAACAAAATAATTATGTCTTCTCGAAATAACATTGCCAAAGAAAGCTTGTCCCTACAAACTCATATAGTCTGGCTATGCTCCATCTTCATCACACAAAATATTTAAATCATGCACAACCCCGATGACACGCCAAGCAATTGTTTCATACTTTTGACGTTCTCAAACCTTTTCAACTTTCATGCAATACATGAGCGTGAGCCATGGATATAGCACTATAGGTGGAATAGATGGTGGTTGTGGAGAAGACAAAAGGAAGGAGATAGTCTCACATCAACTAGGCATATCAACGGGCTATGGAGAGGCCCATTAATAGATATCAATGTGAGTGAGTATGGATTGCTATGCAACGGATGCACTAGAGCTATAAGTTTATGAAAGCTCAAAAAGAAACTAAGTGAGTGTGCATCCAACTCGCTTGCCCATGAAGACCTAGGGCAATTTTAGGAAGCCCATCATTGGAATATAAAAGCCAAGTTCTATAATGAAAAATTCCCACTAGTATACGAAAGTGATATCGCAGGAGACTCTCTATCATGAAGATCATGGTGCTACTTTGAAGCACAAGTGTGGTAAAAAGGATAGTGATATTGTCCCTTCTCTCTTGTTCTCTCAGTTTTTTATTTGGGCCTTCTCTCATTTTTTGGCCTCCTTTTTTCGTCTGGAGTCTCATCCCGACTTGTGGGGGAATCATAGTCTCCATCATCCTTTCCACACATGGGACAATGCTCTAATAATGAAGATCATCACACTTTTATTTGCTTACAACTCAAGAATTACAACTCGATACTTAGAACAAAATATGACTCTATGTGAATGCCTCCGGCGGTGTACCAGCATGTTCCATGAATCTAGAGTGACATGTATAAAAATGATGAACGGTGGCTTTGCCACAAATACGATGTAAACTACATGATCATGAAAAGTAATATGACAATGATGGAGCGTGTCATAATAAACGGAATAGTGGAAATTTGCATGGCAATATATCTTGGAATGGCTATGGAAATGCCATAATAGGTAGGTATGGTGGTTGTTTTGAGGAAGGATATGTGGTGGGTTTATTGTACCGGCGAAAGTTGCGTGGTACTAGAGAGGCTAGCAATGGCAGAAAGGTGAGAGTGCGTATAATCCATGGACTCAACATTAGTCATAAAGAACTCACATACTTATTGCAAAAATCTATTAGTCATCAAGACAAAGTACTACACGTATGCTCCTAGGGGGGTAGATTGGTAGGAAAAGACCATCGCTCGTCCCCGACCGCCACTCATAAGGAAGACAATCAAAAAATAAATCATGCTCCGACAAATTTTTTCACAAGTATTTCTCAAATTCAGAACTAATTACTAGCATGACTCTAATATCACCATCTTCATATCTCAAAACAATCACAAGGAATCAAACTTCTCATGGTACTCAATGCACTTTATATGAAAGTTTTTATTATATCCCTCTTGGATGTTGGAAATATGAGCAATTTACCAAATGATTTTATTAATAGAAATACTAGATAAAGCATGACTAATATAGTAGAGATAAAACAAGTCATGCATTCTGACACAGAGAAGGTAAATAACATCAACATATATGAACTGTAGCCTAGCATATCTAGAGCGGATAGTAGAGCTAGTTGCATATATGGAGTATAACCTAACACATCTAGGGCAAGTACTAGTACGAGAAACTATGGCAGGACATCTAACAGAAAGGAGAAGAACACATACGTGACAACAGCAGCAGTAGTACTGGACTTGGGGTCGATGTCCTCGCCAGCCATGTTGTCGAGGAGGTTGTCGACGTCAGGGAAGTAGTCGTCATCGGGGAAGTAGTCGTCGGAGTCCGGGGCATCCGTGACGAAGAAGTCAGTAGTCGCGCTGAGCGCTCCCCAAAAACCTTATCACCCTTCTCCCGTACAGGACTCAAAGAGGTGCGGTACCGGAGGCCTACTGTCCTGACTCGCGATGCACGCCGCAAGCCGGGATGAGGAAGACAGCAGCAGCTCAGAGATTGGAACCGGTGGCGAGAGGAAGGAGAAGTTCTGGTGCGTCTCTCTGAGAGGAGCGACCTCCCTTTTATAGACGCAAGAGAAGGAGGCAAGAGGCTGCACCGGGAGCTGAAGGGAATGCGGGAGACGAAACGAACAGACAACAGCCGAAGGGTGCAACGTTTGTATTGAATATCCACTACAACAAAAACTTTCCAGCTCCCGAGTGACCTTTTGTATACCCGTAGTGCGTGGCAAAAATTTAGACATCGGCTAAGCTCATTCCCGCAACCCGCGGCGCGGCGCATCATGACGAGGCGAGGCGTGGCGTGGCGAGGCGGGCGGTAGAGGAGGAGCGTGCGTGGATATCCCTCTTGTTCTCATGCTCATACAAGTGGGGAAAGAACCTCCCTTATAAGGAGGTCCAACTCCCACTAAACTAGCAATGTGGGACCAAACTTTAGTTCCACCTCTTGCCTTGCACGAATGGGCTGCGTGGGCCTCTAGGATTTTTTAGGAATTTCTGGAACTGCTATTGTACTAGGCCCAAAATAGACAAAATTCCAGCAATCCCCCACCAGATTCCAGAGGCACACAAAATTTGCCTTTGGTTCCAAAGCACTGTTTTATATACCGGTATTACAGTGGAGAGTGTTAAGTTGAACTTCCACCTAAAACTCTATGCTACACTAGTAGGCAACTTGAACAGTGGACTGGGCCTTGAACTGCAAGTTTTCTGCGAATCTAGCTTCACACAAAGCCTTGACCTATACTAGGCTACCGTGGGTCTTCCCCGTGGATGGAGCTTATGCGTCATACTCCGTGACCTTTCATGAGTTTACTAGAGAGAACCCTACTCTCATAGATTGCGACGTTTGACAATCAGACTCATATAGGTGTGTTCTTCAAAAGATGTTCTGCAGGACAACATCTCTACTTAAATGAGCCACTTAGAACACATTAAGATATACATCAACCTGCAATGCAGATTTAGGAGAGTATTGCATCTTCATGGAGTGGTATTGTTAATAGTAAGGATACTCTCCCTCTCAGTTGACCAATAGCTTGTCTTCCATATCTAATTCACGGGATCTTCGATCACATAGACTAGGTTACCATTGTGAACAACTCATATTGTGGGTCTCATACCCATCTCCCTCGATGCATTATCTATCACATTACGTGATAGACCCTTAGTAAAAGGATCTGCCAGATTTTTAGATGTTTGGATATAATCCAATGCAATAACTCCGGAGTTTCTCATTTTCCTGACAGACTTTAACCTTCTCTGAATGTGTCTTGATGACTTCATGTTATCCTTTGAGATTTTCACTTTCGTGATCATAGTTTGATTGTCGCAGTTCATAAGGATACCCGGTATAGGTTTCTCAACAACCGACAAGTCATTCAAGAGCCGGCGAAGCCAATCTGCTTCAACCGTAGCTATATCTAGTGATGTGAGTTCTGCTTCCATTGTTGACCTCGTTAAGATGGTCTGCTTGCAAGACTTCCAAGAAACAGCGCCATCTCCATGAGCGAATACATCTCCGCTTGTGGCCTTTATCTCATCAGCATCTGAGATCCAGTTTGAGTCACTATACCCTTCAAGCACCTTTGGGTGCCCAGTGTAGTGAATTCCATATTTTGCAGTGCCTTTCAAATAACGCAAAACTCTCTCTAGAGCTTTCCAATGCACATCTCCTGGTTTTGAGAC
The DNA here is from genome assembly GCF_018294505.1 of Triticum aestivum. Taxonomy (NCBI): domain Eukaryota; kingdom Viridiplantae; phylum Streptophyta; class Magnoliopsida; order Poales; family Poaceae; genus Triticum; species Triticum aestivum. Next base: position 126,324,196 of record NC_057806.1, read on the forward strand.
AAACCAACTCAGTTTGCTAACAGCAAAAGAGATGTCAGGTCTTGTAGCACTGGCTAAGTACATAAGCGAGCCAATAATCTGAGAATACTTCAATTGATCTCTAGCAATTCTTTGATTATTTCAAAGTAACACACTCGCATCATATGGTGTTGGAGAGGGCTTGCAGTCACTATAGCCAAAGCGACTCAAGATCTTTTCCACATAATGAGATTGAAGTAATGTAATCCCACCATCATCGTCTCTCAATAACTTGATGTTCAGAATGACATCAGCCACTCCTAAATCCTTCATCTCAAAACAACGAGATAGGAAACCCTTGACCTCCTTAATTACATTCAGATTTGTTCTGAAAATCAGTATGTCATCAACATACAAACAAAGGATAACTCCCTCGCCCCCACCATGGCGATAGTACACACATTTGTCAGCTTCGTTTACAACAAAGCCTGCAACTATTAAAGTTCTTTCAAACTTCTCGTGCCACTGTTTGGGTGCTTGCTTGAGTCCATACAAAGACTTCAGCAACTTGCACACTTTTCCTTCCTGGCCATCTAGTACAAACCCATCTGGTTGTTCCATATAAATTTCTTCGTCAAACTCTCCATTTAGGAAAGCAGTCTTAACATCCATTTGATGAACGAGAAGACCATGTGAGGTAGCTAGTGAAAGTAGAACTCGAATAGTGCTCAGTCGAGCCACAGGTGAGTAAGTATCAAAGAAGTCTTCACCTTCCTTTTGGGTATAACCCTTAGCCACGAGCCGAGACTTGTACTTTTCAATAGTACCATCAGGCATAAGCTTCTTCTTGAATACCCATTTGCATCGTATAGGTTTGCACCCATAAGGACGATCTATGAACCGCTTCCTTCCAGTAGTCAGCATCTTTAGATGCATATGCCTCTGAAATAGAACTGGGAGTATCATCTATGAGATACACAAGAAAATCATCACCAAAGGTCTTTGCAGTCCTATGTCTCTTGCTCCTAGTAGGAACTTCATTGTTCTCCTCCACATGATTTTCAAAGTGTTCCATCAAAATGGCAGGTTCAGTAATTGTAACTGGTTCCTGATTCGATGAACTAGGCATCTCCTGATTAGATGAGGTAGCCATATCCTTCATGGGAAAGATATCTTCAAAGAAAGTCGCATCATTCGACTCCATGATCGTACCGACATGCATGTCAGGTACCTCAGATTTTACAACCAAGAATCTGTAGCCAATGCTATGAAAAGCATATCCCAGGAAAACACAATCCATAGTCTTTGCTCGAAGCTTGCGCTTCTTTGGAATTGGCACATTGACTTTCGCCAAACAACCCCAGGTTCGTAGATAAGAGAGCTTTAAACTTTTCTTCTCCCATTCCTCGAATGGAGTTATCTCTTTGTTCTTTGTGGGGACTCGGTTTAGGACATGGCATGATGTCAATATCGCCCCCCACCATGCCTTGGAAAGACCCGATGTGTCTAACATGGCATTAACTAAATCAGTTAGAGTACGGTTCTTTCTTTCGGCCACCCCATTTGACTGAGGTGAGTAGGGAGGCGTCCTATCATGGATTATACCATGTTCCGCACAAAAAACATCAAATTCATTGGAAAAATACTCTCCACCACGGTCGGACCTAAGCCTATTGCTTTTTTGATCAAGTTGGTTTTCCACTTCAGCTTTGTAGATCTTGAAAAAGTTCAAAGCCTCCTGTAGCGACCCGACCTTAGACGGTCAAGTCTCTATGCTTAAGTGTCATCCCTGGATCGGTATGCTGACACACACAGTACTCGGGGATTTATAATAGAGGTAAATCACATGTATAAAGTAACGTAAATACTATTACTTCAATCCAAATAGCGTAAGTAACAACAAGATTGTGGATTCCAATCAATCCCAACGGCAAAGTTGAGTGTAGAAATCGTAACCCTAACGTGTCACTTACTCATCGTAAGATAATCCTGCAACATGAGACGTTCCAGCCACAAAGGGTCAGTACATTGAATGTACTTGCAAATTCACACCATAGAGTAATGAGGAAATAATAGCTATCACTACATGCATATTTGGCTGGTGGAGGCTCTATGGTTATAAAGTTTTCGCGAAAAGCCAATTTTTCCCTACAACAAAGGAATATTTTTTATTTAACTACAAAGTTGGTTGAAAATTATTGAGAAGGTTCCTCCAACTCAATCCCAAAGTAATAATTATAACCACCAAATTAATTAAGTAAAGTGATGAGATCAACATGATAATCCAAGAACCAGATACTCAAGATGTCCATAACCGGGGACACGACTAATCATGATTAGTTTGTACACTCTGCAGAGGTTTGCACACTTTTCCCCACAAGAATCGATCTCCTCCGTTGAATTTCTCCCACTACATGATGTTTGAGAAACGGATGACCGAGACACAGTTTTTCCGAAGAATTAACTCTAACCCCGGGTAGACCGTACCAACCTACATCCCCTACATCTGCTATCCTACCACTGGAAGAGGTCATGCAACTTACTCCACTATGCTAGAACCCATAATAGCGTGTGGCTGCACACAGAAGTTTCTAGCATGAATAATCTTATGATCCCTTTGAGCCTGAGTGACGAACCATAGGATGATCACACAGTAACCCCGGGATCTCCTAGGACAACACTGGTATATCCCCAGGTGTCCGGGCAAGTCCACTGGTATATCCCCAGGGTGCCCCAACCAATCCACCCAGATGCGTATTAAAGTAGCCACCTTAAATTAAACCTTAGTTAACAATAATCTCTCACATCTTTCATGAATTCTCTCAAACCAATCCACGTGTACGAGCTTAGCATAGCAGTATGAGCATAACGTAAAAGTAACTCCCAAGGTTTGAATGCATGATAATAGGTTCCTACTGAAGGAAATATGCTGTAGAGGCAATAATAAAGTTATTATTTATTTCCTTATATCATGATAAATGTTTATTATTCATGCTAGAATTGTACTAACCGGAAACATAATACATGTGCAAATACATAGACAAACAGAGTGTCACTAGTATGCCTCTACTTGACTAGCTCGTTAATCAAAGATGGTTATGTTTCCTAACCATGGACAAAGAGTTGTTATTTGATTAACGGGATCACATCATTAAGTGAATGATCTGATTGACATGACCCATTCCATTAGCTTAGCACCCGATCGTTTAGTATGTTGCTATTGCTTTCTTCATGACTTATACATGTTCCTATGACTATGAGATTATGCAACTCCCGTTTACCGGAGGAACACTTTGTGTGCTACCAAATGTCACAACGTAAATGGGTGATTATAAAGGTGCTCTACAGGTGTCTCCAAAGGTACATGTTGGGTTGGTGTATTTCGAGATTAGGATTTGTCACTCCGAATGTCGGAGAGGTATCTCTGGGCCCTCTCGATAATGCACATCACATAAGCCTTGCAAGCATTGCAACTAATGAGTTAGTTGCAAGATGGTGTATTACGAAACGAGTAAAGAGACTTGTCGGTAACAAGATTGACCTAGGTATTGAGATACCAACGATCGAATCTCGGGCAAGTAACATACCGATGACAAAGGGAACAACGTATGTTGTTATGCGGTCTGACCGATAAAGATCTTCGTAGAATATGTGGGAGACAATATGAGCATCCAGGTTCCGCTATTGGTTATTGACCGGAGACGTGTCTCGGTCATGTCTACATTGTTCTCGAACCCGTAGGGTCCGCACGCTTAAGGTTTTGATGACAGTTATATTATGAGTTTATGCATTTTGATGTACCGAAGTTTATTCAGAGTCCCGTATGTGATCACGGACATGACGAGGAGTCTCGAAATGGTCGAGACATAAAGATTTATATATTGGAAGCCTATATTTGGATATCGAAAGTGTTTCGGGTGAAATCGGGATTTTACCGGAGTACCGGGAGGTTACCGGAACCCCCCGGGAGGTATATGGGCCTTAGTGGGCCTTAGTGGAAGAGAGGAGAGGTGGCCAGGGCTGGGCCGCGCGCCCCTCCCCCCCTAGTCCGAATAGGACAAGGAGAGGGGGGCGGCGCCCCCCCTTCCTTCTCTCTCTCCTCTTTCCCACTTCACGAATCCTATTCCAACAAGGAAAGGGGGGAATCCTACTCCCGGTGGGAGTAGGACTCCTCCTGGCGCGCCCTCTCCTGGCCGGCCGCACCCCCCCTTTGATCCTTTATATACGGAGGCAGGGACACCCCATAGACACAAGTTGATCAACGTTATCATATTCTTAGCCGTGTGCGGTGCCCCCTTCCACCATAGTCCTCGATAATATTGTAGCGGTGCTTAGGCGAAGCCTTGCGATGGTAGTACATTAAGATCGTCACCACGCCGTCGTGCTAACGGAACTCTTCCCCGACACTTTGCTGGATCAGAGTCCGGGGATCGTCATCGAGCTGAACGTGTGCTAAAACTCGGAGGTGCCGTAGTTTCGGTGCTTGATCGGTCGGGTCGTGAAGACGTACGACTACATCAACTGCGTTGTGCTAACGCTTCCGCTGTCGGTCTACAAGGGTACGTAGATCACACTCTCCCCTCTCGTTGCTATGCATCACCATGATCTTGCGTGTGCGTAGGAATTTTTTTGAAATTACTACGTTCCCCAACAGTGGCATCCGAGCCTAGGTTTTATATGTTGATGTTATATGCACGAGTAGAACACAAGTGAGTTGTGGGCGATATAAGTCATACTGCTTACCAGCATGTCATACTTTGTTTCGGCGGTATTGTTGGACGAAACGGCCCGGACCGACATTACGTGTACGCTTACACGAGACCGGTTTTCCCGACGTGCTTTGCACATAGGTGGCTTGCGGGTGGCAGTTTCTCCAACTTTAGTTGAACCGAGTGTGGCTACGCCCGGTCCTTGCGAAGGTTAAAACAACACCAACTTGACAAACTATCGTTGTGGTTTTGATGCGTAAGTAAGATTGGTTCTTGCTTAAGCCCGTAGCAGCCACGTAAAACTTGCAACAACAAAGTAGAGGATGTCTAACTTGTTTTTGCAGGGCATGTTGTGATGTGATATGGTCAAGACATGATGCTAAATTTTATTGTATGAGATGATCATGTTTTGTAACCGAGTTATCGGCAACTGGCAGGAGCCATATGGTTGTCGCTTTATTGTATGCAATGCAATCGCGCTGTAATGCTTTACTTTATCACTAAGCGGTAGCGATAGTCGTGGAAGCATAAGATTGGTGAGACGACAACGATGCTACGATGGAGATCAAGGTGTCGTGCCGGTGACGATGGTGATCATGACGGTGCTTGGAAGATGGAGATCACAAGCACAAGATGATGGTGGCCATATCATATCACTTATATTGATTGCATGTGATGTTTATCTTTTAAGCATCTTATCTTGCTTTGTTTGACGGTAGCATTATAAGATGATCTCTCACTAATTATCAAGAAGTGTTCTCCCTGAGTATGCACCATTGCAAAAGTTCTTCGTGATGAGACACCACGTGATGATCGGGTGTGATAGGCTCTACCTTCAAATACAACGGGTGCAAAACAGTTGCACACGCAGAATACTCAGGTTATACTTGACGAGCCAAGCATATATAGATATGGCCTCGGAACACGGAGACCGAAATGTCGAGCGTGAATCATATAGCAGATATGATCAACATAGCGATGTTCACCAATGAAACTACTCCATCTCACGTGATGATCGGACATGGTTTAGTTGATTTGGATCACGTAATCACTTAGAGGATTAGAGGGATGTCTATCTAAGTGGGAGTTCTTAAGTAATATGATTAATTGAACTTAAATTATCATGAACTTAGTCCTGGTAGTATTTTGCAAATTATGTTGTAGATCAATAGCTCGCGGTGTTGCTTCCCTGTGTTTATTTTGATATGTTCCTAGAGAAAATTGTGTTGAAAGATGTTAGTAGCAATGATGCGGATTGGATCCGTGATCTGAGGTTTATCCTCATTGCTGCACAGAAGAATTATGTCCTTGATGCACCGCTAGGTGACGGACCTATTGCAGGAGCAGATGCAGACGTTATGAAGGTTTGGCTAGCTCAATATGATGACTACTTGATAGTTTAGTGCACCATGCTTAATGGCTTAGAATCGGGACTTCAAAGACGTTTTGAACGTCATGGAGCATATGAGATGTTCCAGGAGTTGAAGTTAATATTTCAAGCAAATACCCGAGTTGAGAGATATGAAGTCTCCAACAAGTTCTATAGCTAAAAGAGTGAGATCGGCACCAAAGTGGTACGGTAATCCTGTTCTGGAAGTCATGTTACTAGACCATGACGAACTTGCGAACTATGAGGAAGCGATGATGAGCCCAGATTCCGCGAAATGGTTTGAGGCCATGAAATCTGAGATATGATCCATGTATGAGAACAAAGTATGGACTTTGATGGATTTGCCCGATGATCGGCAAGCCATAGAAAATAAATGGATCTTCAAGAGGAAGACGGACGCTGATAGTAGTGTTACTATCTACAAAGCTAGACTTGTCGAAAAAGATTTTTGACAAAGTTCAAGGTGTTGACTATGATGAAATTTTCTCACTCGTAGCGATGCTTAAGTCTGTCCAAATCATGTTAGCAATTGCCGCATTTTTATGAAATCTGGCAAATGGATAAACAAAACTACATTCCTTAATGGATTTAAAGAAGAGTTGTATATGATGCAACCAGAAGGTTTTTTCAATCCTAAAGGTGCTAAAAAAATATGCAAGCTCCAGCGATCCATCTATGGACTGGTGCAAGCATCTCGGAGTTGGAATATACGCTTTGATAAGTTGATGAAAGCATATAGTTTTATACAGACTTGCGGTGAAGCCTGTATTTACAAGAAAGTGAGTGGGAGCACCACAACATTTTTGATAAGTATATGTGTATGACATATTCTTGATCGAAAATAATGTAGAATTATTCTGGAAAGCATAAAGGAGTGTTTAAAAGGATTTTTTCAAAGAAAACCTCGGTGAAGCTGCTTACATATTGAGCATCAAGATCTATAGAGATAGATCAAGACGCTTGATAAGTTTTTTTCAATAAGTACATACCTTGACAAGATTTTGAAGTTGTTCAAAATGGAACAGTCAAAGAAAGAATTCTTGCCTATGTTACAAGGTGTGAAATTGAGTAAGGCTCAAAACGCGACCACGACAGAAAATAGAATGAGAATGAAAGTCATTCCCTATGCCTCAGCCATAGGTTCTATAAAGTACGCCATGTTGTGTACCAGATCTATTGTATACCCTACACTGTGTTAAGCAAGAGACCATACCAACCTACATCCCCTACATCTGCTAGCCTACCACTGGAAGAGGTCATGCAACTTACTCCACTATTCTAGAGCCCATAATAGATTGTATCTGCACACGGAAGTTTCTCGCATGAATAATCTTATGATCCCTTTGAGCCTGGGTGGCGATCCATAGGATGATCACACGGTAACCCCGGGATCTCCTAGGACAACACTGGTATATCCCCAGGTGTCCGGGCAAGTCCACTAGTATATCCCCAGGGTGCCCCAACCAATCCACCCAGATGTGTATTAAAGTAGCCACCTTAAATTAAACCTTAGTTAAGAATAATCTCTCACATCTTTCATGAATTCTCTCAAACCAATCCACGTGTACGAGCATAGCATAGTAGTATGAGCATAACGTAAAAGTAACTCCCAAGGTTTGAATGCATGACAATAGGTTCCTACCTCATCAACTACTTCCCAATACCCACATGTTATCAAATCCTACTCATGAAATGTTTGAGGGTTGAAACTAATGCATAAAAACTGGGTAATGAAAAGTATGATCAAAGTGTGAACTTTCCTTGTACTATTGATGAAGATGATTCGCACTCATAACTCCTGGTAGTTCTACTCGTCACACTCCGTTCAATCTATCGTGAGCAAGCAATAGTAACCACACATAAGCAATCACTCAAAAGATCGGGAAGAATGAAGAAGACAATTCGGAAAACATCAAAACCAAGAAAATAACTCTTGCAACATAAAACAATTTCTAACAGTACCAAAATTATGTGAATTTGGCCTTATCAGAAAGTTTAGGTCAAGAGCTTCGATTTGCAAAAAGAATCAACTAAATCGGAGTTACGAAACTCAAGTTATGATCAAAAGAAGTTTGAATATGAATCTACACAAATTTCAAAATTTCAAAATTTCAAAAAAAATTGATGTGACAGGTTCACTGGATAGGTGAAAACAAGGCAAAACTATAGGCGTTGGTTTCATCTAATTTGGATGAACGGGTAAAAAGTTATGGCTATTTGAAAAATAACGACCAAGTTGTTTTACAAAAAAAATAGCTACTGCTAAAAGAATTCTAGGTCTAATGTATAAATATAGAGACTAATTGGTAATCTAATTATTCTACCTTACTAGTCTAGAAATAATAAATTACGAAAGTATAAAAAGAAAAAATGAAGAAAGATACCTTTATAAGGTAGAGAAAAGACGATTTCGGAGAGAGGAGACAACTTCAAGAAATCCCGCCGGAGAGGAGAAAAAAATATTTTTTTAATGAATCTAGTCAAACCAAAATATTGATTTAACCTAAATCGGATGATTTTTGGAGACTCTATAGGTCTATATTTATAGGTGGAAAAGAGGTTTAGGGGTCAAAGGCTAGGCAATATGAGACTAAACATAGACGAAATATAGAAAAGAGAGAAAACGTGCCTCGGATGGGCCTAAAGGCCTTCGGCCGGCGCGCGTACAGTGCGTGATGCAATTTTTCTTCTATGGAGCAATTGAAAAGAAAAAACTATGGAGAAGGGATATGGCCGGCTAGGCCTGGACCATATAGGCAGAAAAAAAATGATGGGCCGCCCGTTGCTACTATGATATGCACGCGGGCGGCAGTTAGTGATGGGCTACATGTCCAGTTTTTTTAAATAGAAAGAGAAGGAAAACCGAATAACAAAAATAAAATATAATTTTATACAGGCATATTATATACAAAATTTTCAGAAAAAGATTTTCTACAGCATGAACATTTTTCTAGTGCCAAATAAAATCCACAAAATTTTAAATAAAGCAAAGAGTGCTACTAATGCAATAAAACCCAATAAAAATCATTTTAAAAAACCAAAATGATTTCAAATTTATTTCTCTCAAATTTTTTGATGTAGGAATCATTTTACCCTATTTTCCATTTATTTTATTTTTGAAGAAAAACAATTTGAATAAAAACCCAAATAACTCCAAGTTGAAAATAATTTCAAAGGGACTTTAAATTTGATTCTTTTAAACTTCCAACTCATATTTCATATGTTTTGAAGAAATCATTTTATCTTCTCTCATGAAAATCATTGAGTTGCTTAAAATTTCTGAATTTGAAATATTTCCAAATGAAATTCAAATCTTTTCAACAACCCTTTTCATTTATTTAAATGGAAGAAGTCATGTCATCTTATCTCTAGGGTTTTGTGATGAAAAGGATTTGAATTCACGGAGATCGTAAATGCAAAATGAAAGTTTGGGGAAGTCCTTTTATCCCCTCTCATTTAACTTTCAAAAAGTTTTGAATTTTACTCAATTTCACACAAGCAATCATACAATCAATCAAAACTATCTATTTAATATAACATTCCAAAATTTAGAATTTTGGGATGTTACACCTCCTCCTTAGATTTCAGAAGATACACATGGCAGTATCTAGTTGAGTCGTCAATTAACGTCATGAAATATTTCTTTCCACCTTTTGTCAAAACACCATTCATTTCACATAGATCTGAATGTATGAGCTCTTGTGGTGCAAGATTTCTCGTTTCTGCAGTCATGTGAGACTTACGAGGTTGCTTAGCTTGCACACAAACTTGACACTTAGATCCCTTGACAGTGGTGAAACTAGGGATTAAGCTCAACTTCGCTAGTCGCGACATGCAACCAAAGTTAACATGACAAAGATGTGAATGCCACACATTTGATTCACTATTGCTGCAAACATGATTAACAACTTTATTACAAACGTCTGAGAAGGATAAACGAAACAGGCCTCCTGACTCATAGCCTTTACCAACAAAGGTTCCATACTTGGATATTACAAATTTATTCGACTCAAAGACACGCTTATAGCCATCTCTACACAGAAGAGATCCGCTAACAAGATTTTTATTGACGGAGGTGACATAATGCACATTCTTCAGCCGCACGATCTTCCCCAAAGTAAACTTCAGATCGACCGTGCCAACACCACGAACAGAAGCACTTGAACCATTGCCCATCAGCACAGTTGAAGTCCCTGCGATCTGATAAGACAAAAACATGGAAATATCACCGCATACATGCACATTAGCACCCGTGTCTATCAACCAATCAGGAGAATGACATACTAAAAGAATAGTGGGAAATATACCATACCCAGCATCCTTCATGTCAATGTCTCCAACGACAACATTAGCAGTCTTGCCGCCTTTCCCAGGATGACGCTTTTCATAGCGATTAGGGAAACTAGGAGCCCAATGATCAGGATCCCCACACACATGACAAACACCTTTCTTCTTGTCATTCTTCTTCTTAAAGTTCGTGTGTTACACAACCTTGTTCTTCCCATCAAACTTTGCTTTACCATCAAACTTGCCCTTGTTCTTGAACTTGTGGGGCTGGAAGTTCTTCTTCTGTACCAAATTGGCACTAGATCCTCCCTCAATACCTCGAGCACGTGTGTCCTTTGCTCTCGCCTTTTCTTCAACATCAAGAGTACCAATGAGATCCGGAACGGAAAACTCCAGTCTCTTATGCTTTAGTAAGGTAGCAAAGTTCCTCCACGAAGGAGGAAGCTTGGTGAAGATACCTCCGGCAACAAACTTGTCCGGTAGCATACATTTGAAGTGCTCAAGTTCTCTAGCAAATGACTGTATCTCATGAGCTTGCTCAACCACGGAGTGCTCTTCAGTCATCCTATAATCATAGAATTGCTCCATGATGTATAGCTCAGTGCCGGCATCCGAGACCCCAAACCTGGCCTCGAGTGTGTCCCACATATATTTTCCATTGTTAATTGATGCATAAGCATCAACTATGTTCTCACCAAGAACACTCAAGAGAGCAACCTTAAACAGAGTATCCATTTTCTGAAAATCTTGTTCCTGTTGGGCATCAAACTCCCCTTCGGGCTTGCCAAGCGTGGCGTCATAGCAACTCATGGTTTGAAACCATAAGACTGCTCTCACGCGCCACCTCTTATAGTGGATAACCTCAAACATACGAGGTCTCATGGAAGCAGCAAAACCACTTGGGGTAAATTGCCTATTATAAGGTTTTTGGATTGTTGGAAATATGAGGAATTTACCAAGATGATTTTATTAACAGAAATACTAGATAAAGCATGACTAATATAGTAGAGATAAAACAAGTCATGCGTTCTGACAGAGAGAAGGTAAATAACATCTGCATATATGAAATGTAGCCTAGCATATCAAGAGCAGACAGTAGAGCTAGTTTCATATATGGAGTAGAACCTAACACATCTAGGGCAAGTACTAGTATGAGAAACTGTGGCAAGACATCTAACAGAAAGGAGAAGAACACATACGTGATAGCAGCAATAGTAGTACTGGACTTGGGGTCGATGTCCTCGTCAGCCATGTCGTCGAGGAGGTTGTCAACGCCGGGGAAGTAGTCGTCGTTGGGGAAGTAGTCGTCGGAGTCCGGGGCATCTGTGATGAAGAACTCAGTAGTCGCGCTGAGTGCTCCCCAAAAATCTTATCACCCTTCTCCCGTACAGGACTCAAAGAGGTGCGGTTTTGGAGGCCTACTGTCCTGACTCGCGGTGCACGCCGCAAGCCAGGATGAGAAAGACAGCAGCAACTCAGAGATTGGAACCGGTGGCAAGAGGAAGGAGAAGTTATGGTGCGTCTCTCTGAGAGGAGCGACCTCCCTTTTATAGGCGCAAGAGAAGGAGGCGAGAGGCTCCGCAGGGAGCTAAAGGGAACGCAGGAGACGAAATGAACAGACGAAAGCCGAAGGGTGCAGCGTTCGTATTCAATATCCACTACAGCAAAAACTTTCCAGCTCCCGAGTGACCTTTCATATACCCGTAATGCGTGGAAAAAATTTAGACATCGGCTCGGCTCATTCCTGCAACCCGCGGCGTGGCGCATCGCGTCGCGTCGTGATGAGGCGTGGCAAGGCGGGCGGCGAAGGAGGAGCACGCGTGGATATCCCTCTTGTTCTCATGCTCATACAAGTGGGAAAAGAACCTCCCTTATAAGGAGGTCCAACTCCCACTATACTAGCAATGTGGGACTAAACTTTAGTTCCACCTCTTGCCTTGCACGAATGGGCTGCGTGGGCCTCTAGGATTTATTAGGAATTTCTGAAACTGCTATTGGACTAGGCCCAAAATAGACAAAATTCCAGCATTGGATGCCTATCATATTAGGACTAATTTTATAACCAAAGCAAATTACCATGCTATTTCGAGACTCTCAAAACAATATAAGTGAAGTATGAGAGTTCATCAATTTCTGTAAAATATAACCACCACCATGCTCTAAAAAGATATAAGTGAAGCACTAGAGCAAATTTTGCCTAGCTCAAAAGATATAAGTGAAGCACATAGAGCATTCAAATAAATCACGATTCATGTGTGTCTCTATCAAAAGGTTGTACAGCAAGGATGATTGTGGCAAACTAAAAATCAAAGACTGAAATCATACAAGACGCTCCAAGCAAAACACATGCCATGTAGTGAATAAAAGTATAGCCTCAAGTAAAGTTATAGATAGACGAAGATGGAAGAGGGGATGCCTTCCTGGGGCATCCCCAAGCTTAGGCTTTCTGAAATCCTTGAATATTACCTTTGGGTGCCTTGGGCATTCCCATGCTTAGGCTCTTGCCACTCCTTATTCCATAGTCCATCCAATCCTTACCCAAAACTTGAAAACTTCACAACACAAAACTCCAACAGAAAATCTTGTAAGCTCCGTTAGTATAAGAAAATAAATCACCACTTTTGGTACTGTTGTGAACTCATTCTTTATTTATATTGGTGTAATATCTACTTTATTTCAACTTTTCCATGGTTCATACCCTCCGATACTAGCCATAGGTACATCAAAATAAGCAAACAACACGCGAAAAACAGAATCTGTCAAAAAAACAATATGTAGAAATTTGGATATTTCAGATACTTCTATAACTCCAAAAATTCTGAGAAATTAGAAAGTCCTAGATAATTTGTTTATAAATCCTCTTCAAAAAAATCAGTATTTTATCGCACTTCTGTAAAATACTAAAATTAATCTCCTGGGTGCAGAAGTTTTTGTTTTTCAGCAGGATCAAATCAACTATCATCGTAAGCTATCCCAAAGGTCTTACTTGGCACAAAAACCTAATTAAAACAAAAAACCACATCTAACCAGAGGCTAGATAATTTATTCAAAGCAAAATAGGACCTAAAATCAAGAACAAAAATATCATTGGGTTACCTCCCAACAAGCGCTCTTGTTTAACGCCCCTAGCTAGGCATAAAAACACGAATAGATCTACGTGTTATCATCTTTGGCATGCAAATCTTTAATCACACACTTATGACTCTTGGGAGATTCTTCGGTTTTATAGATGATCAAACTCCTAGGTAATAAATCAAGAGATTCATTCGTGACAATAGGTTCCTTAATAATATCAAGAAAATTGGGGTGAATACTAATTGATTTGAGATATTCATTATTTTTACTAGAAGAGTCACCCTTATTCTTAGGAACATAAGTAAACTTGGCAATCTTGGTAGGAGGAAGATTTTGAGTAGTTTTAACGGAGGAAAAAGCAGAACCCAAATTGGTAATAATATCTTCTAGCTTGCCAATTCTAGTAGAATCTTGATCTATCTTTTCATTAACTATTGGTTCCTTTTCCCTAAGATTCTTTAAAGTAACTCCTACTTTAGATCCATATTGAGTAATCTGATTATGAATCTTTTTATCCAAATTTTCAATCAACTCAACTGTAGCAATTTTATTTTCAATAATGTCCAATCTTTGCATAACATGTTCCAAAGTGAAAATGGTTCCATTAACCAAAAGAGGTGGTGGACCTAGCAAATCTATCATGGCATTATAAGAATCGAAAGTATGGCTCGCCAAGAAATTTCCCCTAGTAATGGTATCTAGAACATATCTATTCCAAGGTGTAACGCCTACATAAAAATTGCGAAGAAGAACAACAGTAGATTGCTTTCGAGTAGATCTATTTTGAGAATTGCAAATTCTATACCAAGCATCTTTCAAATTTTCTCCTTCCCTTTGTTTGAAATTGAGAACTTCATTATCAACAGTACTCACGATAATGGGAGGACTAGCCATGAGAGATAAACGGATGTTGGGACACACGAGAACACAAAAAGAAAGTGAAGAAGACGAACGGAAGAGAGGCGAAGAAAAGGAAAATCTTTTCAAAAATCATTTTAGAAGTGGTGGAGAGGAAAATGAGAGGTGAATGGTGAATAATGTAATGCGAGAGATGAGAGTTTATGATGGGTACTTGGTATGTCTTGGCTTGGTCTAGATCTCCCCGGCAACGGTGCCAGAAATCCTTCTTGTTACCTCTTGAGCTTGCGTTGGTTTTTAACTTGAAGAGGAAAGGTTGAAGCAACAAAGGAGCGTAAGTATTTCCCTCGGTTTTGAGAAGCAAGGTATCAATCCAGTAGGAGACTACGCAACAAGCCACCGGATACCTGCACAAACGAACACCAACTTGCAACCAACGCGACAAAGGGGTTGTGAATCCCTTCATGGTTATTCGCGAAGTGAGATCTGATAGAGATGGATAAATGGTAAAGTAATATTTTTGGTTTATGGAACGGAAAGTAAAAGATTGCAAAAGAAAGTAAATAGGAGACTAGAATTGTAGATCGGAAACTTATATGATGGAAAATAGACCCGGGGGCCATTGGTTTCACTAGTGGCTTCTCTCAAGATAAAAGATATTACGGTGGGTGAACAAATTACTATCGAGAGATTGGTAGAAAAGCACAAAGTTATGACGATACCTAAGGCAATGATCATGAATATAGGCATCCCGTTCGTGTCAAGTAGATCAAAACGATTCTACATCTACTACTATTACTCCACACATCGACCGACTCCTGCCTGCATCTAGAGTATTAAGTTCATAAGAACAGAGTAACGCATTAAGCAAGATGACATGATGTAGTGGGATTAACTCAAGCATATGATGAAAACCCCATCTTGTTATCCTCGATGGCAACAATACAATACATGCCTTGCTGCCCCTACTGTCATTGGGAAAGGACACCGCAAGATTGAACTCAAAGCTAAGCACTTCTCCCATTGCAAGAAAAACCAATCTAGTTGGCCAAACCAAATCGATAGTCCAAAGAGACTTGCAAAGATATCAAATCATGCATATACGAATTCAGAGGAGATTCAAATAATATTCATAGATAAGCTGATCATCAATCGACAATTCATTGGATCTCGGCAAACACACTGCAAAAGAGTATTACATCGAATAGATCTCCAAGAACATCGAGGAGAACTTTGTATTGAGAATCAAAGAGAGAGAAGAAGCTATCTAGCTACTAGCTATGGACCGTTAGGTCTCAAGTAAACTACTCACGCTTCATTGGAGAGGCAATGTTGTTGACGTAGAAGCCCTCTGTGATCAATTCCCCCTCCGATAGGATGCCGGAAAAGGCCCCAAGATGGGATCTCACAGGTATAGAAGGTTGCGATGGTGGAAAATTGGTTTTGTGGCTCCCCTGGATGTTTTTGGGGTATAAGAGTATATATAGGCGAAATAATTAGGTGGGGGAGCTACAAGGGGCCCACAATGTCAAGGGGCGCGCCCCACCCCTTGGGCGCGCCCTCCACCCATGTGGCCACCTCGAGGCTCCTCTGACTTGCACTCCAAGTCTCCTAGGTGTCTTATGGTCCAAGAAAATTCATCACGAAAGTTTTATTCCATTTGGGCTCCATTTGGTATTCCTTTTCTGCGAAACTCTAAAACAAGGAAAAACAGAAACTGGCGCTGGGCTCTAGGTTAATTGGTTAGTCCCAAAAATCATATAAAATAGCATATTAATGCATATAAAACATCCAAAACAGATAATATAATAGCATGGAACAATCAAAAATTATAGATACGTTGGAGACGTATCAGTAGGTTATCAGCAGGCTGCTCAGTCTCTGAATCCATCCAAGGATAGTGCTGAGAAATCCACTCCTCCTCGTCAGTGATCTTGCCCTCTGACCCACTAGCAACCTCTGCACCCAGGTGGCGCATAAGAGCCTTGTGATGGCTGCGTGACTTCTTCTCAGACACATGTGCCATGTACTGCCCGTGAGACTCCATGCATAATAGTTTCTTCATCTTGCACTTGAGCTTCTTTACCCATGAGGGCTCCACACCAGAGGGCTCATAGTCCTCATCATCCTTAGCCTCAGCCTCATCATCTCCAGAAGGAATCTCAGTCTTAGGAATAGGAGTGCCCCAGTTCTTCTTCTGTCTTAGACGATTAATCTCATGAGAGACCAAGTCACCGGTCTCCAGCAAGGCACCGTGATAAGTGTGCGCCCATGCCTTCTCAATGAGCAACATCAGGTAGGGGGCATAGATGGGGCACTTACGCTTAGTGATGGCAGAGAGGAGCTCTAACCACATGACATGAGAAATATCCAGGGTATCTCCTGTGTTGTTGTCCTTCTCACGCTGGCAAAATAGTAACATGTCCACGAGGTACGAATGCACCATATCCAAGTTCCCAATGCGAGGGAAAAGCGTGTTCCTAAAGATGCGATGAAGGATATCTAGAAAGGGAAACATCTCATATGTCTTCTTCTCCGTCACTGGGTGAATCTTCATAGTGATGTAAGGCCAGAGAGCCGACTTGTGAGTAGAGGTAGCATTCTGGTGAGGACGAAAGCCCAACGGGGGTTGTAAAGCCCCTGATCTTTAATGTCAAATAGTTCCATGAACGCCTTCCATTTGATTGACAGAAGTTTGCCATTGGTCATCTAGGTCAAGGTCCTCTCCTCATTAGTGCCAAGATGAACCATGGCATAAAACTGAGCCACCAAATCCGCATCAAAGTCCTTGTTGAACTCCATGAGCTTGAGGATGTTCAAGTAAGCACACATATCAAGTGCCTCACCAAAATAGGCACGATCCTTCTCCAAATAAGCAGTGTCGATGGAGCGGACATCTACATAGAGATTCTTCTTTGCTTTGAGCACATCAAAGTAAACGAACCACTGAAACTTGTTCCAGAAGGGCGGTTGACAAGAGCTAGATCTTGATCTTGAGCATACGGGTTGCGGCGACGGGCCACATAGAACTCTTTAGCAGTCATCTCAGTCACGAACTTGATCTTCGGCTTTGGCTTGTTCGCAATTTGCTTAGAAGGAGGCTTTCTCCCCTTTAAAAAGACCAGCCAACATGGTGGCCAAGGAGACAAAGGTTTCTGGACCCTTGCATCCGCAGCGTGATGCATCATCTTCCCCGTTGTAGTGCCACATGGGGAGTCCTTTGGACTGAAGTGGCTGAACGCCTCACGTTCTTGAAATCGCCATTACTTCAATTATGGATAGTCTGGATTGGGCGAGTGCCTTTATCTTGCTCATTAACTGCTTAACCTCTACACTGTCCTCCTCTTTGAAACTCCAAGGACGCCAGCTGTGGCGTTTCTTTAACGGAGCATTGCCAAATTCAGGAAGGCCTCGCCGGATTGGGTCTAGGAGAACAACGTCTTCGATATAAAACCACTCTGAAGGCCACTCTTCGGATGCCTTCTTTAGAGTGCCGGACAGATATCATGTCCCCCCTATGCGCCATACTTCGGCGCCGCCCACCTCGAATATAGATCCCTTCTGGGAGTAGGGGACGAGGCAGAAATTTTTTCTCCACAATTCAAAATTGGCCTCGCAGCCCGGGAATAGCTCACAAAGAGCAATGAATCCTGTGATGTGCAGAATGGAGCCCGGCGTGATATTATGCAGCCAAAGGCCATAGTACTCCAGGAGACTGTAAGTGCATCTAGTGCCTCTTAGTGATTTTGGTGTATTGAAGACTTATAGGTTAAGGGACTAATGCGTTTGTGAGTGTACACAGGTCTATAAGTCTATGAGGAGTTTGATATTTACAGCAAAAGTCGACCCCTAAAAATGAATATCTTCGACTGAAGATTTTGGTATTTCTGAAGACTTTCATGAAGACTTTGAAAGTGAAGAAATTGGTGTGTCCGTGAAGACTTGATATTCATGCGAAGAATATGAAGCTTGAAGACTTTCGTTTTCATAGTTTTGTTTTTCTCTTTCTTGAGTCATAGGAAACACCGTACTGTTAAAGGGGGTCGAGGAAATACTAAGGAAAAATTTCCATGTGATGCTCAACTCAAAATCCTACACCTACCAATCCCTTCGAGTGAAGCCATTGGAAATCTCATACAGTTCAGTCAATTTCTTCAGTGACAGAGACGAAGTTCTTCTGGTCTCTGAGGCATTTGTCCTGACTGAGGAGTTAGGAATTTGCTAGTGCGGATTGCCTACATAGTGAGGAACATGATAGCCCTGAGGATTTTGCTATTCAAAATTCTGACCATTGCTGTGCTATGCGCGAGCTGTCCCAAAATATCTATCCACCTAACAGTCATATCATTAAAGGGCATTTATGTCTTATCATGTTGGGCTGCTCCCTAGGCTATAAATAGCCGCCCCCTACAACCACTAGCTGGTTGGTTGCTCTGAGAGAAACTAACACTTGTCATTTGAGAGCAACCCATCCTCTGAGGACTTTGAGCGAAAATCATCAAGTGAGGAAAAACCAAAAACTCAAAACCCAAACACCTACAAACCCCAAGTGATTGAGCATCACTGAAGAGATTGATCCTGAGTGGATCCGACGCTTGTTACCTTTGAAGACTATGCTTCTTCCAGACGGTTAGGCGTCATGGTCTAGAGCATCCAAGAGAAATTGTGGATCGCCGAGTGACCAAGTTTGTGAAGGTTTGGAAGTCGCCTGAAGACTTACCACGAGTGATTGGAAGAGCTCTATGTGACCTTAGTTCAAGGAGAATACGGTGAGGACTGGGTGTCTTGGACTAAGTGTCCTTGACTGGGTGTCTGGGACTGTGTATCCTCGAGTTTAAATACCCAGCCACTCCAATTAGACGTACAACTGAGACAGCAATTGGAACTGGTCTACCAAATCATTGTCTTCACCAAGCTTACTGGTTCTATTTCGTCAACTCTTTGATTTCCTCATAACTGTGTTGTGTGCTTGTTCATATCTGTGTTTGAAGACTTTGACTAAAGACTTTCTCAATTTCCTCAGTTTAATTTCTTCAGTCTGTTTGCCTTCATCCTGTGTTATCCTATGATTACGCTTCCTGTACTCTGTGCCTGTCTTCATTTCATCCTGATGACTATGTTTGTATTCTGTTATGTTTACTTTTGAGTACTTATTCTGCTGCTAGTAGTTCTTCGCTAAGGAATTTCCTCACCGGCAAATTCCTCAGTGAAGAATTTCATAAAAATCGCCTATTCACCCCCCTCTAGTCGATATAACGCACTTTCAATTGGTATCAGAGCAAGGTACTCCCTTGTTCTGTGTGATTTTGGTTTAACCGCCTGGAGTTTTAGTTATGTCGACCGCAGGTATGATCAAGGTCTCTGCTGGGTGTCCTACCTTCGATGGGACGGACTACCCCTACTGGAAGAATAAGATGCGAATGCAGCTTGAAGCAATTGATAACGATCTCTAGTATGTTGTGGAAAATGGCGTTCCCTCAGTCACACCTTCTCTGAATGCTGCCGATGTGAAGAGATTCAAGCAACTCGACTCTCAAGCGAAGAATATCATATGTGGCCATCTGAGCAAAGGACAGTATGGCAGAGTGAGTGCTTTGGAAACAGCGAAGCTTATCTGGGACAGGTTGTCCAAAGTGAATGAAGGAGTCTCAACTCAGCGTGACTCTCGAGTTGATGTTCTTCGCAATCTCTTCAACCGCTTCAAAAGACTCGACAATGAAAATGTTCAACAAACCTTCGATCGCCTCACTGACATCTCAAATGAGCTTCAAGCACTTGGTGCCACTGACATCACCGACCATGAGGTGGTGAAGAAATTGCTGAGATCGCTTGATTCCTCATTTGACACTCTGGCATTGATGATACAAGAACGTGCTGATTACAAGTCACTTGATCCCGCTGATATTCTCGAGAGGCTAAATACTCATGAGTTCCAACTTGCTGAAAAGAGAGATCTCTATGGTTCAAGCTATGGCAGAACACGTGCACTGAAGGCCAAGGCAGTATCTGAGTCCGAAGATGAAGACTCTGGTAGCAGCCTTGGTGATCCTAAAGAACTGAGCCATGATCTGGCTCTGCTCGTGAAGAAGTTCCAAAAGTTCTCAAGACGTGGTCGCCTTGGAAGATCCTCAAGGAGCAATGATTCCTCATCCAGTGACTACAAAAAGAGGCTCTGTCACAAGTGCAAGAAACCTGGACATTTCATTCAAGATTGTCCTCAGTGGGAAAAGGAATCAAAGAAGAAGAAATACAAGGATTACAGTTCTGATGATGCGAAGAAAAAGAAGAAATCCACAAAATCCTCATCATCAAAATCCTCAAAGCCTTCATATCACAAGAAGAGCAGATCCAAGAAGGCCAGGGCATTCATTGGCAAGGAAATGGACTCTGAGGCTGAATCTGAAGAAAATGAGGAAGAGGAGTCATCTGAGGAGTCCGAATCCAGAGTGGCGAGCCTAGCTCTCGCTACTGCATTCGTCAGCAAGTCTATCTTCAACACTGAAGAAAATGACCTCACCAACAAGGCTGATGAAGGCGATGATGACTACGCTCCCACCTATTGCTTCATGGCAAAGGGTGCCAAGGTACTCAAATATACCTCCTCTGAATCAAGTGAGAATGAATCTGATGAAAACCTTAAGCCCAGCTATTCTAAACTTGCTAAGATTGCTATAAAACAACAAAGGGCTTTAGAAAAGGTTCAAAACATGCTAAATAAAAGTGATGATATGTTGGGTGAAGAAATGGATCGCACTGAAACTTTGACTGAAAATCTTCAGAGACTTCAGTCCAAGCTTGACAAACTTCAAAGTCATCATAACACTCTCTTATCGGATCATGAGAAGCTTTCTTATGAATTTCTTCAAAGAAAGCAAGACCTTGAGAAGCTAAGAGTGAGTTATGAAGATCTTCAGAAGGAGCGCGATTCATTACTTGCTCAACAAATCAGCGCTCTCAGGAAGAATTTGTTCCTCCATGCTTGAAGTGCATTGAACGTGAATCTGCTAATTCTTCACCTGAATGTTCAAATGCTGCTAATGTTTCAAATTCTTCACATGCCTCTGCTATCACTAATTCCTCATCTGAGGACATTGCTAGTATCACTGACGATGCAGGGCTGAAGGAATTGTACACGACAGGCATGTACAAAAGCCTCAAAGGGCATCAGGCTCTTTGTGATGTGCTTAAAAAGCAGATCCTCAACAGGAACCCTAGGAAAGAGGGTATCGCCTTTGAGAGGAAACTCAATGCTGATGGTACATATTGGAAGCCTGAGCAGTACCCCAAAACTACATGGGTTGCTGCAAAGGGACCTCCAGTTGATCCATCTAACTTATCTGGATTTGCATGTGAATCTCCTCATTCTGATGATGAGTCAATTGACTCCAACTATAAGCTATTCAAAAATCAGAATGGTGAAGTATTTGCTAGATATGTTGGCACTAACTGCAGGAACGGCTCCCCTATGAAGAAAATCTGGGTTCCCAAAAGATGCCTTGAAAATCTTCAGGTGAATGTCATCATGACGCCACCTGTGAAGAATAGGAACCCCAGATCAAATTCTTCATATGGACCAAATTCCTTCATATGGAGCAGAGTCCTCATATGAACATCATCGTGCTAACCCGTCTGTTTCGCAGGGAAGATCTAAGGATTATGGATATGTGCATTATTCTTCAAATCATTATGTCCATAAGTCCTCGAAGAATTTCTCTGCATACTCTTATGCTTACTCTAACCCCTCTTATGTGAGACGAAATGGACTGGCTTCTATGCCATCCTTTTCGTATGGAGCTCGCAGAATGATGAACTCTTTGCCACCCCTTCAGATGTGGGTGGTGAAGAAAAAGAACTAATCTCTTCTGCAGGGTCAGGTCTCCAGACGCACGTAATCGTCTGAAGAATTTGCTGGAGACCTGAGCATGCCTGATAGGACGCAGGCTAATCATGAAGAAATGAACTTTCATTTCTCACATCCTCATATTGCTTTATCAGTTCTTTTACTTGATGAAATTGATCTGATGAATTGATGTCATATTCTTCACTGATGAAGTATATGAGTTTGTAAGCTGCACTAATTCATCTGCAGGATGATCAACCCAAAGCCACTGAGTGGGTCCTTGATAGTGGATGTACAAACCACATGACTGGTGACAAGAATCTATTGATGGATGCTCCATTATCTCCGTCGCATCTGAAGCATATCATCTTTGCTGACAAAGGCAAAAGTCAGGTATTGGGTCTAGGTAAGGTTGCGATTACAAAGGATCGACACATGGACAAAGTCATGCTTGTTGAGTCCTTAGGATACAACCTTATGTCTGTCTCAATGCTTTGTGATCTTGATATGGTTGTTGTCTTTGGCAAGTACCGTTGTGTTGTGGTTATGGAAGCTGACAATTCCAAAGTCTTCGAAGGCTTTAGAAGAGGAGACCTGTATATTGTTGATTTCTCTACAGGACCACAACCAGCCGTGTGCTTACTTGCAAAAGCTTCAGAAGGCTGGCTCTG
The DNA here is from genome assembly GCF_018294505.1 of Triticum aestivum. Taxonomy (NCBI): domain Eukaryota; kingdom Viridiplantae; phylum Streptophyta; class Magnoliopsida; order Poales; family Poaceae; genus Triticum; species Triticum aestivum. Next base: position 126,346,984 of record NC_057806.1, read on the forward strand.
GCATCGACGACTTGGTCATGCAGGCATGAGGAATTTGCACACGCTTGTGAAGAAGAAGCATGTCATTGGCATCGAGAATGTCAAATTCCTCAAGGATCACCTATGCGGAGCCTGTGAAGCTGGGAAGATGACGAAGGCCAAGCATCCAACAGAGACTATCATGACCACCACTCGCCCGTTTGAATTGCTTCACATGGATCTCTTGGTCCTAATCATTATTCTGCTATTTCAAATGAAGCATCTCAATATGGCTTTGTTATTGTTGATGATTATTCTCGCTATACATGGGTACACCTTGTTACTTACAAACATGAAGTGCATGAAGTCTTCAAACGATTTTCCTCGAGGGCTTCAACCAACTTTGGTGTGAAGATCAAGCACATCAGAAGTGACAATGGCACCGAGTTCAAGAATTCTGGTCTCGATGACTATCTTGATGAACTTGGTATTACTCATGAGTTATCTGCTCCCTACACTCCTCAGCAGAATGTCGTCGTGGAGCGCAAGAACAGGACTCTTGCTGAGATGGCTCGCACTATGCTTGATGAATACAAAACACCTCATCATTTCTGGATTGAGGCAATTGATACTGCGTGCCACATCATCAACAGAGTATATCTTCACAAATTCTTCAAAAAGACTGCCTATGAACTCCTCACTGATAAGAAACCCAATGTAAGTTATTTCAAAGTCTTCGGTGCTAAATGTTGGATTAGAGATCCTCAGCACAACTCAAAATTTGCACCGAAAGCACATGAAGGTTTTATGCTTGGTTAGGAAAGGACTCGCACACCTACAGAGTCTTCAACAACGTTCTTCACAAAGTTGTTGAAACTGTAGATGTGCGGTTCGATGAAACTAATGGCTCGCAAAGAGAGCACCTACCTACTGTGATAGATGAACCTGCACCTAAGGAAACTATCAAGTTCAAGGCTACTGAGGATGTCATTCCTACTGAAGAATCTGCTGAAGAATTCATTCCAGAACATGAAGAACGTCGAGCTAATGCACCTGAAGAAAATGCTGAAGAAAATGGTGCTGAAGAAAACGCTGATCAAACTCGTCAACGACAACCAGCTCATCCTCGCATTGCAAAAGAAGTGCAAGTTGAAAAGATCATCAATGACATCAAAGCGCCAGGTCCTCTCACACGCTCAAAAGCTTCACATTTGTCTAACTTTTGTGGGCAGTATGCTTTTGTCTCTATTACAGAGCCCACTAAGGTAGATGAAGCATTTCTGGAGCCTGAGTGGATTCAGGCCATGCAAGAAGAATTACATCAGTTCGAGCTCAACAATGTCTGGGAACTGGTCAAATGCCCAAATCCTCGCAAGCACAATATCATCAGCACAAAGTGGATCTACCGCAACAAGCAAGATGAAAATGGCCTTGTGGTGAGGAATAAGGCATGGCTTGTAGCTCAAGGCTACACACAGGTTGAAGGAATTGATTTCAATGAAACTTTTGCACCTATTGCTAGACTTGAGGCTATTCGCATATTACTTGCTTATGCTAACCATCATGATATCACTTTATATCAAATAAATGTGAAAAGTGCATTCCTCAATGGCAAGCTTGAGGAAGAAGTATATGTTGCTCAACCCCCAGGTTTTGAAGATCCAAAGAATCCTGACAAAGTCTTCAGACTCAACAAGGCCCTCTATGGCCTCAAGCAGGCCCCACGGGCTTGGTATGATACCTTGAAGAACTCCTCATGAAGAAAGGCTTCAAACCCGGTTCACTCGACCCTACTCTTTTCACTAAATCTTATGATGGTGAATTGTTTGTGTGCCAAATATATGTTGATGATATTATCTTTGGCTGTACTGACCAACGTTATAGTGATGAATTTGCCTATATGATGAGTGAAGAATATCAAATGTCTAGGATGGGAGAGTTGAAATTCTTCTTAGGTCTTCAAATTCGTCAACAACACAATGGCATATTCATATCTCAGGAGAAATATCTCAAGGATGTACTGAGGAAATTCGGCATGCAAGATTGCAAAGGCGTCAAAATTCCTATGCCCACAAATGGCCATCTGTGCACTGATGAAAATGGTATTGACTTCGATCATAAGGTATACCGCTCCATGATAGGTTCTTTATTATACTTATGTGCATGTAGGCCAGATATAATGCTTAGTGTTTGCATGTGTGCCCGATTTCAAGCTACACTAAAGGAATCACACCGTAAGGCTGTGAAGCATATTCTTTGATATCTAGCTCACACACCAACACTTGGATTATGGTACCTGAGGGAGTCCTGGATTAGGGGGTGTCCGGATGGCCAGACTATACCTTCAACCGGACTCCTGGACTATGAAGATACAAGATTGAAGACTTCGTCCCGTGTCCGGAAGGGACTTTCCTTGGCGTGGAAGGTAAGCTTGGCGATACAGATATGTAGATCTCCTACCATTGTAACCAACTCTATGTAACCCTAACCCTATCCGGTGTCTATATAAATCGGAGGGTTTTAGTCCATAGGACAACATATTCATACACAACAATCATACCATAGGCTAGCTTCTAGGGTTTAGCCTCTCCGATCTCGTGGTAGATCTACTCTTGTACTACCAATATCATCAATATTAATCAAGGAGGACGTAGGGTTTTACCTCCATCGAGAGGGCCCGAACCTGGGTAAAACTTCGTGTCCCTTGCCTCCTATTACCATCCGGCCTAGACGCACAGTTTGGGACCCCCTACCCGAGATCCGCCGGTTTTGACACCGACATTGGTGCTTTCATTGAGAGTTCCTCTGTGTCATCGCCGTCAGGCCCGATGGCTCCAACGATCATCAATAGCGATGCAGTCCAGGGTGAGACCTTCCTCCCCGGACAGATCTTCGTCTTCGGTGGCTTCGCACTGCGAGCCAATTCACTTGGCGATCTAGAGCAGATCGAAAGCTACGCCCCTGGCCGTCAGGTCAGATTTGGAAGCTTAAACTACACGGCTGACATCCGCGGGGACTTGATCTTCGACGGATTCGAGCCACTGCCGAGCGCGCCACACTGTCAAGACGAGCATGATCTAGCTCTGCCGCCGAACAGTGCCCTGGAGGCCGCACCCGCATCGGCTTCGACCCTTAATTCGGAGCCAACTGCACCGATCAAGGATGGGTGGTTGGACGCCGCCTCGGGGGCTGCGATCCCAACGGCGATCGAGCCGAACACCAGCCCCGCATTCTGCGAGACTCGTGACTCCAAGGAGCCGGACTCCTCTCCGAACTCCGAACCCTCCGCTCCCCTGCCGATCGGATCCAATTGGGCGCCAATCATGGAGTTTACTGCCGCGGACATCTTTCAGCACTCGCCCTTCGGCGATATTATGAAATCACTAAAGTCTCTCTCTTTATCAGGAGAGCCCTGGCCGGACTGCGGTCAGCAAGGATGGGATACGGATGATGAAGAAATTCAAAGCCCGCCCACCACCCACTTTGTAGCCACTATCGACGATTTAACCGACATGCTCGACTTCGACTCCGAAGACATCGACGGTATGGACGCCGATGAAGGAGATGATGAAGAACCAGCGCCTATTGGGCCCTGAAACGCCACCTCGTCACATGACGTATACATGGTGGACGCACCAAAAGATGACGACGAGGAGCGGAAGGACGCACCGAAGGCTTGTTCCCTTGAAAAGCAGTCAAAGCGGCGACGCAAGCGCCGCCCCAAATCCCGCCTCGACAGAAATAGCGATCACACAGACCCAGCGCTGGAGCAGAGTGAACCGCTGCCGGACAACGGCAATCCGGATAATCAAACCGAACAAACAAATCCTATCAAGGATAATGGTCTGAACGACGTAACGCCGGACAAGCACCCGGAGCAGCAGACTGCCTGTAAAAGGCTTGTTGTCACTGCCAGGAGTCTGAAGAAGCAGAAGCAAAGGCTCAAGGCTGCGCAAGACACACTCCACTTCAGATGGAGCAAAATACTCAACACAGCAGCGAAGTACGGTGACAATCGCCCCTCCAAGAGCTACCCAAAGCGGAAGCTGCTACCCGAATTCGATGAGGAGGCCTCAGACACCCCACAACCAAACATCAAGGCAGCCACCAGGTCAAATAGACGACCCCTCTACCAACACAGAGTGGCATACAACGCCGCTCACAATACAATACGCGACCCATGCGAGGGCTCACACCCAAAGGACGGCGCAACAAGATCCATCTATGGACCACGCAAGTGTGCCCCAGCATACAATGCAACACAACAAACATCCGAACAACACGGTACACCCAGCTACAGAGGTGCCGCACACCCCCTATGTTTCACCGACAAGGTGCTGGACCATGAATTTCCAGAGGGATTCAAGCCCGTAAACATAGAGGCATACGACGGAACAACAAACCCTGGGGTTTGGATTGAGGACTACATCCTTCACATCCATATGGCTCGAGGAGATGATCTCCACGCCATCAAGTACTTACCCCTCAAGCTCAAAGGGCCAGCTCGTCACTGGCTCAAAGGCCTCCCCGAAAGCTCCATTGGAAGTTGGGAAGAGCTCGAAGACGCCTTTCGGTCAAATTTTCAAGGGACTTAGGTCCGACCTCCGGATGCGAACGATTTGAGTCATATAACTCAACAGCCCGGAGAGTCAGAGTCAGCCCGAAAGCTTTGGAACAGGTTTCTTACTAAAAAGAACCAGATTGTCGACTGTCCGGACGCCGAAGCCTTGGCAGCTTTCAAGCATAGCGTCCGTGACGAATGGCTCGCCAGACACCTCGGCCAAAATAAGCCGAGAACGATGGCCGCATTAACAAACCTCATGACCCGCTTTTGCGCGGGTGAGGACAGCTGGCTAGCCAGATGCAGCACCAGCGACCCCAGTACATCTGAAGATAGAGATTGAAACGGGAAATCACGGTGCAACAGCAATAACAAACGCCGGATTAAAGAAGACATCACGAAGGGCATGGCAGTAAATGCCGGATTCAAAAGCTCTCGGCCAAGTCAAAAGCCGCCCCCTAAAGGCACCAGGGATTAACTGTCCAGCCTCAACAAAATTCTGGACCAAGTATGCCAGATCCATAGTACCCCTGGTAAACCCGCTAATCATACCCACAGAGAATGTTGGGTCTTCAAGCAGTCCGGCAAGCTCAACACCGTACACAAGGGGGAGGATACACCAAGTGAAGACGAGGACGAGCCCCCCAAGCAAGACACAGGGGAACAAAAGAAATTTCCACCAGAAGTCAAAATAGTAAACGTGTTACACGTGATCAAGGGAAAAAACAACGCGGCACTCCCAGGAAAATATACCCAAGTGCCTGTCACCGCGAAGTCCTGCCACTGGTCGTCTCAACCGATCACTTTCGACCATCGCGATTATTCAGCAAGTATCCAACACGCAGGATGGGCTGCCCTGGTATTAGGCCCAGTAATTGGCGGATATCACTTCACACGAGTCTTGATGGACGTCGACAGTAGCCTAAACCTAATATATCAGGATACAATCCCCGGGATGGGGTTAGACCCAACACAAATTCGCCATAGCAATACTACCTTTAAAGGAGTAACGCCAGGCCCAGGGGCTCGTTGTACGGGCTCCCTCTTACTACAAGTTATATTCGGCTCCCCCGATAACTTCCGTCGCGAGCATTTAACTTTCCACATCGCTCCATTTCAAAGTGACTATCAAGCACTGCTCGGACGCGAAGCTTTCGCTCACTTTAATGCAATACCACACTACGCCTCCCTCACACTCAAGATGCCCGGTCCACGTGGCATAATTACAGTGCACAGAAATATCAAGCGATCTCTGCGCGCCCGGACCAGTGAAAGCATCCAAATAGGTCGTCAAGACCTCAGACACAACTAATCAAGGCCGGCGCTGCTATTTATACCGAATAAGTGGTCACACCCCTATTTTTCAATACAAGGGGCTCAACGCGCGCACACAAGTGGCAATTTCTTATCATCTTCAATTATACATGGTTTCTTTAAAAACTATCTTTTTGCACGATAACTTTTTCACTTAATTTCCTCTCTTTTATAGACGATCATCATGCTACACCCGTCCAGGATACGGCACAACGGAGACACAGGCGCAGACGTGCAGCAGGGACCCGCTCCAAGGATTCTTTTTAGATTAAGACCCTGCGTAAACCTTTTTTACTATCTCTTGTTGATACATATCCCCTGTTGAGAAGGATGCTGACGTCTTGGCATGTGGCCACGCCAGAACAATGCACGTACCTGGACACAAGGGGCTTCTTACAAAGGCCATTATTTAGGCTCGGTTTATACCACAAAGACCGAATACCTTAGGGAGTGTTCGGCGTCGCGAGTTTGGCCATATATGCATCAGCTCCGAATCATGGTCTTTGGTCAAATGTTGGGTTTGCCCGGCTCCTGTGTTTTGGTGCCTTATGTTCCGCTTTACCGGCTAAGGTAGCACTAGGAGAACTACTGCGATTGTGCCCTGGTTCATCCGGACGAGCACCTCAGTAGAGAAAGCCGAAAACTGACTGTCATGATATAGCGTGAGACTGGTCAACCACTCGATGACCTATGGGAATGTTATAATTCCTCCGCCTTAACGAAGGGCCGTTTTCCGGCTAGGCATGTACGCACCCCGGGATCAGGAGAGTGCGGAGCCACCAGGGGCTATCTAGTAGCCCCACTGTCAAACTCCTATGGCTAAGTGAAAGTGTTAAAGCATTATAGTCCGGTTGCCTCGCTCGCTCCGCTATCACCTCCTTAATAGGACCAAGACGTTGGGTTAAGTGCGAACGTGTGTTTTTGCGAGCACCTCCGCATTATATGCGTGGGGGTTGAAGCTGACGACTGCAATCTTTCAGGTTATACACATGTATACATAAACGGACGCCCAGGAGGCATCATATTACTTTCAGGCAAAAGTATAAAAATAGCCTTATAAAAATTTATAAAAGCATCTCGCTTACAGTGAGATTACATATCACTCAAACATAATATTTTTTGAGCACTGGGTCTCTATCAAACGGGCACCCTCAAGAACTTCTTCAAAGTAGTGCTCAGCAGCCCTTCGACCTATGGCCGAATCCCGCGCTGCAACATTGGTAGCATCCATCTCCGCCCAGTATGCCTTAACACGGGCAAAGGCCATCCGTGCGCCCTCTATGCATGCTGACATCTTCATCGCATCAATGCGCGGCACCACGTCAAGGAACTGCTGCACCAAGCTGAAATAGCTGTTTGGTTTTGACCCTTCCGGCCATAGCTGACCCACAATAGACCTCATGGAGAGTCCGGACAACCTATTTAGTTCGGCCCATTCGGCTAATTGGTCAGTCAATGAAAGCGGACGCTCGGGAGAATGGAATTTTCTCCAAAATAGCTAGTCTACTTCATGGTCCGTCTGACCCTGGAAGTACTTGGCCGCATCGGCAGCGCTCGCCGCCAAATCCATATACACATCCTCCGAACTCCACAGCCGATCCAGAGGGGCATACCGTGGATCTCCGAACTTCCTCCGCAACATAAAGTATTTCCCAGCTACAATATCCCCGGCTTCCCGCAGCTCCTCCTTCCTTGCCCTCATAGCAGAGCAAAGGTCTTTTCTCATCGTAGCAGCCTTCTCAAGGTCCGATGCCTTCGCCTGGTTTTCCTTTTCAAGAACCCGGCAACGGTCAACGGCGGCTTTTAATTCTATGGCCATCTTGGCCATCTTGTCTCGGCTCTCGCCATGTGCGGCCTTCTCGGCTTGCAAATCTTCGGCCGCCTTCAAAGCAGCCGCATTACCCAACCTCGCTTGTTCCTTGGCTCGAGCAAGTTCTGCCCGCAAGGCTTCAACAGTGGCAGCTCCATCTGCAGTCACAAAATATTAAAGATACTGGCATCATGCTGCTCTTCCTATGTGGTGTTTACCAGATAATGACACTTACCATGTGCCTCGTCAAGCCTTTTGTTAACAAGCTCGATGTCGGCGTCTACCGCATCCAACTGCCGTTCTAAATGGGCAAACTCGCTAGTCCGGCTAGCCACCGGAGCTTCCATCACCTGCACATAGAGGCAGTATGGTTATTACCCGAGAATATGATCCTCTGTTCGTCATCGTTTCCGACGACAACCAGAGTCTCAGGGGCTATTGTCTACACAGGGCACACCTAGCATGTGCAGGACTATCATACATTCTTTTACGTACCTCAAAGCCTGTCAGTAGACTCATAAAAGCTTCATGCAATCCGCTTTCGGTGGACGATATTCTCTCCATCACCATATTCATCAGCACACGGTGTTCATCTGAGATGGCCGCTCGCCCCACCAACTCCCTCAAAACATCCGATCACACACTAGACGGTGCCAGACTCTTTTGTCTACTCTCTTCGGGAGCCGGACACTGGGAGCTTCGGGGGTCAATGGGATTATCTTCTGGCCTCACCGGACTCGGAGAGGCCCTCCGTGATGACACTTCAGGGTCCCCCGCTTCCGGAGCGGAGCAGTCCGGAGGAGGCATTTCGCTCTCCATCATCTCTGGAAGAAGATCCCCCGAGGACGAGCTCATTTGAGAGGGGCTAAGGCCCGAACTGCAAAAATATATGCGGTGGTTATCTTCTCAGAAGAAAAAGATGGCATATCTATACTATTAAAGTATTTCGGGTCACTTATGACTCGCGGGCGAATTGATCCCCCCGCGGACTTTGTGCGGCAACGGCGTCCCCCAAGGTAGGACCCTCTGTAGGAGACTTCTTCTCCCGTTTGGAAGCTTCGGCTTCCGAATCCCCGGGCGCAGTCCTTTTCCTCTTCTGGCCGTCTTTCTTCATGGAGACGCTCGCTCCTTCGGCTAAAATGGGCAGCATGGGGGGCCATTTTCCCTTCATTATCCTCCACAGTATCTTCCTTCAAGGGCTCCGGGCAAGGTGCGGTCTGGAGCATCTTTTCCAATACCGGATTTTCCAAACCCTCAGGGAGGGGGGCCGAACACCGAATCAACTTCTCCTTTGTTAGCCAGTCCTGGTCAAAAAGCGAACTCTCAGAAATAATTTCATAACAAAGGAGAGATAGTATGTTCGGCCGGAAGATGCCTTACCTGTTCGACGGCGCGGTTACTACTCAGGCCCACGTCTTTGGTGATTTTAGCGACCAGGCCTCAAACAGTCTGATCTTTGTGCTCCGGTGTCACCCCTGGATCAGTAATGCTGACACCACATAGTACTCGGAGGATTTATAGCAGAGTAGCCATCACACACTTATTACATCGAGTGTCTCAAAAGAGAACTTGTTACAATAAATATGGCTTAAGGCCATCTAATAATGATAATAGCGGAAGGCTTGGAAGATAAGTGAGTCCATCAACTCCAACGGCATCACTGAGTATAGAACCACGACCTAAAAACTCCTTAATCGTCGTCTGAAAAGTCTGCAACATTAACGTTGCAGCCCGAAACGGGTCAGCACATGGAATATGCTGGCAAGGTAACACATAGAGAGTAATGGAATGAAACAGCTATACTATATGCACATTTGGCTGGTGGAAAGCTCTATGGTTACAGTTTTGCGTAAAGCCAAATTTTCCCTACTACAAAGCAATAAAATTTAATTACTATCATGGTGGTTGTTAAACATTGAGAATGGTTGACAGCATTCTCTATCCCAATTAAGCATCATCATTAAACATAACCCAACAAAATTAATTTAGAGTAACATGTTGAGATTCACATGAAAATCCAAGTACTAGATACTCAAGATGTCCATAACCGGGGACACGGCTAACCATGATTAGTTTATTACACTCTGCAGAGATTTGCGCACTTTTCCCCACAAGACTCGATCGCCTCCGTTTGGTTTCTCGCACTTCATGGTGTTTGAGAAGACGGATGACTGAGACATAGTCTTTGAGAAGCGCTAGCACCTTACGATCGGGTAGACCGTACCACCTACATCCCCTACATCTGCTAGTCTACCATTGTAAGAGTTCGCACGACTTAGTCAACTATGCTAGAGCCCATAATAGCTGTGGCTGCACACGGAAGTTTCTAGTATGAATAATCTCATGATCCCTTTGAGCCTGGGTGGCGGTCCAAAAGAAAACAGGCAAGTCCTGGAATACCCAGGTGCCTCAATCCACCCAGATGTGTGTTTAAGTTGCCACCTTAGATAAACCATTAGTTAACAATCTCACATCTGTCATGGATTTCACTCACCCAATCCACGTCTACTAGCATAGCATGGCATAATAAGCAGACGTAGAAGTAACTCCCAAAGGTTTGATAATAATAGGTAATAGGTACTACCTCATCTACTTCCCATCCCACAATTTATTTAGATCCTAATCATGCAATGTGTGAGGATTGATCTAATGCAATAAAACTGGGTAGTAGAAAAAGTATTATCAAAGTGTTACTTGCCTTACTGATGATCTGCGAAACCTAACGATTCGAAGTAACAGGCGGCGCACTCCGGGTATTCTATCGCAGACAAACAAACAAGCATACAATAAGTACTCATCTAATGCATAGGTAAAACTCAAATAAGAGATCTAACCAGAAGGTTCAACTTAAGAACTTCGGTTGGCAAAAAGAATCAAATCGAACGAAGCAAAGAAAGTCAAACTGCGAAAGAAAACAACTTCGTTCTAGTAATCTGGATCTAGGGCAAATTCTACAATAGCAAAACCTTGTTTAAGTTAGTTATTTGGATAGAGGGTTTCGATACAAATCCCTAGGCGCTTGAATCGCCTGATTCCGATAAACGAGCGAAAAGTTAAACTAAAACGAAAATCGGATCAGGAATTGCGATCAGAAAAATCGTGGATTTAATCTGAGAAAAAGAAAAACGACGAACGCCGAATTTTTTTTCTCTTTTTTTATGCACGGAAAATGAGGCGCGACGAACCTCGGGCGGCGGGATCGTCGGCGGCGGCGGCGCCAGCTCTGGCGGCGCGCGCTGATCGAGGCGGGGCTGATGGGCTGGGGCGGCTCGGGGCGGCGCTATTTAAAGGCTGCCCCGGGCGGTGTCCCGCTCGTGTACGGCCCGAAGTCGGTTTGTTTTTTTAATTATTCCGCTCGTACGAGAAATAAAAAGAAATACTAAACGGACTCCAAAAATTCCGAAATAAATTTTCACGGGCTTCTAAAATCAAGCTGCACAAGGTGAACATTTATTTGGGCCCTAAATGCAATTTTGAAAAACACACATTTTTCCTAAATTCAAATAAAACACCGAAAAACTCCGAAATAAAATATTATTTGATTTTTTATTAAATCCTCAATATTTCTTTATTTTGGGAAAGTCATTTTATTCCCTCTCTCACATTTTTGTAATAGAAATAATTGATGATAAAATAAAAAAATCAAATGATCCTATTCTCAAAATTTGAGAAAACTCAAATATGAAAATAACAAAATCCCCAACTCTCTCCGTGGGTCATTGAGTTGCGTAGAATTTCTAGGATCAACCAAAAAGCAAAATAAAATATGATATGCATGATGATCTAATGTATAACATTCCAAATTGAAAATTTGGGATGTTACAAACCTACCCCCCTTAAGATGAATCTCGCCCTCGAGATTGAGGTTGGCTAGAAAATAGGTGAGGGTGGTCTTTGAGCAAATCTTCCTCTCGCTCCCAGGTGGCTTCATCCTCCGTGTGGTGGCTCCACTGAACTTTGCAAAACTTGATAACCTTGCTGCGAGTAACTCGGCTGGCAAACTCGAGAATCTTAACTGGTTTCTCCTCGTATGTCAAATAGTTATCCAACTGAATAGTTTCCAAAGGCACTGTGTCTCTCAATGGTATGTCAGCCATCTCCGCGTGACATTTCTTTAACTGAGAAACGTGGAACATATCATGTACTCCTGACAATCCTTCGGGCAATTCCAACTTGTAGGCCACTTCTCCCGTACGCTCCAAAACTCGATATGGTCCTACAAATCATGGTGCTAACTTCCCTTTAACTCCAAAATGCTTTGTTCCTCGAAGTGGAGATACTCGAAGATAAGCTCTATCCCCAACTTCGTAAACTGTCTCCTTGCGTTTAGAATATGCATAACTTTTCTGTCTCGACTGGGCTACCTTGATCCTATCGCGAATCAGCTTCACCTTCTGTTCAGACTCCTTAATCAAGTCAGGTCCAAACAACTGGCGGTCTCCAACTTTGTCCCATGACAACGGTGTCCTGCACCTCCTTCCGTACAAGGCTTTGAAAGGGGCCATCTTTAAACTGGTTTGGTAACTGTTGTTGTAAGAGAACTCTGCATATGGCAAATTATCGTCCCAACTAGATCCGTAATCTAGCGCACAAGCTCTCAGCATATCCTCCAAAATCTGATTGACTCTCTCGGTCTGTCCATCTGTCTGTGGTTGAAAAGCTGTACTGAATTCTAGCCTGGTTCCCAAAGTTTCATCCAACTGCTTCCGGAACTTTGAGGTAAACTGGGTTCCTCTATCTGATATGATACTCCTTGGAACTCCATGCAAACATATGATCCTAGTCATGTATATCTTTGCCAACTTAGCACTGGTGTAAGTGGTCTTTACTGGGATGAAATGACCTACTTTTGTCAATCGATCAACTACAACCCAAATCGAGTCATAGCCTGAACGAGTCCTGGGCAATCCCGTGATAAAATCCATGCCTAGCTTATCCCACTTCCATTCGGGTATCGGCAATGGTTGTAACAATCCCGCTGGCTTCTGATGCTCTGCCTTTACTCTCTGACATACATCACAAACTGCTACACACTCCGCAATATCCTTCTTCATTCCGGTCCACCAGAAAATATCCTTCAAGTCCAGATACATCTTCGTATTTCCTAGGTGAATTGAATACGGTGAGTCGTGTGCCTCTTGCAAAATCAACTTCCCGATCTCCGGGTCATTGGGCACATAAACGCGGTCTTCAAACCATAAGGTGTCGTGCTCATCCTCACGAAATCCTTTAGCTTTTCCTTTGCTCAGTTTCTCCTTTATAGCGACAATCTCTTTGTCCGCTTTCTGAGCTTCTCTGATTCTATCCATCAAAGTTGACTGAATCTCCAATGCTGCTACATAGCCTCTCGGAACTATTTCCAAACATAGTTCACGAAGATTTTCTGCTAACTTCTTGGGTATTTCTCCTGTCATTAATGTATTGACATGGCTCTTACAGCTTAATGCGTCAGCTACTACATTAGCCTTTCCAGGATGATAATGCAATTTCATATCATAATCCTTGATGAGCTCCAACCATCTCCTTTGTCTGAGATTCAACTCCTTCAGTGTGAAAATGTACTTCAAACTCTTATGATCCGTGTACACCTCACAATGATTTCCAATGAGGAAATGTCTCCATGTTTTCAAGGCATGTACTATGGCTGCTAACTCCAAATCATGCGTGGCATAATTCAACTCATGAGGCTTCAGTTGTCTTGAGGCATATGAAACAACTCTCCCTTCCTGCATAAGCACTGCTCCAAGTCCTCGACGTGAAGCATCACAATACACCTCATAATCCTTGGTATGGTCTGGCAAAATCAACACTGGTGAGGTAACCAAACGTTTCTTCAATTCCTGGAAACTAGCCTCACATTCCTCTGTCCATGTGAACTTGGTATCTTTCTTCAACAACTCAGTCATAGGCTTCGCAATCTTTGAGAAATTCTCAATAAATCTCCGGTAGTATCCTGCGAGTCCAAGAAAACTCCGGATCTCTCCAACTGTTGTTGGGGCTTCCCACTTGGTCACAGTTTTAACTTTAGCGGGATCTACTGCTATACCTTCTCCTGATATAACGTGTCCGAGGAATCCTACTTCCTTCAACCAAAACTCACATTTGCTGAATTTGGCATATAATTGATGTTCTCTGAGCTTTCCAAGTACCAAACGCAAATGCTCCTTATGTTCCTCTTCATTCTTCGAATAAACCAGGATATCATCAATGAACACTACGACGAACTTATCCAAAAACTCCATAAACACTTTGTTCATCATGTTCATAAAATAGGCAGGTGCGTTAGTCAGACCAAATGACATAATGGTATACTCATACAGCCCATACCTGGTGGTAAAAGCTGTCTTCGGAATATCCTGTTCTCGAATCTTCAACTGGTGGTATCCTGATCGCAGATCGATCTTGGAAAATACCTTAGCTCCTTACAATCGATCAAACAGATCGTTGATCATTGGTAGTGGGTACTTGTTCTTGATCGTTACTTCATTCAATCCTCGATAATCAACAACCATCCTTAACGATCCATCCTTCTTCTCCACTAGAAGTACTGGCGATCCCCAAGGTGAAGAACTTGGGCGAATATATCCTTTATCCAGTAACTCCTTAATCTGCTTCTTAATTTCCACCAAATCCTTTGCTGGCATCCTATATGGTCTCTTTGATATTGGCCCTGTGCCTAGCAATAGCTCAATCAAAAACTCAATATCTCTATCCGGTGGCATGCCTGGCAACTCTGGAAATACATCAGGAAAATCCCTTACCACCGGTACTTCCTCCTGCACAACTCCTGTTAGGCAATTTACTTGAGTCCTCTTTGGCACATGCCGGGATACATACTTGATCCTTCTCCCTTCTGGGGTGGTAAGCAAAATTGACTTACTAGCACACTCAATATTCCCTTCATACTTTGATAACCAATCCATGCCTAATATCACATCCAATCCTTGAGATTCCAATACTATTAGGTCTGAGGGAAAAACATAGTTACCAATCCTTAATGGTAACCGATCACACCATAGACTAGCCATATATTCTGCTCCAGGCGAGGTTACTAACATGGGTGACCTAAGGGCTTGGGTTGGTAGGTTATACTTATCAACAAATCCCCTTGAGATGTATGAATGCGATGCACCAGTATCAAAAAGAACGAGTGCAGTAAATGACTTAACCAAAAACTTACCTATTACTGCATCGGGCTGAGCTTCAACCTCCTCCACGCTAATGTGGTTCACCTGTCCCCTGTTGAAAGGGTTCGGCTTCTTCCCAGAACTTCCATTGCTATTTCCATTTTGTAATTCAGGACATTCATTTGCATAATGTTCGGTCTTCGAACACTTAAAACAAGTGACTTGGCTCAGGTCCTTCTTGGCTGGGGTTGAGGGGTTGGTGCGGTTCTGGCCGTTGCTTCCTCCGTTGCCATTACCATTCTTGGTGCCATTGTGATTGTGCGAGCTACCTCCTCCATGAGTAAGTTGAAAATGTCCTCCCGGTCTAGGGGTAAAACGTGGCTTCTGCTGAGCTCCTGAATTGTACTTTCCTTGTCCATACTTCCTCTTGCGATTCTCAATTTGCTGCTGCTTCCCTTCAATCATAAGAGCATGATCTACCAACTCCTGGTAGTTGTTGAAGGTTGCTACCATCAACTGCATGCTCAACTCATCATTCAGTCCTTCCAAAAACTTCTCCTGCTTAGCTGCATCCGTAGCGACGTCATCTGGGGCATAACGTGCTAGCTTACTAAATTCCTCCACATACTGGCCAACTGTCCTTCCTCCTTGGCGCAAGTTGTGAAACTCACGCTTCTTCATGGCCATAGCTCCTGCTGAAACGTGTGCAGTATGAAAAGCCTGCTGAAACTGGTCCCATGTGACAGTGTCAACTGGGAAAGTGGCTGTGAAATTCTCCCACCATGATGCTGCTGGTCCTTCTAACTGATGTGTGGCAAACTTCACCTTCTCCGCATATGTGCATCCTGCTGTTGTCAACTCCCTAGCTGTCTTGCGGAGCCAATCATCTGCTACTATCGGCTCGGTGCTACTGCAAAACACCGGCGGATTCAGCCTAAGAAAACGGGCTAAGTGGTCAATAGGTGGTGGTGGTGGTGGTGGGTTGTTGTTGTTCCCCTGATTCTGATTCTGGACTAGCAACTGCATCAATGTGTTCTGCTGCTGGATCAACTGGGTGAGCTCCGGTGGAAAGGCAAATCCGGGATCACGTCTCGGAGGCATCTGAGGGTTTAGAAAAGATGAGATATAAGAATAGAGGGGGTCTAAAGAGAAAACACTACCCATATGCACATGAGGCAAAACAAACAATTCACTTCAATCAATCAAACAAGGGCATACAATCGATCTATCTATCGCAAAAGTGCTCGGACTACTATATTTACATGGTGGACTACTACTACTGATGAGGTGGTCTACTAGAAATATTCTTCGGTCGTTGACTCCATAATATCTGCTCCAGCTTCATCAACATAGTCATCATCGCTACTATCTGCTTCCGAGTCGGTGCCGTCGATGATGATGTAGTCTTCCGGGCTAATTTCCTGAGGTTCTTCGTCTTCATCTACTGGCGTAGGGCCTCCCATAAATATTCCAATCTTCTTGATCAGGTCGTCATTCTTCTCCACCAATACTTCAATTTCCTCTTCATAATCTTCACGTGTAGCCTTGAGTTCGTCCTCCAGTTCCTTGATTCTAGTCTTTGCCTTCTTCAGGTCTATCATGCCGGCGCACATCTGGTTCTCCTGTCGTCGGATGTGCTGATTTAACTCCTGGATAAAAGCTGCGATTGATCTATCCTTCCTGGTGCTGATCATCTCCCAGTGTTCATCTTGGCACCCACAAATCTGGTAGATAGTATCCTTGAGATCCTTGCGGTAGACTTCTCCAATGCGTCCCATGGCGATATGAGCTGACATGCTCTTTCCTAGACTCCAAGTTGGTGCATCAAAAGAAAACTCTATGGGCTCAGTGACTGGCATGAACGTCCTTCCTGGAACTTGAACTTGAATCATCCAGCGCTCTTCTTCAGGTAAAGTGGCGTTGTAGGTTCCCGTGAAGTTAGGTACTCCTATGTTCAGGTATCTAGTGACTTCCTTCAAGTGACGTCCAAAGGGTGCATCTTCATCCGGTTGCGTGAACTTGTTCCTTGCATCCGCCATCCTAAAGAGTAGAAAAGATGAGAGGTCAGAAGAGAAGACAGTGAAAAGCGATCTAGGTCTTGTGCTTAGTGGTCATGTCCTACAGTCAGCGTGTGCTCTGATACCATCTCTGTAGTGACCAGACCTCAAACAGTCTGATCTCTATGCTCCGGTGTCATACCTGGATTAGTAATGCTGACACCACACAGTACTCGGAGGATTTATAGCAGAGTAGCAATCACACGCTTATTACATCGAGTGTCTCAAAAGAGAACTTATTACAATAAATATGGCTTAAGGCCATCTAATAACGATAACAGCGGAAGGCTTGGAAGATAAGTGAGTCCATCAACTCCAACGGCGTCACTGAGTATAGAACCACGACCTAAAAACTCCTTAATCATCATCTGAAAAGTCTGCAATATTAACGTTGCAGCCCGAAATGGGTCAGCACATGGAATATGCTGGCAAGGTAACACATAGAGAGTAACGGAATGAAACAGCTATACTATATGCACATTTGGCTGGTGGAAAGCTCTATGGTTACAGTTTTGCGTAAAGCCAATTTTTCCCTACTACAAAGGAATAAAATTTAATTACTATCATGGTGGTTGTTAAACATTAAGAATGGTTGACAGCATTCTCAATCCCAATTAAGCATCATCATTAAACATAACCCAACAAAATTAATTTAGAGTAACGTGTTGAGATTCACATGAAAATCCAAGTACTAGATACTCAAGATGTCCATAACCGGGGACACGGCTAACCATGATTAGTTTATTACACTCTGTAGAGGTTTGCGCACTTTTCCCCACAAGACTCGATCGCCTCCGTTTGGTTTCCCGCACTCTATGGTGTTTAAGAAGACGGATGACCGAGACATAGTCTTTCAGAAGCGCTAGCACCTTACGATCGGGTAGACCGTACCACCTACATACCCTACATCTGCTAGTCTACCACTGTAAGAGTTTGCATGACTTAGTCAACTATGCTAGAGCCCATAAGAGCTTATGGCTGCACATGGAAGTTTCTTGTATGAATAATCTCATGATCCCTTTGAGCCTGGGTGGCAGTCCAAAAGAAAACAGGCAAGTCCTGGAATACCCAGGTGCCTCAATCCACCCAGATGTGTGTTTAAGTTGCCACCTTAGATAAACCATTAATTAACAATCTCATATCTGTCATGGATTTCACTCACCCAATCCACGTCTACTAGCATAGCATGGCATAATAAGCAGACGTAGAAGTAACTCCCAAAGGTTTGATGATAACAGGTAATAGGTACTACCTCATCTACTTCCCATCCCACAATTTAATTAGATCCTAATCATGCAATGTGTGAGGATTGATCTAATGCAATAAAACTGGGTAGAAGAAAATGTATTATCAAAGTGTTACTTGCCTTACTGATGATCCGCGAAACCTAACGATTCGAAGTAACAGGCGGCACACTCCGGGTATTCTATCGCAGGCAAACAAACAAGCATACAATAAGTACTCATCTAATGCACAGGTAAAACTCAAATAAGAGATCTAACCAGAAGGTTCAACTCAAGAACTCCGGTTGGCAAAAAGAATCAAATCGAACAAAGCAACGAAAGTCAAACGGCGAAAGAAAACAACTTCGTTCTAGTAATCTGGATCTAGGGCAAATTTTACAGTAGAAAAACCTTGTTTAAGTTGGTTATTTAGATAGAGGGTTTCGAGACAAATCCCTAGGCGCTTGAATCGCCTGATTCCGATAAACGAGCGAAAAGTTAAACTAAAACGAAAATCGGATCAGGAATCGCGATCAGAAAAATCGCGGATTTAATCCGAGAAAAAGAAAAACGACGAACGCCGATTTTTTTTCTCTTTTTTTCGGCACGGAAAACGAGGCGCGACGAACCTCGAGCGGCGGTGACTCCGGCGGCATGCGCGGATCGAGGCGGGGCTGATGGGCTGGGGCGGCTCGGGGCGGCGCTATTTAAAGGCTGCCCCCGGGCGGTGTCCCGCTCGGGTACGGCCCGAAGTCGGTTCGTTTTTTTTAATTATTCCGCTCGGAATAAAAATGAAAAGAAATACTAAACGGACTCCAAAAATTCCAAAATAAATTTTCACGGGCTTCTAAAATCAAGCCGCACAAGGTGAACATTTATTTGGGCCCTAAATGCAATTTTGAAAAATGCACATTTTTCCTAAATTCAAATAAAACACCGAAAAACTCCGAAATAAAATCTTATTTGATTTTTTATTAAATCCTCAATATTTCTTTATTTTGGGAAAGTCATTTTATTCCCTCTCTCACATTTTTGTAATAGAAATATTGATGATAAAATAAATGAAATCAAATGATCCTATTCTCAAAATTTGAGAAAACTCAAATATGAAAATAACGAAATGCCCAACTCTCTCTGTGGGTCATTGAGTTGCGTAGAATTTCTAGGATCAACCAAAAAGCAAAATAAAATATGATATGCATGATGATCTAATGTATAACATTCCAACTTGAAAATTTGCGATGTTACAGTGATTTCCGGACACTCCACCTGAGGTCCAAAGAATGACTTGTACATCTCCTCGTGCGTCAGGCCGAGAAAATTTTGAATGACACGCGGTCCCTCGGGATTGAACTCCCATAGGCGAAGAGGCCGGCGTTTGCAATGCTGGACTTGATGAACCAGCATAACTTGTATTACCGCAACCAAACTAAAATCTCCATTGAAGAGATCTCGAATGCGGCCTTGCAGTATAGGCACGTCCTTGGCTGAACCCCAGCTCACCCCTCTGCTGATCCATGACATCATTCATGGTGGAGGGCCCGAGCGGAAAACAGGGGCGGCCGCCCACTTGGCACTTCTAGGAGCCGTGATGTAGAACCACTCCTGTTGCCACAATTCAGACACCTCTGGGATGGAACCTTTGGGCCACGGAGCTCCCGTCATCTTGCGTATTGAGGCACCTCCACACGCTGCATGTTGCCCCTCGATCATCTTCGGCTTCACTTCAAAGGTCTTGAGCCATAGGCCAAAGTGAGGGGTAACCCGGAGGAAGGCCTCGCACACGACAATAAATGTCATGATATGAAGAAAGGAGTCCGGAGCTAGATCATGGAAGTCTAGCCCGTAATAAAACATCAAACCTCTGACGAAAGGATCCATAGAAAGGCCTAGACCTCGGAGGAAGTGGGTGACGAACATGACATTCTCTTTGGGTTCGGGGGTGGGCACGGCCTGCCCTCGGGGAGGCAGCCAATGCAAAATCTCGGCGGTTAGATATCTGGCCTCCCTCAACTTTTTGATGTCTTCTTCTGTAACTGAGGAAGGCACCCATCGGCCTTGAAGGCTAGATCCGGACATGACTGAAGGTTCGGAGCACCTGACCTGAACTTTGGGCGCTTGGGCTTGAGGTGGGGGAAGGATTCGATTGAGCACGGGAGGGAAAAATAAAAGCCTTGTCCCTTTATAAAGAGGGTGAATATCAAGCGACCTCTTCGTGTCCGTTTGGACTGGCCTATGATCTAGGAGTCCTAGAAGCGGTTGGGTTACCCATGCCTGTATTGATGAGAATCCCGGAATAAGGGGACACGATCTCTTCTTTAACAAGACGTGCCAAGGAAACCGCCTCGCATGACGTGCTGAGGTGGGATAATAAAACGACTCGGATAAGGGCTTGGCCGTGGTGTGTCGCACTACGGAATACATCAACAGATTAGATTTGTGTAAATATTATTCTCTCTATGGAAATATGTGGAAATTTGTCTTGTAGAGCCGGACACTATCTTGGTGTTCAAAAATCTTCTATGAAGTACTTGGAGGAGGAACCCGCCTTGCAATGCCGAAGACAATCTGCGCACCGGACTCGTCGTCATTGAAGCCTAGTTCAGGGGCTACTGAGGGAGTCCTGGATTAGGGGGTGTCCGGATGGCAGGACTATACCTTCGACCGGACTCCTGGACTATGAAGATACAAGATTGAAGACTTTGTCCCGTGTCCGGAAGGGACTTTCCTTGGCGTGGAAGGCAAGCTTGGCGATACGGATATGTAGATCTCCTACCATTGTAACCGACTCTATGTAACCCTAACCCTATCCGGTGTCTATATAAATCGGAGGGTTTTAGTCCGTAGGACAACATATTCATACACAACAATCATACCATAGGCTAGCTTCTAGGGTTTAGCCTCTCCGATCTCGTGGTAGATCTACTCTTGTACTACCCATATCATCAATATTAATCAAGCAGGACGTAGGGTTTTACCTCCATCGAGAGGGCCCGAACCTGGGTAAAACTTCATGTCCCTTACCTCCTGTTACCATCCGGCCTAGGCGCACAATTCGGGACCCCCTACCCGAGATCCGCTGGTTTTGACACCGATAGTACCCCAAGGGCTCGGCTTTTGATCTTGTTGGATATTCTGAATCTGACTATGCTGGTGATCATGTGGATCGCAAGTCAACATCTGGTACATGTCATTTCCTCAGACGATCTTTGGTCTGTTGGTCCTCGAAGAAACAGAACTGTGTATCACTATCTACTGCTGAAGCTGAGTACATTGCCGCTGGTTCTTGCTGTGCCCAATTGCTATGGATGAAGCAAACTCTCAAGGACTACGGCGTTAACATGAAGAATGTGCCTCTCTTCTGTGACAATGAGAGTGCCATCAAGATTGCTCACAACCCAGTTCAGCACTTGAAGACAAAGCACATTCAGATTCGTCATCATTTTCTTCATGATCATGTGTTGAAGGGCGACATTTCTATTGAGCATGTGAAGACTGAAGAACAGCTAGCCGATATCTTCACAAAGCCCTTGGATGAGAAGAGATTTAGCAAGTTGCGGTGTGAGCTCAATATCCTAGAATCTTCGAATGTTCTTTGAAAAGGACACTCATCCTAACACTTATGCAAAATTGATGACTTAGATGTGCAACACATGAATAAACGTTTTTCTTCAATCAATGAAGAATAACACTCTTAGTGTGAAGAAATTAACGAAGAATTTGATTCTCAGAACCCTACGATAATTGTACGCGGTGTCTGAAATCATCATTCTTATACGGTGGGTCACGCCACCACCAAAAGTTGAAATTCCTCAATTATTCATATTCTTCAACTTTGCATAGTCTTCACTGGTTCCGTCATTTTTCTTCATTGGCTATATATATATGAGTTTACGTCCTCTACAGCATTCACTTATTGCTATTTCTTCAAGTTGGTTTTCTGCTAAGTGAATGTGATCGGACCCTTCCCCTCTATGGTTTACTCAACCCAATCTGTTCACAAATTCTTCATGTGTGTTCTATTTGAAACTCGTTCAAAATCTTCATTGTGTCCTTGTCAGCTGAAGAAATTGCGAACGGAACTTTAAAACCTATCTTATCTAAATTTTCGGCTTTGCCGCTCAAACCGTTCCGCATCCCACGATACACTTATCCACTCACCCACGATCTAACACGATCTCCACCTCTCACTACGTGGGTGACACATGTCATGCGAATGAGAAGGGTCAGAGGCACGTTCGTCCAATTTCTTCGGGCGAGCAGTTTTTCACCGTGGCTATAAATACCCCTCCTTCCCTTCTTCCCTTCTTTTACTCCGCTCGACCTCTCTCTCCATCTCGAGCTTCTCAAACCCTAGCGCCGCCGCTACTTCATCGCCGCCGGTGAGGAGGAGCTTCACTGCCTTGACCTCGTTGCCGACGTACTCGCGCCGACCATGGACATCTTCACTCCGCCGCCGCCGTAGCCGTCTTCCTCCGCCAAGTTAGGGCGTGGAAGATCTGTACAGACGAACTTCACATCTCCTCACTCCAGTTCATCGTGTTATTCGTCCGGGGTAATTAAAAGTTACTTTTACTGCCCTCGTTGATTCGAATGATTATCTATAAAATCTTCAAAAGTGTTTTTCTTCATATCTTCACACACTGAACACCTCACAAGTCATCTGTTCTTGATTCATTTCTCTAAGCATCATTTTTCTTCAAGATTCCTCAATTGTGTGGATCTTCGATCTATACAACTCTGGAACCTAAGACAAAGAACGCTTAGTGAAAATCTTCAAGACTCATCTGGTCAAATTCCTCAAACTTGTTCTTTTTGAAAAACCTTCTGAGAACGCATATGACCTCTCCAAATTCCTCGCAACTATACTCTGTTCACAGGTACACATGTCAGCTGCTAAATCACTAGGTTCTCATCAACTTAACTCATTTGCAGCGTTCCTCGAAGAAAAGTTGCATACTTCTTCAGAGAATTCGATTGTTCAAATTCCTCAACTGAAGAAAATGGCTGATGGTAAAAGGCCACAGAAGGGAGGAAAGAGGCCTGAGGTAAATACAGCGTTTGAAATCCCTGATGACATCTATGCTGGGTACTGCACACCTACTGAGGGAACCAAGAATGAGCGCTAAGTGCGCAAACAGAGGATAGAGAGGAGATGGGCAAGAGAATGGAGGGAGTACAGATATGTCACTCCTAAGTACATGAAGAAATTCGCACTCAATCCTCCATGCCCAAGAGCTCCATTGGCACCTGGCCAAATAGCAGATCCCACCAGCCTCAAGCGCGGTGAGGACTATCCTGATGAATGGGCCAAGCGCCAAACCAAGTTGGCTAAGCAAGCCAGAGAAGCAGTGAGGAAATTCAATGAAGACTCTGCCGCTGCTGCTGCCTCTGCTGAGGCCTCTGCTGTCAAGCCAAAGAAGGCTATGTCTAAGAAGCCTGCACGTAGGCCAAGTTCCTCAGCAATGCCCTCACGGCCAGAATCATCAAAGCCCTCACGGACAATTCCTCATGCTGCTCCTGTTCCTCCAAAGTCCTCAGCTCCTCCGCCAAAGCCTTCAGCTGTTCCGACCAAATCCTCAGCACCTGTGCATCTCGCTTCGTGCCAAAGGACTGCCGGCATCTGCATTGCCTCAGGTGTCTCAGCTAGTTCCTTGGCTGCACCAAGTTCCTCAGCTGGCCCCTCACTGCTCAAGACAAAGGCCACTGCTGGACGAGGTCCTCGCCCAAGTCCTCAAAAGAAGCAAGTCGCTTTCCAAGTGCCGTCTGATGAAGACGAAGCTGATGATGATGAACTTGCAGAAATCATCAGAGACAGGCAAGTCAGGGTCGCTAGAGCCAAAGGATCAGAAGTGCCACTGCTTATGGATCCCAAGCTGATACTCGACTACATTGATGATTGGCACAAGGACCCCAACACTCCCTTGCCTGACTTCAAGCTGACTCCTGGCTAGAGTCACATGCTGACCCACTTCATTCAAGAAGAAAAGTGGAAATTTGAGAAGGCCAGGCAGATCAAGAAAGCGCAGTACAAGAAAGAGCGCTATCTGAAGAAAAACGTTGTCTCTATGACAACTGAAGAACTTGTCACTATTCAGACTGAGATTAAGAAACTCAGTGATAACTTTGACGCATATCGCTCTGATTGGCTTGGAGACAAGGTTCGTTTTGTGAAACTTGCGAATAACTTCACTTCCAATGTTGCAGCCCCAATGCAACAGGAAATTCCTCAGGCTGAAGCATCTGCTCAGCCTACTAAAGAAAATGCCAGCACCACTGATGATAATTAGGCTGCTGAAGATAATGTGAGTTCCAGGGCTGATGACTACATTCCAGCCACTGAAGAAATTGCCAGGGCACCCACTAGTGGTGTGCCTGAAGAAACTGAAGAACTCAGGGCAACTGCATCAGTTGTGCCTAAAGAAAGTCAACCAGATTCCTCAGCTGCTCCTGCACCAACTTCAACTCAAATCCTTCCATCTGCATCAGATGTGAAGAAGACCAAGGCTGTAGAGTGTGCTGTAGTGAAGAAAAGGAAAGCATTAGCTGCTTCAGATTCTTCAGCTCCGAAGAAAATGAAGCCTATGACAAGTTCGTTTGCAAATCCGATTGATGTTGTTCCCATCTCAACCATGCCATCAAAGGACCTTGTTCCTTTTGATGAAGAAACTCCTTCTGCTATTTCGTCTGAACCGTTGGATGAAGAAATTGAAGTGGATGTGATCCCTTCAACACCTGTCATCTCCTCGCCCATGCCTCAGTTCATAGCTGAAGAGGCTAGCGTTGAAGAAATGGAAGATGAAGATGTGGACATTGGCTGCTCCACACCCATAATCAGTGATGAATTTAGGGAAAGTCAGCATCCAAACTCTCCAATGTTCACCCCTCTACAGAAAATTCCTCAGTCCCCCACACAAACTGTTCACATGGGCTCTGAAGAAACTCATCCCATTGCATCTGTCCATGAGGAAAATCCAGCCACTAGCGCTGAAGAAACTGCTGCTGCTAAACAACCAACGACGCAGACTGCCACTAAGGAGGAACCAGAAATTCCTCAGCCTGAAGAACCTGCGATTGAGATTCCTGAGGTCGTGATGCAACTCACTGACACTCCTCTGCCGAAGCCAAAGGATCCTTTCTCACACAAGCAAAAGTTCAAGGCTGATGATTTCTTCGGCGAGCACGTATTCTTCAAAGATTACAACCCATATGACTCTACTCGCATTAGGAAGAGGCGTTTCTGGACTGCTAGTCAAGCAAATTTCTATTCCTCAGTGCTGTTCAACAAGGAGAAAATCTTCTACCATGAGCATATTCCTCACGTGTATATGGAATCTCTGCCGTGCTTCGCACCAGTCCTTAGTGTTCTTCATGACGCTGGACTGCTCAACTTTTGCTCTGACATCTGCGATTGGAATGAAGAACTGATTCTTCAATTCTATGCAACGCTGCACATCACCGGAGATGCTGAAGATGTGATTTCATGGGTGCTGGACTGGATGTCTGAAAACACTCACTACACTACACCAGCCTCTGAATTGCTTCGTGCTCTACCTCTCAGTCCTCCCCTTGAAGAAGCTCGCTGCATCTACAGTGAACCTGAGCTCACACATCATTACATGCAGGTGCTGATGAAGCCTTTGAAACCAGGTCAGGCACCACGAACCAAATTCCTCGTGAAGGAATTGCTGTACGTGCCCAGAACTGTCTATCGTATTCTTACGAGGACAATCAGTCCCATCAAAGGCCACGACTCATCTGATGAGGAAATTGTTGGCATCATGAAGAATCTGGTATTCAACATCGTTCATGGCATTCCTGTCAATTATCACGATTTCTTCATGAGGACTATGGCCAATGTTGCACTGTCTCCGTTTGAGCTGAAGCCTTATGCACCTTGGATTATGAGATTCCTCAGGACAAGGTCTTCACTCAACTACAAAGCTGATTTCCAGAATCACCTCAGCTACTTGCCCCCAATTGAAGTCCTCAAGCAGACATATTCCTCAGTTGATGGAAAGGGCAAGGCACCAGCTGTAATTGATGAAGGCATTCGTCCATTGGATGGTCAGTTTCGCCAAGCTGCATCTTATTCCACCAATGATGACTCTGCCAACATGACTCTGCCAATGCACCTAAGTCCACTCCTCAAGCCACTGCTCCGCGCGTGATGACTGACCGTGAACTTCTGCTTAGTCTTCACCAGAAGGTGGATCGAAATCACAAATGGGTTAAGCGTCAGTTTGGTTCACTTCTTCACAACATGACTGCCACACACAATGCAGTGAAGAAAAACCACTACTACCTCCATCAAGCTTTCGGTCGCACCTGGGCAATCCTGTCACATCTATATGGTGAAGAAGATCTGAAGAACATGGGTCTCAAAGAAGATTTTGACTGGTCTGCACCTCCATCGAAGAAATTCAAGAAGGTCCAAGTTCCTTCTCTGGTGGCCAGCTCATTTTCTTCATCGCGCGACACTGATGAACATGAAGATTTGGACGACACTGCGGCAGGCCCTACATCAACAAACGACCCAAACAACACTGGCGCTCCTTCATCAACATGATTATCTTCAGGGGCGTTAGTCCTCATTTTCGATCCTTTTGGTCATTCGATGACAAAGGGGGAGATATATGAGTTAGTCTTCAAGCGGGTCTACTATATGGGCGTTTTTTATTTGCTAAGTTATAACTCTCGTTCTTTTGAAACTTTATTGGATCGAGTTGTAATCTTAAACTCAATGGTGCTCTGATACTTTTGATGCACTGTGCTCTAATACTTTTGATGCACTGTGCTCTGATACTTTTGATGCACTATTCTGCATGCTTATTCCTCGTTAATATTATTGCACACATGCTGAATTTCATCAGGCACCATATTTCATCATGCATTTCAAATTCTTCATATTATATGTTAAATGCGTGTATGAATTACAAGATATAAGGGGAGATCCCCGTGATTCAACTCTTTAAGTGTGCATTGCTTCAAAGTCAAATTCCTCACTATGCACGTCTTCAGGGGGAGTTCTTCTATATCTTGCAATCAAATTCCTCAATATCAGTAGTTACACTTCATATGCTTATCCCCATTGAAAACTTAACCTATATTGTCATCAATCACCAGAAAGGGGGAGATTGTAAGTGCATCTAGTTCCTCTTAGTGATTTTGGTGTATTGAAGACTTATAGGTTAAGGGACTAATGCGTTTGTGAGTGTACACAGGTCTATAAGTCTATGAGGAGTTTGATATTTACAGGAAAAGTCGGCCCCTAAAAATGAATATCTTCGACTGAAGATTTTGGTATTTCTGAAGACTTTCATGAAGACTTTGAAAGTGAAGAAATTGGTGTGTCCGTGAAGACTTGATATTTATGCGAGGAATATGAAGCTTGAAGACTTTCATTTTCATAGTTTTGTTTTTCTCTTTCTTGAGTCATAGGAAACACCGTACTGTTAAAGGGGGTCGAGGAAATACTAAGGAAAAATTTCCATGTGATGCTCAACTCAAAATCCTACACCTACCAATCCCTTCGAGTGAAGCCATTGGAAATCTCATACAGTTCAGTCAATTTCTTCAGTGACAGAGACGAAGTTCTTCTAGTCTCTGAGGAATTTGTCCTGACTGAGGAGTTAGGAATTCGCCAGTGCGGATTGCCTACACAGTGAGGAACATGATAGCCCTGAGGATTTTGCTACTCAAAATTCCGACCATTGCTGTACTATGCGCCAGCTGTCCCAAAATATCTATCCACCTAACGGTCATATCATTGAAGGGCATTTATGTCTTATCATGTCGGGGTGCTCCCTAGGATATAAATAGCCGCCCCCTACAACCACTAGCTGGTTGGCTGCTCCGAGAGAAACTGACACTTGTCATTTGAGAGCAACCCATCCTCTGAGGACTTTGAGCGAAAATCATCAAGTGAGGAAAATCCAAAAACCCAAAACCCAAACACCTACAAACTCCAAGTGATTGAGCATCACTGAAGAGATTGATCCTGAGTGGATCCGATGCTTGTTACCTTTGAAGACTGTGCTTCTTCCAGACGGTTAGGCGTCATGGTCTAGAGCATCCAAGAGGAATTGTGGATCGCCGAGTGACCAAGTTTGTGAAGGTTTGGAAGTTGCCTGAAGACTTACCAGGAGTGATTGGACAAGGTCTATGTGACCTTAGTTCAAGGAGAATACGGTGAGGACTGGGTGTCTTGGACTAAGTGTCCTTTACTGGGTGTCCGGGACTGTGTGTCCTCGAGTTTAAATACTAAGCCGCTCCAACCAGACGTACAACTGAGACAGCAGTTGGAACTGGTCTACCAAATCATTGTCTTCACCAAGCTTACTGGTTCTATTTCCTCAACTCTTTCATTTCCTCATAACTATGTTGTGTGCTTGTTCATATCTATGTTTGAAGACTTTGACTGAAGACTTTCTCAATTTCCTCAGTTTAATTTCTTCAGTCTGTTTGTCTTCATCCTGTGTTATCCTGTGATTACGCTTCCTGTACTATGTGCCTGTCTTCATTTCATCATGATGACTATGCTTGTATTCTGTTATGTTTACTTTTGAGTACTTATTCTGCTGCTAGTAGTTCTTCGCTAAGGAATTTCCTCACCGGCAAATTCCTCAATGAAGAATTTCATAAAAATCGCCTATTCACCCCCCCTCTAGTCGATATAACGCACTTTCAGAGACCTTGGAGGAAAGAGTGGATTGGGAATCCAACGCCTCTTAAAAGGAAGGAAACAAAGCAGACTCGCTCCCCTTCTGAAGGATTTGGGAAATTTTCCGCCAGGGTTTCACCATTTATGGAAGTCAATCCCGCCCGGACAGGGACCAGGTCTGCGGGAGGGAGATATCCTTGCACCTGGAGCTTGGTCAGTTGGGCGTGGGAGACCGAGCAACTCTCCCAATCGCCTTTTTGAGGGTCGTGAGGGCGTGGGGAAGAACTGGGAGCGCTAGCCATGCTGGTGCGGTTTTTTTGTGGCCAGCTCTAAGGATTTCCTCGCTTGGTTGAGAATGGCATCTGAGATCTAGTCTCCTTAAATAGATACCTTCCATATGTCGTCAGGGTGTTATCTATAAACTAGGACCCTTCATATTCGTCTGACACATGGAAGCCGAGGCGACAGCGGCACATAAGCTATATTTAATGTGAAGACGAAGCTTTCCGAAGCACCAGGGGGAGCCCACTTTGCGAAGCTGAAGGTGTAAGCCGAATACAGCGTCATCGCCGAAAAGCCGAATACAGTTCCTTTTGATCAAATTGCTTTGAAGTGTTCGGAGGAGGAACCCGCCTTGCAATGCCGAAGACACTCTGCGCGCTGGACATATCGTCATTGAAGCTTGGTTCGGGGGCTATTGAGGGAGTCCTAGATTAGGGGGTCCCCGGGCGTCCGGCACATGTGACGTGGGTCGGACTGCTGGGCCGTGAAGATACAAGATAGAAGACTTCCCCCGTGTACGTACAAGACTCTCCTTTGCATGTGTGGCAAGCTTGACGTCTGGCTGTATGGTTTCCTTCCCCTGTAAACCGACCTTGTACAACCCTAGCCCCCTCCGATGTCTATATAAACCGGAGGGTTTAGGTCATAGAGGCAATCATAATCATATAGGCAGACATCTAGGGTTTATGCATTACGATCTCGAGGTAGATCAACTCTTGTAACCCCTATACTCATCAAAGTCAATCAAGCGGGACGTAGGTTTTACCTCCATCAAGAGGGCCCGAACCTGGGTAAACATCGTGTTCCCTGCTTCCTGTTACCTTCGATCCTTAGATGCACAGTTCGGGACCCCCTACCCGAGATTTGCTGGTTTTGACACCGACAATGGGTGCCCCCCACATCATATTATTCATACTATGTTGACTGAAAAAAAGATAAATCACCCAAAACAAGATCTTCCCTTTTTGTTCCTATGATGATGTGTCATGCACGTACCTAGTTGTATAGTGGTAGTACTAGTTGTAGTACCAACTTCGTACTAGTAGGAGTAGTAGTACGGAATGCTCCTACTCTATCAATGAGCCCCATCTCACACCAAATTTCTTGGCTTCCATGCTACAAGTAGATCTTCCCCTCGTTTCTGTTTTCCAACCCGGCGGAGGGCGGGGTGTGGTTTTCCAACAGTTGGTTTGCTCAACGGTGGTCCCACATGAAAGTGAAAATGCTAGGCAACACGCCTTCCCTAGCTATGTGGCGTGCCGGACGGGCCGTGGAGTACTCTCGATTCCTGGGCGTGTGGGGGTGCAACGCGAATGCGGCAGGCCTTTTCCTTTTACTAGAAATGTGTCAGTGCGTTGCGACGGATCCAAAGTAGTAGAATAGTAGTACTTGTTCACAAACTTGAAAGAAATCACTCTTGTTTTGATATACATATATACCACTAAAAATATATTACTTTTCACTCAAAATATATTTCTCAGGCTGTTTTGATGTAACATCCCAAAATTTCAATTTGGAATGTTATACAATAGATCATCACTGCATATCATATTTATTTGCATTTTGAGTTGATCCTAGAAATTCTACGCAACTCAAGGACCCTCGGAGAGAGTTGGGGATTTCATTCTTTTCATATTTGAGTTTTCTCAAATTTTGAAAATACGATCATTTGATTTTATTTATTTTACCTTCAATTATTTCTATTATCAAAATATGAGAGAGGGAATAAAATGACTTTCCCAAAATAAAGAAATATTGAGGATTTAATAAAAAATCAAATAAGGTTTTATTCTGGAGTTTTTCGTGGTTTTATTTGAATTTAGGAAAAATTGCACGTTTTCAAAAATTGCATTTAGGGCCAAGAAAATGTGCGTCCTGTTCTAAATATTGTATTTAGACGGTGAAAATTTGTTTTGGCAATTTTAGATTTTTATTTATTTTCCTAGAATTTTTCTTAGTTTTCGCGAAATTGCTTTAAAAAACCCTGTGCCCGACTGGGCCAAAGGCCCAGCCGAGCCAGGCCGGCCTGCTAGGCCACTGCCTCCCTCGCCGAGCTGCCACCTGACTCGGGGAGACCGAGCCGGGCACGCCTCCGCCGCCGACCCCCTCCCCAAGCAAGGCCCCCCTCTCTTAAATAGCCACCCCGGGGCCCCCGTGGGAGCCCCGAGTTGCCACCAGCCGCCGCCCACGCAGCCCCGCCGCCCCGCTGCCGCCGCCCCGCCGCCGCTGCTGCCCACCGGAGCCCCGCCGGACCGAGCCGAGGTAGCCGCCCTACCGCCCGGTTTTCTGAGAAAAACCGATTTGTTTTTTAGAAAACCCTAGTTTTCGTTTTTTAAATAGATCGATTTTTTTCGGTTTATTTATTTAGCGAGCGTTCGCTTGTCCGTTCGTTTTAACGAACGCGTTCATCGTTTAGTTCTAGAAAATGAATGTTCGTTTGTTATTCTGTTCGTCGTTTTTCTTTTTCTCGGATTATTCCGCGATTATTTGTGATCGCGCTTTCTGATCCGATTTTCATTCTACTTTAACTTTTCGCTCGTTTATCGGAATGAGGCGATTCAAGCGCATGGAGTTTCGTCTCGAAACCCTCTTTCCATTTAACCAACTCAAACAAGTTTTTGCCTTAGTAAAATTTGACCTAGATTCAGATTAGTAAACAGAGCATGTTTCGTTTGCCGTTTGTCTTTCGTTGCTTCGTTTGATTTGATTCTTTTTGCCAACCGGAGTTCTTAAGTTGAACTATCTGATTAGATCTCTTATTCGAGTTTTACCTATGCATTAGATGACTACTTATTGTATGCTTGTTTGTTTGCGATAGAGTATCCGGAGTGCGCCGCTTGCTACTTCGAATCGCTAGGTTTCACGGATCATCAGCAAGGCAAATAACACTTTGATCATACCTCCTACTACCCAGTTTTATTGCATTAGATAAATGCTCACACCATTGCATGATTAGGATCTAATTAAATTGTGGGTTTGGGAAGTAGACGAGGTAGTACCTATTACCTGTTTTATTATCAAACCTTTGGGAGTTACTTCTACGTTTGCTTATTATGCCATGTTATGTTAGTAGACGTGGATCGGGTGAGTGTATCCATGACAGATGTGAGATTGTTAAATTAATGGTTTATCTAAGGTGGCAACTTAAACACTCATCTGGGTGGACTGAGGCACCTGGGTATTCCAGCGATTGCCTGTTTTTCTTTAGGACCGCCACCCAGACTCAAAGGGATCATGAGATTATTCATACTAGAAACTTCCGTGTGCAGCCACAAGCTACTATGGGCTCTAGCATAGTTGACTAAGTTGTGCAAACTCTTATAGTGGTAGACTAGCAGATGTAAGGGATGTAGGTTGGTACGGTCTACCCGTTCGTAAGGTGCAAGCGCTTCTGAAAGACTATGTCTCAGTCATCCGTTTCTCAAACATCATGTAGTGCAAGAATCCCAACGGA
Source organism: Triticum aestivum (assembly GCF_018294505.1). Classification (NCBI taxonomy): domain Eukaryota; kingdom Viridiplantae; phylum Streptophyta; class Magnoliopsida; order Poales; family Poaceae; genus Triticum; species Triticum aestivum. Next base: position 126,379,433 of record NC_057806.1, read on the forward strand.
GGAGATCGAGTCTTGTGGGGAAAAGTGCGCAAACCTCTACAGAGTGTATAAACTAATCATGGTTAGCCGTGTCCCCGGTTATGGACATCTTGAGTATGTAGTACTTGGATTATGATGTGAATCTCATCATGTTACTCTGAATTAATTTTGTTGGTTTTTAATGATGATGCTTAATTGGGATTTAGAGGGTGTCTACACTCTCAATGTTTAACAGCTACCATGATAGTTAAATAAAATTTATTCCTTTGTAGTAGGGGAAAATTGGCTTTACACAAAACTGTAACCATAGAGCTTTCCACCAGCCAAATATGCATGTAGTATAGTCTTATTCTTTCATTGCTCTCTATGTGTTACATTGCCAGCATATTCCATGTGCTGACCCGTTTCGGGCTGCAACGTTCATGTTGCAGACTTTTCAGACGACGAGTAAGGTGCTTTTACGTCGTGCTTCTATACTCAGTGATGTCGTTGGAGTTGATGGACTCACTTATCTTCCAAGCCTTCCGCTGTTATCGTTATTAGATGGCCTTAAGCCATATTTATTGTATTAAGTTCTCTTTTGAGACACTCGATGTAATAAGTGTGTGATTGCTACTCTGTTATAAATCCTTCAAGTACTGTGTGGTGTCAGCATTACTGATCCAGGGATGACACCGGAGCACAGAGATTGGACCGTCTGAGGTCTGGTCGCTACAAGATGGTATCAGAGCACACACTGACTGTAGGACATGACCACTAAGCTAAAGCCCTAGATCACTACTCGCTCTTCTCATTCTGACTCCTCATCTTTTCTAATCTTTTAGGATGGCGGATGCAAGGAACAAGTTCACACAGCCGGATGAAGATACACCCTTTGGACGTCACCTGAAGGAAGTCACTAAGTACCTGAACATCGGAGTACCAAGCTTCACCGGAACCTATAACGCCACTTTACCTGAAGAGGAGCGCTGGATGATTCAAGTTCAAGTTCCAGGAAGGACGTTCATGCCAGTCACCGAGCCCATAGAGTTTTGCTTTGATGCACCGACGTCGAGTCTAGGAAGGAGCATGGCAGCTCACATCGCCATGGGACGCATTGGAGAAGTTTACCGCAATGATCTCAAGGATACTATCTACCAGATTTGTGGGCGCCGAGATGAGCACTGGGAGATGATCAGCACCAAGAAGGATAGAACAATTGCAACTTTTATCCAGGAGTTGAACTAGCACATTCGACGTTAGGAGAACCAGATGTGCGCCGACATGATAGATCGAAAGAAGGCAAGAACAAGAATCAAGGAACTAGGGGAAGCACTCAAGGATACACGTGAAGATTATGAAGAGGAAATCGAAGTACTAGTGGAGAAGAATGACGACCTGATCAAGAAGATCGGAATATTTATGGGAGGCCCTACACTAGTAGAAGAAGATTAAGAACCCAAGGAGATTCGCCCTGAAGACTACATCATCATTGACGACACCAACTCGGATCCAGATGATAGTGATGATGACTATGTTGATGAAGCTGGAGCAGATATCATGGAGTCTGCAACCGAAGAATATTTCTAGTAGACCACCCCAATAGTAGTAGTAGTCCACCATGTAAATATAGTAGTCCGAGCACTTTTGCGATAGTTAGATCAATTGTATGCCCTTATTTGATTGAATGAAGTGATATTGTTTGCTTTTGCCTCATGTGCATATGGGTAGTGTTTTCTCTCTAGACCCCTTCTATTCTTAATCTCATCTTTTCTAAACCCTCAGATGCCTCCAAGACGTGACCCCGGATTTACCTTCCCACCGGAGCTCACTCAGTAGATCCAGTAGCAGGACACATTGATGCAGTTGCTAGTCCAGAATCAGAATCAGGGAAACAACAACAACCCACCACCACCACCACCTGTTGATCACTTAGCCCGTTTTCTTAGGCTGAATCCGCCGGTGTTCTCTAGTAGCACCGAGCCGATAGTAGCAGATGATTGGCTCCGCAAGACAGCTAGGGAGTTGACCACGGCAGGATGCACAGATGCAGAAAAGGTGAAGTTTGCCGCACATCAGCTTGAAGGACCCGCAGCATCATGGTGGGAGAATTTCACAGCCACTTTCCCTATCGACACTATCACATGGGACCAGTTTCAGCAAGCTTTCCATACTTCCCATGTTTCAGCAGGAGCTATGGCCATGAAGAAGCGTGAGTTTCTCAACTTGCGCCAAGGAGGACGGACAGTTGGCCAGTATGTGGAGGACTTTAGTAAGCTAGCACGTTATGCCCCAGATGACGTTGCTACGGATGCAGCTAAGCAGGAGAAGTTTCTGGAAGGACTGAATGATGAGTTGAGCATGCAGTTGATGGTAGCAACCTTGAACAACTACCAGAAGTTGGTAGGTCGTGCTCTTATGATTGAAGGGAAGCAACAGTAGATTGAGAACCGCAAGAGGAAGTATGGACATGGGAAGTACAATTCTGGAGCTCAGCAGAAGCCACGTTTTACCCCTAAACCGGGAGGACACTTTCAGCATACCCATGGAGGAGGTAGCTCGCATAACCATAACGGCCCCAAGAATGGTAATAGGAATGGAGGAAGCAACGGCCAGAACCGCACCAACCCATCAACCCCAGCCAAGAGAGACGTAAGCCAAGTCACTTGCTTTAAGTGCCAGAAAACCAGACATTACGCCAATGAATGTCCTAAATCCCAGAATGGAAATGGCAATGGAAGCTCCAGGAAGAATCCGACCCCTTCCAATAGGGGACAGGTGAACCACGTTAACGTGGAGGAGGTTGAAGAGCAGCCGGATGCAGTAATCGGTAAGTTTTTGGTTAAGTCATTTACTCACTCGTTCTTTTTGATACTGGTGCATCGCATTCATACATCTCAAGGGTATTTGTGGATAAGTATAAACTGCCAACCCAAGCCCTTAGGTCACCCATGTTAGTAACCTCCCCTGGAGTAGAGTATATGGCTAGTCTATGGTGTGATCGGTTACCATTAAGGATTGGTAACTACATATTTCCCTCAGACCTAATTGTATTGGAATCTCAAGGATTGTATATGATATTAGGCATGGATTGGTTATCGAAGTATGAAGGGAATATTGAATGCGCCAGTAAGTCAATTTTGCTTACAACGCCAGAAGGAAGAAGGATCAAGTATGTATCCCGGCATGTGCCAAAGAGGACTCACGTAAATTCCTTAACAGGATTTGTGCAGGAGGAAGTACCAGTAGTAAGGGATTTCCCTGATGTATTTAGAGGAGTTGCCAGGCATGCCACCGGATAGAGATATTGAGTTTTTGATTGAGCTTTTGCCAGGCACAGGGCCAATATCTAAGAGAGCATACAGGATGCCCGCAAAGGATTCGGAAGAGATTAAGAAGCGGATTAAAGAGTTATTGGATAAGGGTTATATTCGCTAAAGTTCTTCACCTTGGGGATCGCCGGTACTTCTAGTGGAGAAGAAGGATGGATTGTTAAGGATGGTTGTTGATTATCGAGGATTGAATGAAGTAACCATCAAGAACAAGTACCCACTACCGATGATCAATGATATGTTTGATTGATTGCAAGGAGCTAAGGTATTTTCCAAGATCGATCTGCGATCAGGATACCACCAGTTGAAGATTCGAGAACAGGATATACATAAAACAGCTTTTACCACCAGGTACAGGCTGTATGAGTATACCGTTATGTCATTTGGTCTGACTAACACACCTGCATATTTTATGAACATGATGAACAAAGTGTTTATGGAGTTTTTGGATTAGTTCGTCGTAGTGTTCATTGATGATATCCTAGTTTACTCGAGGAATGAAGAGGAGCATAAGGAGCATTTGCGTTTGGTACTTGGAAAGCTCAGAGAACATCAGTTATATGCCAAGTTCAGCAAATGTGAGTTTTGGTTGAAGGAAGTTGGATTCCTCGGACACGTTATATCTGGAGAAGGTATAGCAGTAGATCCCACCAAGGTTGACACTGTGACCAATTGGGAAGCCCCAACAACAGTTGGAGAGATCCGGAGTTTTCTTGGACTCGCAGGATACTACCAGAGATTCATTGAAAATTTCTCGAAGATTGCGAAGCCTATGACGTAATTGTTGAAGAAAGATACCAAGTTCAAATGGACTGAAGAATGTGATGCTAGTTTCCAAGAGTTGAAGAAACATTTGGTTACATCACCAGTGTTGATTTTGCCAGATCAGACCAAGGATTATGAGGTGTATTGCGACGCTTCACGTCGAGGACTTGGAGCAGTGCTTATGCAGGAAGGAAGAGTTGTTTCATATGCCTCATGACAGCTTAAGCCTCATGAGTTGAATTATGCCACACATGATTTGGAGTTAGCAGCCATAGTGCATGCATTGAAGACTTGGAGACATTTTCTCATTGGAAACCATTGTGAAGTGTACACGGATCACAAGAGTTTGAAGTACATCTTCACGCAGAAGGAGTTAAATCTCAGGCAAAGGAGATGGTTGGAGCTCATCAAGGATTATGATATGAGATTGCATTATCACCCTGGAAAGGCTAACATAGTAGCTGACGCGTTGAGCCGTAAAAGTCATGTCAACACCTTAATGACGGGAGGTTTACCAAGAGAGTTAGCCGAGAATCTTCGTGAGCTATGTTTGGAGATAGTTCCGAGAGGCTATGTAGCAGCATTGGAGATTCAGTCTACTTTGATGGATAAGATCAGAGAAGCCCAGAAGACTGACAAGGAGATTTCTTCTATTAAGGAGAAAATGAGCAAAGGAAAAGCTAAAGGATTTCGTGAGGATGAGCACGATACCCTATGGTTTGAAGACCGTGTTTATGTGCCCAATGACCCAGAGATCAGGAAGTTGATTCTGCAAGAGGCCCATGATTCACCATATTCGATTCACCCAGGAAATACCAAGATGTATCTGGATTTGAAGGATATTTTCTGGTGGACCGGAATGAAGAAGGATAATGTAGCAGTTTGTGATGTATGTCAGAGAGTAAAGGCAGAGCATCAGAAGCCAGCCGGATTGCTACAGCCATTGCCAATACCCGAATGGAAGTGGGATAAGCTAGGCATGGATTTTATTATAGGTTTGCCCAGAACTCGTTCAGGCTATGACTCGATTTGGGTAGTAGTCGATTGTTTGACAAAGGTAGCTCATTTCATCCCCGTGAAGACTACCAATACTAGTGCCAAGTTGGCAAAGATATACATGACTAGGATTGTATGTCTGCATGGAGTTCCAAGGAGCATTGTATCAGATAGAGGAACCGAGTTTACCTCAAAGTTCTGGAATCAGTTGCATGAAACTTGGGTACCAGGCTAGAATTCAGTACAGCTTTCCATCCGCAGACAGATGGACAGACCGTGAGAGTCAATCAGATTTTGGAGGATATGCTGAGAGCTTGTGCGCTAGATTATGGATCTAGTTGGGACGACAATTTGCCATATGCAGAGTTCTCTTACAACAACAGTTATCAATCCAGTTTGAAGATGGCGCGTTTCGAAGCCTTGTACGAAAGGAGATGCAGAACCCCGTTGTCATGGGATGAAGTTGGAGAACGGCAGTTGTTTGGACCGGATCTGATTAAGGAGTCTGAACAGAAGGTGAAATTGATTCGCGATAGGCTCAAGGTAGCCCAGTCCAGGCAGAAGAGCTACGCAGATTCTGAACGCAAGGAGACAGTTTACGAAGTCGGAGACCGAGTTTATCTTTAAGTATCTCCACTTCAAGGAGTTAAGCGCTTTGGAGTTAAGGGAAAGTTAGCGCCATGTTTTGTAGGACCATACAAGGTTTTGGAGCGTATGGGAGAAGTAGCTTATAAGTTGGAATTGCCCGAAGGATTGTCAGGAGTTCACGACATGTTCCACGTTTCCCAGTTAAAGAAGTGCCACGCGGAGATGGCTGATATACCGCTGAGAGATACAGTGCCGCTAGAAGCGATTCAGTTGGACAGTAATTTGACCTATGAGGAGAAACCAGTTAAGATTCTTGAGTATGCCAGCTGAGTCACACACAACAAGGTTATCAAGTTTTGCAAAGTTTAGTGGAGCCACCACACGGAGGATGAAGCCACCTGGGAGCGAGAGGAAGATTTGCTGAAGGACCACCCTCACCTATTTTCTAGCCAACTAGAATCTCGAGGGCGAGATTCATCTTAAGGGGGATAGGTTTGTAACATCCCAAATTTTCAATTTGGAATGTTATACAATAGATCATCACTGCATATCATATTTATTTGCATTTTGAGTTGATCCTAGAAATTCTACGCAACTCAAAGACCCTTGGAGAGAGTTGGGGATTTCGTTCTTTTCATATTTGAGTTTTCTCAAATTTTGGAAATAGGATCAGTTGATTTTATTTATTTTACCTCCAATTATTTCTATTATCAAAATATGAGAGAGGGAATAAAATGACTCTCCCAAAATAAAGAAATATTGAGGATTTAATAAAAAATCAAATAAGGTTTTATTCTGGAGTTTTTCGTGGTTTTATTTGAATTTAGGAAAAATTGCACGTTTTCAAAAATTGGATTTAGGGCCAAGAAAATGTTCATCATGTTCTAAATATTTTATTTAGACGGTGAAAATTTGTTTTGGCAATTTTATATTTTTATTTATTTTTCTACAATTTTTCTTAGTTTCGGTGAAATTGTTTTAAAAACAACCCCGCGCCCGACTGGGCCAAAGGCCCAGCCGAGCCAGGCCGGCCCGCCAGGCCATCACCTCCCTCGCCGAGCTGCCGCCGAACTCGGGGAGATCGAGCCAGGCATGCCTCTGCCACCGACCCCCTTCCCAAGCAAGGCCGCCCCCCTCTGTTAAATAGCCACCCCTGGGCCACTCTGGGAGCCCTGAGTCGCCACCCGCCGCCGCCCATGCAGCCCCGCCGCTGCTGCTGCCGCACGCCGCCGCTACTGCTTCCGCCGCTGCTGCTGCCCGCTGGAAGCCCCGTTGGAGCCCCACCGGATCGAGCCGAGGTAGTCGCCCCGCCGCTCAGTTTTCTGAGAAAAACCGATTTGGTTTTTTTAGAAAACCCTAGCTTTTGTTTTTTTAAATAGATCGGTTTTTTCCGGTTTATTTATTTAGCGAGCGTTCGCTCGTCCGTTCGTTTTAACGAACACGTTCATCGTTTAGTTCCAGAAAACAAACGTTTGTTATTCTGTTCGTCATTTTTCTTTTTCTCGGATTATTCCGCGATTATTTCTGATCACGATTTTTGATCCAATTTTCGTTCTAGTTTAACTTTTCGCTCGTTTATCGGAATCACGTGATTCAAGCGCCTGGAGTTTTGTCTCGAAACCCTCTTTCCGTTTAACCAACTCAAACAAGTTTTTGCCTCAGTAAAATTTGACCTAGATTCATATTAGTAAACGAAGCTTGTTTCGTTTGCCATTTGTCTTTCGTTGCTTCGTTTGATTTGATTCTTTTTGCTAACCGGAGTTCTTAAGTTGAACTATCTGGTTAGATCTCTTATTCAAGTTTTACATGTGCATTAGATGAATGAGTACTTATTGTATGCTTGTTTGTTTGCGATAGAGTACCCGGAGTGCGCCGCTTGCTACTTCGAATCGCTAGGTTTCACGGATCATCAGCAAGGCAAGTAACACTTTGATCATACCTCCTACCACCTAGTTTTATTGCATTAGATCAATCCTCACACCATTGCATGATTAGGATCTAATTAAATTGTGGGTTTGGGAAGTAGATGAGGTAGTACCTATTACCTGTTTTATTATCAAACCTTTGGGAGTTACTTCTACGTTTGCTTATTATGCCATGCTATGCTAGTAGACGTGGATTGGGTGAGTGTATCCATGATAGATGTGAGATTGTTAACTTAATGGTTTATCTAATGTGGCAACTTAAACACACATCTGGGTGGATTGAGGCACCTGGGTATTCCAGCGATTGCCTGTTTTTCTTTTGGACCGCCACCCAGGCTCAAAGGGATCATGAGATTATTCATACTAGAAACTTCCGTGTGCAGCCACAAGCTACTATGGGCTCTAGCATAGTTGACTAAGTTGTGAGAACTCTTACAGTGGTAGACTAGCAGATGTAGGGGATGCAGGTTGGTACGGTCTACTCGTTCGTAAGGTGCAAGCGCTTCTGAAAGACTATGTCTCGGTCATCCGTTTCTCAAACATCATGTAGTGCGAGAATCCCAACGGAGGAGATCGAGTCTTGTGGGGAAAAGTGCGCAAACCTCTACAGAGTGTATAAACTAATCATGGTTAACCGTGTCCCCGGTTATGGACATCTTGAGTATCTAGTACTTGGATTATCATGTGAATCTCACATGTTACTCTAAATTAATTTTGTTGGGTTTTAATGATGATGCTTAATTGGGATTGAGAGGGTGTCTACACTCTCAATGTTTAACCACTACCATGATAGTTAAATAAAATTTATTCCTTTGCAGTAGGGAAAAATTGCAAAACTGTAACCATAGAGCTTTCCACTAGCCAAATATGCATGTAGTATAGTGTTATTCTTTCATTGCTCTCTATGTGTTACATTGCCAGCATATTCCATGTGCTGACCCGTTTCAGGCTGCAACGTTCATGTTGCAGACTTTTCAGACGATGAGTAAGGTGCTTTTAGGTCGTGGTTCTATACTTAGTGATGCCGTTGAAGTTGATGGACTCACTTATCTTCCAAGCCTTCCGCTGTTATCGTTATTAGATGGCCTTAAGCCATATTTATTGTAATAAGTTCTCTTTTGAGACACTCGATGTAACAAGTGTGTGATTGCCACTCTGTTATAAATCCTTCAAGTACTGTGTGGTGTCAGCATTACTGATCCAGGGATGACACCGGAGCACAGAGATTGGACCGTTTGAGGTCTGGTCGCTACATTTGATGAGGTGAGGGAGGGATGTGGTTGCTTTCAAGATAATAAGGGGTTTTCTGCAAATTGGAGCAGAGAAGTGGGCTATTGTTGCAAAAATGCCACAACTTACCTCACAGCCATTAGATGTAGATCTAATGGTCAGAAATGACGGATGGCAGACACACCACCGTCACCAACTGAGTCTTTTATAGGAGTAGGAGTAGAGAAACATGTATAAATTGTAACATTTGGTTCTGCTCCTTGGAAAACACTAGAGCGGGGCTATTTCCGCCAGATAAGCAGGGTACGTAGTAGCTAGGTTGGCGCATCGTCAGTTTCGTCACATGCGGTCCGACATGTTCTAGTGTTTCTAGCAAGATGCTCGTGCATTACACGAAGTTGATGGAAAAGGTAAGCACAACTTACAAATTGACGGATGGAGAACTAGTTACAGTGATGCATATAATTAAGCAAAGGGAGCGCACATGTTGGTATTGACTGGAACGAGAATGCAATAGCACAATAAGAATTAAGGCCACAATTATGCAATCACAGTGGTGGTTACAGGAGGCAAGAAGAAAGATGCATCCATCAACGTACGACCTCCTCCTCCTCCTCAACTTAGTGCGCCGGGCCACCGACCGGCATCTAAGGAGTGGTGACTTTTGTGGTGAGGTCAAGTTGCTTCTCAACAAAGGCATCCAAGGCTTCCAGCCGGTTGAGGAAGGCCAACATCGTAGCGTCCTGGCATTGTAGATACCTATGTACAAGATTTGCTCATACACGTGGATGTGTAGGTCGATGAATTCTTGCAGGGCAAGGTGCCTCGCGGCGAGCACAACCTCCAGGTGGATATTCTTTGTGGCTTCGGTGGGAGTCGCAGGGTGATATGTCTCCAACTTATCTACTTTTCCAAACACTTTTGCCCTTGTTTTGGACTCTAACTTGTATGATTTGAATGGAACTAACCCGGACTGACGCTGTTTTCAGCAGAATTGCCATGATGTTGTTTTATGTCCAGAAAACAGAAGTTCTCGGAATGACCTGAAACTCCACGGAATATCTTACAATAAATAATAAAAAATCCTCGCCAAAGATGAAGACCAGGGGGCCGCACCCTTGCCACGAGGGTGGGGGGCGCCCCCCCTAGGGCGCGCCCCCTACCTCGTGCGCCCCCTGGAGACCTCCCGACTCCAACTCCAACTCTATATAACTGCTTTTGGGGAGAAAAAAAATAGGAGAGAAGGAATCATCGCGTTTTACGATACGGAGCAGCCGCCAAGCCCTAAAACCTCTCGGGAGGGCTGATCTGGGGTCCGTTCGGGGCTCCGGAGAGGGGGATTCGTCGAATGTCGTCATCATCAACCATCCTCCATCACCAATTTCATGATGCTCACCGCCGTGCGTGAGTAATTCCATCGTAGGCTTGCTGGACGGTGATGGGTTGGATGAGATTTACCATGTAATCGAGTTAGTTTTGTTAGGGTTTGATCCCTAGTATCCACTATGTTCTGAGATTGATGTTGCTATGACTTTGCTATGCTTAATGCTTGTCACCAGGGCCCGAGTGCCATGATTTCAGATCTGAACCTATTATGTTTTCATCAATATATGAGAGTTCTAGATCCTATCTTGCAAGTCTATAGTCACCTATTATGTGTTATGATCCGTTAACCCCGAAGTGACAATAATCGGGATACTTACCGGTGATGACCGTAGTTTGAGGAGTTCATGTATTCACTATGTGCTAATGCTTTGTTCCGGTTCTCTATTAAAAGGAGGCCTTAATATCCCTTAGTTTCCATTAGGACCCCGCTGCCACGGGAGGGTAGGACAAAAGATGTCATGCAAGTTCTTTTCCATAAGCACGTATGACTATATTCGGAATACATGCCTACATTACATTGATGAATTGGAGCTAGTTCTGTGTCACCCTATGTTATGACTGTTACATGATGAACCGCATCCGGCATAATTATCCATCATTGATCCGATGCCTACGAGCTTTCCATATACTGGTTTACGCTTATTTACTTTCCCGTTGCTATTGTTACAATCACTACAAAATACCAAAAACATTACTTTGCTTTCGTTACTCTTTTGTTACCGTTACCATCACTATCATATTACTTTGCTACTAAACACTTTGCTGCAGATACTAAGTTTCCAGGTGTGGTTGAATTGACAACTCAGCTGCTAATACTTGAGAATATTCTTTGGCTCCCCTTGTGTCGAATCAATAAATTTGGGTTGAATACTCTACCCTCGAAAGCTGTTGCGATCCCCTATACTTGTGGGTTATCAAGACTAATTTCTGGCGCCGTTGCCGGGGAGCATAGCTCTATTCTTTGAGTCACTTGGGATTTATATCTGCTGGACACTATGAAGAATTTGAAAGACGCTAAGACAACAATTTATCCCTCAACTACGAGGGGAGGTAAGGAACTGCCATCTAGCTCTGCACTTGATTCACCTTCTGTTATGAGTAAGCTTGCGACACCTAAACCTGCTTCTGCTATTCGTTCTGATATGTCGCATGTTATTGATGATGCTACTTCTGCTATACATGATACTTATGATGAAACTACCTCTATGCCTGATACTACTATGCCACTTAGTGATTTTCTCGAGGAACGACTTGCTAGGGCTAGAGAGATTGAAAATATTGAATCTGATTATGAAGATGAAAGTGATGATGAAGAATCACTTGTTATTCCTGAGGGTTATTTATTTGATCAAGAAGCTTCTTTAGCTATTTTAGCTTGCAAAGATAGATATGAACTCAAAAGGTTATTAGCTAAATGGAATAAGCAATCTCTAAATGCTAGGATGAGACCTGACCCTGCTTTTGCTACTTCACCTATCTGTGTTACTGATAAGGATTATGAATTCTCTGTTGATCCTGATATAATTACTTTGGTTGAATCTGATCCTTTTCATGGCTATGAATCTGAAACTGTTGTGGCACATCTTACTAAATTAAATGATATAGCCACCCTGTTCACTAATGATGAGAGATCTCGCTACTTTTATATCCTTAAAATATTTCCGTTCTCATTAAAGGGTGATGCTAAGATATGGTTTAATTCTCTTGATCCTGGTTGTGTGCGTAGTCCCCAGGATATGATTTATTACTTCTCTGCTAAATATTTCCCTGCTCATAAGAAACAAGCTGCTTTAAAGGAAATATACAACTTTGTGCAAATTAAAGAAGAGAGTCTCCCACAAGCTTGGGGGAGGCTTCTCAAGTTACTTAATGCTTTGCCTGATCATCCTCTTAAGAAAAATGAAATACTTGATATATTTTATAATGTACTAACCGATGCTTCTAGAGATTACCTGGATAGTTGTGTTGGTTCTCTTTTTAGGGAAAGAACACCGGATGAAGCTGAAATCTTATTGAAAAATATGTTGACAAATGAAAATAATTGGGCACCTCCTGAGCCAGCTCCTGCTCCAATTAATGATCCTATTCCTAAACCAACTCCGAAGAAGAGGGTATTCTATTTCTCAGTCCTGAAGATATGCAAGAGGCAAAGAAATCTATGAAAGAAAAAGGTATTAAAGCTGAAGATGTTAAGAATTTACCTCCTATTGAAGAAATGCATGGTCTTAATTTACCGCCTGTCGAAGAAACATATGATCTTAATCCTTTATTTATTGAAGAACCTCCAGACCTCGATAACCCGACATAGGTAGTAAAGGTAAATTCTCTCTATAGATATGATAAAGCTGAAATCCCTCTACTAAAATTGCTAGCCAATGCTTGGATGAGTTTGATAATTTTATGTTTAAGCAAGAAGACTTCAATGCTTATTTTGGTAGACAATTAAAACAAGATGCTGATATGATTAAATACTTGGGTGATTATATGGCTAATATTAGAGGTGAACTTAAACTTGTTAGCAAACATGCTTCTATGGTTACCACTCAAGTAGAACAAGTACTTAAAGCTCAAAAGGAATTGCTCAATGAGATGAATAGTAAGAAAAATGATTATGCTGTTAAAGTGGCTACTAGAACTGGTAGAATGACTCAGGAACCTTTGTATCCTGAAGGCCACCCTAAGAGAATTGAGCAAGATTCTCAGAGAAATAATATTGATGCACCTAGTTCTTCTAAAAGAAGAAAAAGAAAAATGATAGAACTGTGCAAACTTCTAGTGAACCTATTGCTGAACCACCTGATAATCCAAATGATATCTCTATGTCTGATGCTGAAACACAATCTGGCAATGAACATGAACCTAATGAAAATGTTAATGATGATGTTCATAATGATGCTCAACCTAGTAATGATAATGATGTAGAAATTGAACCTGCTGTTGATCTTGATAACCCACAATCAAAGAATCAATGTTATGATAAGAAAGACTTTGTTGCTAGGAAACATGGTAAAGAAAGAGAGCCTTGGGTTCAGAAACCCATGCCTTTTCCTCCCAAACCATCCAAGAAAAAGGATGATGAGGATTTTGAGCGCTTTGCTGAAATGATTAGACCTATCTTTTTGCGTATGCGATTGACTGATATGCTCAAAACAAATCCTTATGCTAAGTACATGAAAGATATTATTACAAATAAAAGAAAGATACCAGAAGCTGAAATTTCCACCATGCTTGCTAATTATACTTTTAAGGGTGGAATACCAAAGAAACTTGGAGATCCAGGAGTACCTACTATACCATGCTCCATTAAAAGAAACTATGTTAAAACTGCTTTATGTGATCTTGGAGCCGGTGTTAGTGTTATGCCTCTCTCTTTATATCGTAGACTTGACTTGAATAAGTTGACACCTACTGAAATATCTTTGCAAATGGCTGATAAATCAACTGCTATACCTGTCGGTATTTGTGAGGATGTGCCTGTTGTGGTTGCAAACGTTACTATTTTAACGGACTTTGTTATTCTTGATATTCCCGAGGACGATAGTATGTCTATTATTCTTGGAAGACCTTTTCTTAATACTGCAGGGGCTGTTATTGATTGCAACAAAGGCAATGTCACTTTTCATGTTAATGGTAATGAGCATACGGTACACTTTCCGAGGAAACAACCTCAAGTTCATAGTATCAATTCTATCGGAAAAATTCCATCGATTATATTTGGAGGTTTTGAATTTCCTCTTCCTACTGTCAAGAAGAAATATGATATACTTATTATTGGGGATGTGCATATCCCCGTTGAGGTAACCTAGTGTTATTCGAAATTTCTCCGGTTTCATGTTAATCGGAATGAGTTTGTTAACAAGACTTGATCAACCTTGTTAGTGGATTCCTTTTGATGAGCATGAGATGGATGAAACTAGAAGCACAACCTTCTGTACCCTCTCTATACTTTCTGTTATTTAGTTGAAATAAAGTAAAAATAATAATTTTCTGTCTGTTATCTGATTATCCGTGCAATATAAAAATACCTCGAAAATAAAAGTTCTCCAAATGCCCTGAAAATTAAATATGATTTTTTATAGAATATTTGAGGATTTATGGAACAAAGAACACACCAGGGGGGCCAACCACCTTGCCACGAGGGTGGAGGGCGCGCCCACCCCCTAGGGCGCCCCCTGCCTCGTGGGCTCACGGTGGCCCTCCTCCACTTATTCCTGCACCCATCCTCTTCTTCTTCCTCCCACAAACACGAAAAACCAACTCAAGCACGAGTTCCAGCCCTCTTTGCTGCCATTTTCGATCTCCTTGCTCAAAGCACCTCTCACAAAACTGCTTGGGGAGATTGTTCCTTGGTATGTGACTCCTCCATTGGTCCAATTAGTTTTTGTTCTAGTGCTTTATTCATTGCAAATTTGTGTTGCTTAGGTGACCCTGTTCTTGAGCTTGCATGTCAAATTTATATGGTCAAAAGTAGTTTTGATGCATGATATAGGCCCTAGGAACTTGTAGGAGTGGTTGCTATCAATATTATTGAGTTTGGTTTACTTTTATTTTGAAGTTACTAAAAATTTCAGAATTTTTCAGAAAATGATGAGGAGATTATTGAGGGGCTCATCGAGCCAAAGCTCGAAGGAAAAGGCACCGAAGCCTAAGTATAATTTGCCGCGCACCGCGGAGGTTCGGGCGTGTGAATGGCCTTCCGAGGATTTCTTGAGAGCAGCCGGGATTTATGAAGATTTTCATGAATTGGCTCAGGCCTCACCACTTTCCTCCACGACCAATGCGATCAGTATCTCTTACTCACAAATACCTTTGTGCAAAACTTTCATTTTCATTCTAGGAACTCACCACCTACGGTGGAGTTTCATTTATATCATGAGCATAAGGAGATGTCACTTTATGATTTCTGTTGGATTTGTTTAGTCCCTTTTGGGGGCAAGACAGAAGAACCACATCATGATGATGTGGAGGGGTTTATTGATACTATCACTGTAGGAGAAACTAGAAAGGTTTTCGATGCACGAATCACTAGAATACATTTTCCTG
This sequence comes from Triticum aestivum, assembly GCF_018294505.1. Taxonomy (NCBI): domain Eukaryota; kingdom Viridiplantae; phylum Streptophyta; class Magnoliopsida; order Poales; family Poaceae; genus Triticum; species Triticum aestivum. The sequence goes on from NC_057806.1 coordinate 126,394,656, forward strand.
TTTCACATTACTTTGCATTATTTGCTAGTCGTTGCTTAATTGGACGCGGAAACTGTGGAAACCTTAGTATCCCTGATATAATTATTCTGCTCCACGGTTTATACAGTGATAACACTTTTAGTATGGGTGGTATTATTGCTAAACAGTTAAGTCTGAACCGTACAAAGGGCCCCATCTTTGGAGGCATCTATGCTACACGCCTAGCTGCACATTTTAACATACCTATTAGGCATGCTGAGAAGGAAAAAAAGTGATGCCTCGTGTTTATCTAGATTATAAAAGTATGGTGGCACATGATTTTATTATTAAGAATAGCGCAGGAGAGCTTAAATATCAATTGTTCTTTAATAAACATCATCCTGAGACTATTACCCTTGCCTGCTCCTTCTTTGTTTGATTGATTGTAGGCACGTACCTTGTTCCGTTGAGGGCTATTCCACGCCTACCGGAACCCTGCACCAGCCGAGGAGCCAGAACCGGAACCACAATTTGATCCTTCACGACAGTCTAACTATCAGTGGGATCGGAGATGATTGCCAGCCAGTGGCAATCGGAGCCTTCTTCTTCTCATCGCAGTACGACCCCAACTATTATTATGGATATCAGCCAGGCCAGCCGTGGCCATAGACCAACTTAGGCCAAAAGCCTAAGCTTGGGGGAGTACGTATTTCTCACCGACATTACATTTATGTTCACACACACTCATTGCTAGATGTCGGTGCTCATACTTTTTCATTGTATCATCCATGCTAGTTTATTTCCTTTTATGCTTTCTTCTTGTGTGTTTAATAAACCTTAAGAAAAAACCAAAAAAATTAGTTGTAGCTTTTAATTAATTTACTTTCCATGCTTGTAGTAGTAATTAAAAAGAAAACCCAAAAATATTTCCTGTTCTTCTTTTGCTTGTTGGGAGCTTTCCCGTGTAAATAGTTTTATTTCTTTTCTTTTCTTTGGGGGTCAGTAGGAGAAGACCATGATTAAATTGTTGAAGTGGCTCTTATATGCTTTATTGTTGATTTAACCAAGAGCCCATATTGCTTTGTCTTCTCCTGTTTATTGAATGCTCGCAGATTCCAGCTTAGTCCAATGCACGTGCACTCTTATTATTATTCACATCGTTCGGTCGTGCAAGTGAAAGGCAATTATGATGATATATGATGGACTGACTGAGATGAGAAAAGCTGGTATGAACTCGACCTCTTTTGTTTTTGTAAATATGATGAGTTCATCGTTCTTGATTCAGCTTGTTATGAATAAACATGTTTGCAATGACAATTAGAGATCATAGTTGCTTGTGCCATGCTTGATTAGCTATGAGTTATAATGGTTTACCTTGCGTGCCAACATGCTATTAAAATGGTTATGATGTGGTATGATAGGGTGGTATCCTCCTCTGAATGATTTAAGTGACTTGACTTGGCACATGTTCACGCATGTAGTTGAAACAAATCAACATAGCCTTCACGATATTTATGTTCATGGTGGATTATATCCTACTCATGCTTGCATCCAATGTTTATTAATTTTAATGCATGTACATGGCTGTTGTCGCTCTCTAGTTGGTCGCTTCCCAGTCTTTTGCTAGCCTTCACCTGTACTAAGCGGGAATACTGCTTGTGCATCCAAACTCCTTAAACCCCAAAGTTATTCCAGATGAGTCCACTATACCTTCCTATATGCGGTATCTACCTGCCGTTCCAAGTAAATTTGTATGTGCCAAACTCTAAACCTTCAAATAATCATCCTGTTTTGTATGCTCGAATAGCTCATGTATCAACTAGGGCTGTCTGTATCTTCCATGTTAGGCGGGTTATTCTCAAGAGGAGTGGACTCCGCTCCTCACTCACGAGATAAATGGCTGGTCACCGGGATGCCCAGTCCCATGCTTTATGCAAACTAAATCAAAATAATTGCAAACAAAACTCCCCCTGGGACCTGATGTATGTTGGAGGCACTCGTTGTTTCGAGCAAGCCATGGATTGATGTTTGTTGGTGGAGGGGGAGTATAAACTTTACCATTCTGTTTGGGAACCGCCTATAATGTGTGTAGCATGGAAGATATCGCCATCTCTTGGTTGTTATGTTGACAATGAAAGTATACCGCTCAAAATATTATTCACCTCTATTTCAAAACCGAGCTCTGGCACCTCTACAAATCCCTGCTTCCCTCTGCGAAGGGCCTATCTATTTACTTTTATGTTGAGTCATCACCCTCTTATTAAAAAGCACCAGTTGGAGAGCACCGCTGTCATTTGCATTCATTACTGTTAATTTATATTGGGTGTGACTATGATTGGATCTCTTTTACCATGAATTACAATGTCTAGTCAGTCCTTGATCTTTAAAGGTGCTCTGCATTTATGTTTTGCGGTCTCAGAAAGGGCTAGCGAGATACCATCTTGTTATATCATATTATGATTGTTTTGAGAAAGTGTTGTCATCCGAGATTTATTATTATGGCTTGCTAGTTGATTATGCTATTGATATGGGTAATCATGAGACCTGAGAATTATTGCAAATGTGGTTAGTTATAATCTTTGCTGAAAACTTGAATGCTAGCTTGACATATTTACAACAACAAGAGCAAACAGAGTTTGTAAAAGTTTTTCTTTATTTCTTTCAGTTTGTCAACTGAATTGCTTGAGGACAAGCAAGGGTTTAAGCTTGGGGGAGTTGATACGTCTCCGTCGTATCTACTTTTCCAAACACTTTTGCCCTTGTTTTGGACTCTAACTTGTATGATTTGAATGGAACTAACCCGGACTGACGCTGTTTTCAGCAGAATTGCCATGATGTTGTTTTATGTGCAGAAAACAAAAGTTCTCGGAATGACCTGAAACTCCACGGAATATCTTACAATAAATAATAAAAAATCCTCGCCAAAGATGAAGACCAGGGGGCCCACACCCTTGCCACGAGGGTGGGGGCGCCCCCCCTAGGGCGCGCCCCCTACCTCGTGGGCCCCCTGGAGACCCCCCGACTCCAACTCCAACTCTATATAACTGCTTTCGGGGAGAAAAAAATAGGAGAGAAGAAATCATCGCGTTTTACGATACGGAGCCGCCGCCAAGCCCTAAAACCTCTCGGGAGGGCTGATCTGGAGTCCGTTCGGGGCTCCGGAGAGGGGGATTCGTCGCCGTCGTCATCATCAACCATCCTCCATCACCAATTTCATGATGCTCACCGCCGTGCGTGAGTAATTCCATCGTAGGCTTGCTGGACGGTGATGGGTTGGATGAGATTTATCATGTAATCGAGTTAGTTTTGTTAGGGTTTGATCCCTAGTATCCACTATGTTCTGAGATTGATGTTGCTATGACTTTGCTATGCTTAATGCTTGTCACTAGGGCCCGAGTGCCATGATTTCAGATCTGAACCTATTATGTTTTCATCAATATATGAGAGTTCTTGATCCTATCTTGCAAGTCTATAGTCACCTATTATGTGTTATGATCCGTTAACCCCGAAGTGACAATAATCGGGATACTTACCGGTGATGACCGTAGTTTGAGGAGTTCATGTATTCACTATGTGCTAATGCTTTGTTACGGTTCTCTATTAAAAGGAGGCCTTAATATCCCTTAGTTTCCATTAGGACCCCGCTGCCACGGGAGGGTAGGACAAAAGATGGCATGCAAGTTCTTTTCCATAAGCATGTATGACTATATTCGGAATACATGCCTACATTACATTCATGAATTGGAGCTAGTTCTGTGTCACCCTATGTTATGACTGTTACATGATGAACCGCATCTGACATAATTATCCATCATTGAGCCGATGCCTACGAGCTTTCCATATACTGGTTTATGCTTATTTACTTTCCCGTTGCTATTGTTACAATCACTACAAAATACCAAAAACATTACTTTGCTTTCGTTACTCTTTTGTTACCGTTGCCATCACTATCATATTACTTTGCTACTAAACACTTTGCTGCAGATACTAAGTTTCCAGGTGTGGTTGAATTGACAACTCAGCTGCTAATACTTGAGAATATTCTTTGGCTCCCCTTATGTCGAATCAATAAATTTGGGTTGAATACTCTACCCTCGAAAGCTGTTGCGATCCCCTATACTTGTGGGTCATCACAGGGCCACCAGTGCTTGGAAGAGGTTCCGTCCATGGAGGCTATCGACATCCTGGGAACGGGGGTACCTAGACTTGCCTGCCTGCGGCCCACGGCTTGGCTCCGTCAACGGCCCGGTACGGCCCAGCTTCAGCAACAACAACCCAAGACCCTCGCGAGGGGCCAAGCCTCACAAGGCGGAGACACCAAGACCTCCCTAGGGGGCTGCCTCACTAGGATGGCTCCTGAGGAGCAGAGATATCTATGTAGGGTATGCCTCGTGAGGTTCATATGAAGTAAGCCATGACAACCAAGGCCAGGCGGGCGCCAGCGAGCACAGTGTATCAGTTTCCTCTTTGCTGCTAAGGAGGCAAGCTCATGCGAGGGGTCCCGAGGAATCAAGCAAAGGTTTCCATATCGGTGCAACAAGACCAAGACCGCTACGACAGCAGGACGGAGGTCATCGTGGAGCCCACTCCAGCGTCACCACCAGAGCCTTTTATAGGCAAAGACTACTTTTGTCAGGAGAGCTTGTACTAGTTGTCTCCCTTCAAATTTGGCCATTGTGGGATTCCTCCCCGCCTACATTTGGGAAGAGGACCAAGGCCACTATACATAGGACTTAGCCACCACCATAGAGGGGGGATCGATTCCAGCCTGACCATCTCACCAGCTCATCGAGCTCAAGAACACCTCATCTCCCGAGGTTGTTCAACCACTGTACTAGTTCATCCTTAGCCCCTCGAGGCAATCCACCACAAAGTTGGAGTAGGGTATTACACTGCAAAGTGGCCTGAACCAGGATAAACTATTGTGTCTCTTGTCCCTTGGGTTCGTCGAGCTAAGCCGTGGAATCGTTGAGCAAGCAGATTGGGAAGGGATAGTTCTTCGCATGCACCCCAGAGTTCGAACCTCTTAAGGGTCTGCGGAACCCTGAATCCGACAGAGGCCAATTAGAGTGGCAGGCAATGAGGAGCCCGACACGCGAGCTGGAGGAGTACGATATGTCGTCCGCGAGCGAGCTTCTTGAGGACAGGTGAACTTGTTGGTGGTGGCAACGATCATCTGGTCCAACTGAGAGTCGTAGTTGGCGTCGACAGCGGCCATCCACCAGCCGGTCTCCAACACCGTCTGGAGACGATCCTCGGCGCCATGCCGCAGGCCGACGTCGTGGACCATCTGGCACAGCCGCTGTCCGCTCGCACGCATCGCCGCCATGGGTCTGGAGTGAGCTCTTTTGCGCTTAGTGTAGGTGCTTAGGCAAATGCTTAGGTGCGTACGATGTGGTAGATGCATTGGAATGGAGGGGCGCCTTTATATGAGGGCAAACTGCGTTGCATTCACATCGTGCAGCCTCTTTTCCCGGTCCTCCTCCCATTACTTCCCTCATGCATTAATTGAAGGAGGATGCATTGGCCGTTCAACATTTCAGGAACCGCTACTCCCTCCCTCGTCTGCATTAAAGCCGTATCGGGAACTGCCGCCCGCTGTCAAATCGAATAGTACTGGCCGCCCGCTGCACGCCCGTGAACACGCCTCCTCGCCTCCATCAAACCCCTCCGTTAAACCCGCATGCAAACCGAGAAACCTACTCCGGCCACACGTCCGTTCATGAGCGGGCCAATTAAACGCAACACCGGCCGAGCTCCTCCCGTCCGCCCTCAGTTTAAACGAGGCCAGACGCCGGCCAAGCTCCTACCGTCCGCCCTCTATTTACACGAGGCCAGACAGACAGCGGGCAAGAATCGCACCCCTCCGCCGCTCCCCCATCTCCTCCTTCACCATTTTCTCCACTCTTCCGATGGCTTCCGAGGAGCCGTTCTCCGGCATATTACCCGGCTGGGTGGCCCGCCGAGCCCTCCGGATACGGGCGAGGCCGCTCGGTGCTTCACCAACCTCGCTTGGCCCGACGGAGCCAGTTGCCGCCCCCAAGCAGCGCATGGTTCAGCAAATTCCCGCATCTAGTTTACATGCTCGGATGAAGAAGTGGCGAGTTGCCCACATCCGCACGCGCGAAGCATGCCGGTACGGGCGTCACTCGCTGCCCTGCATCGTACTGCGCCACTAGTGTCTGTGGTGGGCGCGCTCTCGTGTCTGTGGTCGCGCCTCCCAGCTGCCTGAGGCGCGCTTGCAGGCGAGACAGAAGTGGTGGGGGGAGAGCGATGAGTCAGGTGGCCTCTTCTCCGTGTCCATCGCCGATCATCGAGGAGAGTTATAGAACACTGGATGGCTGCCGCCACTTGGGTCCCATGAAGGCCACCGCCGAGGCGACGACTGCGCATTCAGGTTGGTTTCTTTGCTGCTTTCGTCTCTTCCGAGGACCTTCGTTCGACCCCGCAAGTGTCTGACGGACATGAGGAAGACAAAGGGATCCGCGGGCGGCCATTTAGATTATGTACTCCCTCTCCAGCTGCGGAAATATTTGTTCTAAGAATGGATAAATTGTATGTATCTATAACTAAAATAAGTCTAGATACATCCATTTCTAGGACAAGTATTTCCGGACGGAGGGAGTATTAATTATACCAAGAGAGCCGGATTGGCACCGCTTAGTTCATGTAAATGTAATGAAATCCATCATGTTTATATGAAGATCCGGCTTTTTTATACGAAATCCTTCATGCTTATATGAAATCAGTCCGTGTTTGCACGAATTTCATCTGGTTGGTTAGAGTTGTGAAAATGTATGCCGCTGGCGTTTGATGTCGTCCTCCGCGGAAGGAAGCGGGAGGAAATTTGCCGGCTGCCGTTGGAGATGCTCTTATGCTGGAAATAATAGAGTGACATCCAATCCATTTGAGTTAATTGCGTGTATGATTGTCCCTCTATAAAAGTTAATTGCATGTACAGTGTACACGTGACTTGCAGGGTGGCTACAACTTCGTACAGAAAGTTAAAAAGAAACAAGTCCATCCTTAATCTTGTATTCTAAGTACTCTGTGGGTTCCACTGTCAGTACAGTAGCGAAAGAAGTATATATTAAATAAGTAATATATAATATAAAAATCTAAAGTTAAAGGCAGAATTCAAACTCAGGTCATCGCGTTGCGAGCATCCGACGCTAACCAGTCCAGCACATTTTTGTTGTAGACCATGCTGGAGATATATCTCCATGTCTACTCTTATACTCCATCCGTTCCTAAATATTTGTCTTTTTCAGATTTCAAATGGACTACCACATACAGATGTGTATGTAGACATATTTTAGAGTGTAGATTCACTCATTTTGCTCCGTATGTAGTCACTTGTTGAAATCTCTAAAAAGACAAATATTTAGGAACGGAGGGAGTAGAAAACAGAGTTGGTGATGATGGTGTGCGTGCCATCCTGCAATATAGGCCGTCGGATTTATATCTAACGGATAGGAAGGAAACTATGGCAATTTTGCAAAATATACCCACACCCCTCTCCACGTTCGCAAATAAGGCCTTCCCTCGTTCATCCTTTTCTCTCACAAGATAAACTACTCATACAAATGCATCTTGATGTTCCGTGCAACGCACGGGCATCTAGCTAGTTTCTTTTAAAATAGTTACTGCGAATAATTGGGTTGAAGTGATATATTTTATGTCTGCCCCGAATGATTTCAGATTCACTAGTAGTAACAAAGAAAAGGTTGCCTTGTTAATTAACAGAAAACAGGGTGAAAACTATCACATGAGGCCGGTAAAAACGAGGCACACTGGGTTCAGCGTCATCGTCACTACAGCTGTGCACGCGCGAGAAGTCTACATATCGAGGGGGCTACTGAGCGAGGCACAGAGACACAATGTTTGAGAGAGAAACCAATTGACAGATTACGATCAGATCGAGTTGTCACCCTTCTGCTGTCATTGTTGGGGTGGGGGAGGGGGAGGGAGAGAAAGACGTATCGAGAGTGTGCGCGGTAGGCACAGAGGCACAACTAGCGAGTGTGTGTGTATGTGTGTGTGTTTGAAAGAGGAGTAGATAGATTACTATCAAGATCGAGGTGCCACCCTACTCCTTCGTGTCGGGTAGTGTGTGTGTGTGTGTGTGTGTGTGTTTGAGAGAGAAGCCAGTCGATAGATTAGTATCAAGATCAAGGTGTCACCCTACTCCTTCGGTGTGGGAAGTGTGTGTGTGGTGTGGGGGGGGCAGTGACACTTACATATCTCTACTCTTATAAAAACAGAGTTGGTGATGATGGTGTTCCTGCCATCCTGCAATATAGGCCATCCGATTTATATCTGACGGATAGGAAGGAAACTATGGCAATTTTGCAAAAAGATACCCACACCCCTCTCCACATTTGCAAATAAGGCATTCCCTCGTTCATTCCTTTTCTCCCACAAGATAAACTACTCATACAAATGCATCTTGATGTTCCGTGCAACGCATGGGCATCTTGCTAGTAGGAGAAGGAGTTTGTGTGACACATATCTAGCTATATTAAGGGATAGGTAGATAGCATTGTGTGCGAGGCATACTTAAAGCATCACGAAGATAAACAAACGGTGTGCATGCAAGTGCCGGAAAAATGAAGCGAGAAACAATGTGTGCACGCGCGCGCGCGCGTGTGTGTGTGTGTGTGTGTGTGAGAGAGAGAGAGAGAGAGAGAGAGAGAGAGCAAATCTCAAAACAAAAGGTGCTCTGCTGGAATCCCATTGTATGTATTCATATGGTTTCGGAACTCGAGTTAACCTTAGGCATATGTGTGAGAGACATTATTATACTTTGAGACATTAGTGGCTGTGGGTGGGCGGAATTAAAGGGGTGGGCGTGTTAGACAGAGAGAGCGTGTGTGTTTCTGTGTGAGAGACTTGTAGGACGGGGTAGAAAGACGAATTCTAACCTTGACGGAGGGAGAGAAATACACGAAGTGCGCGTGTGTGATTCCGATGCCCACAGGGAAATGAGATATGTATGTGTGTGAGGAGATTGCACAATTCATTCATGTATCACTATCTAGCGATCGTGGACGTGCATCGCTTGAACATAAATCAATATCTACTTCGTATCGTGGCCAAAGGTACAATATCGATTCAACGCTATAAAGATTGGACACTCACATATCACATTTTTTCTATCTAAATAAACCTTTTCAGTTGTGCATGCCAAAGTTACAGTGATGTTTCTTCAAACAACCAATGTAGCTGTCATGTACATGCACCATTGTTACTCTTGCATTCAAATTCATTAGTCTTGGATGATTTAAGGTTCTATTATGAAGTAATATATGTAATATTCATATATGAATTCAACGGGTACGCAATTTATGAAATGGAGGCTATGTAATCATATGAGGTAACACTTTTAAGTAGTGGACTACAATATCCATTTCTTTTTGTGTGCCTCTACACTAACACGTCAATGCATTATGTTTAAAGTAAATAACCAATGGCACTAAATTATCTATTTACACGAGAAATACATAGGCTGAGCGTTTGATCCCTTTTTTGTGAACGCGCCTCTACACCCGTACGATTGGCCGCGCCCGTGTGAACGTCCAAGTTATCGGCGCATCATCCCGAGTTATTGTCTTTTTTCTGGGGTGGACTTCACACCAGTTATTAACTGCTGACGCGTGCCCCGTGTACACAGTCTCGCATGACCTTCCCGCTAGCACGGTCCAAAATTAGTTGAAACTGGATACGAACGATCCCGCGGGCGGCAAAATCTCCCGCCTCCTTCTAAAATTTCCGCCACCTAGTCTTTAGCATGCGAAATTCCCCTTTTGTCCTTGGTGCACGGAGACCAACAGTTACAATACCGCCCTCATCTACATAATAGGTCGGGGCTGCTTTGGTAACTTCCGGTTCCCCCCACTACACGGCACCCCATTTCCTCTCCCCCTCCCGCAAAAACGACTAACTCCACAGCACCAGAGCATCTACCGGCGTACATCACGTCGTCCGTACTTCATCGGCCTTTCTCCCCTCCCCTCTTGAAACCCTAGACTGCTCATCCACCGGCGTACCAGAGCCCATTCACTGCCAGCGGCATCCACCTCGCCGGATCTGCTTCTGCGGCCGCATCTACCCCTCCCACCTCCCCTAGAAACAAGTAGACTGCTCATCCACCCACTGTACACAGCCCCTTCAAGTGCTGGCCTTGTCCACGGCGTGGATCTCTTCACGGTACTCTCGTCAACCGCAGTGCATCTGCAGCGGCTCATTTCGTACTCCCACCGGAGACGGCTTCGTCCACACCCCTCCGGAGCCGCCCCACCGACGCCCCCGATAGCCTTGTGCTCTTGCCGACACCTTCCTCAACCCTACCGGAGCCGCTTCGCCGACACCATCGTCAACCCTACCGGAGTAGCTTTGCCTATACCATTCTCAACCCTACCGGGGCCGCTTTGCCAACTCACAAGTCCACGGTCTCAGATCCGCTTCGTCGCACCCTCATCCAACCTACTAGAGCAGCTTCTGACGCCCCGTCCACGGCCGTAGATTCACATCGTCGACACCATCTAGAACCCAACCACCGAGCATCTTCACCAACGCCCTTGTCCACGGGTACAGATCCTCTTCGCCCACACCGTAGTCCACCCTACCGGATGCGCTCCACAAACACCCTACTTGACGGTTCGAGATCTCCTTACCGGACCCCGACAGCCAATGCAGCGTCATCACCCTTGACGTTTCTAACTTGATTCCCACCATCTGGCAAGATGCCAAGCACCCGCCATGGCCTAGGTACTTGTCACCTTTAAACCCGTCCAGCATCACCTGCCCGATGTACTTCAAATATACTAACGGGTCGCTGTTACATGTTTGGAGCTGGCAAAAACTACAAGGACGATGTTTCTTCTGGATCTAACAGCTTGGCCAACCAAGATCCTGGATTGAGGCATTACTATGATCTTGTAAGTGCGTCTCTCTCTCTTGTATTGTTGTGTGCCTGCCAGCGTGCTTTGCTAGGATTTTTGACCAGTAATCCCTTTGTGCAGACAATGATTTCTACTACTAGCTGCTAAATTAGATATGTAGATGTCATACATGATACTACCTCGTACCTCCGTTCCTAAATATAAGTCTTTCTAGAGATTCCACTATAGGCTACATACAGAGCAAAATGAGTGAATCTACACTCGAAAATGCATCTATATACATCTGTATGTGGTCCATACTAGAATCTCTACAAAGACATATATTTAGGAACAGAGGTAGTACATTACACAAAATCGTAGGTGGCATGTAGGAATTCCAGTGCACTACATTAGGCTCTGTTACAGTGCCTGCTAGTCCAGCACACAGAGTCATGGCTAGTTTATGCTATGCACACACTCGTTAATTGGTGGTTCAAATATGCGCAAGGGATATGCAATGTATTATCATGTAGAGATGTTTGAAATTAGCCGTGTCAACTTGCAGATAGGGTTACACAATGAAAAAGTACAAGATGGATGTGGCAATTTCATGGAACATCGCAAAAAAGGAGAGGCAGCGGTGAGCCTATACAATGTGCTATGGTAGGTCACTCCTCCATTCTAATCATTGTGACATGTTATTTGTATGTCAGTTCTATTGGCCAAGTTTCTTAGGGACAATTATTATGAGTTATCCTAAGAAAATAAGCACCTGTGAATATAAGCTCCAGGTAATAAGCCAACCAGTTCTTTTCATTGCCTTCCTTTTTAGCTTATCTTTGGTATGATTAGCGAAAAGTCTAGATTGAATTATATTTTTTCATTTTGCTGACCATATGAAAATTAATTTGACTTGCAAACATCAAAAATTGAATCCAGTGCAGTAATTAATATGATAGGAAAACAGACCATCACTATTTGTTCAAAATGCAAATACAAAGATACCATCTACTTGGCACAATCTACTTTGGTCAATGTCTTCCATAAAGATCCCATTGCCTAATTTAAATGAAGAACACATGACCCACATTTAAATGAAGAACAATTATTTATTGAAATTTGATGATCCAAGTGGATAATTATTATCATATAGCAGCACCACCTGAAAGCATCATATAGCAGCAGCAGCAGCTCATAGCAACTCATGACACAGTGCAGCAGTAGTGTCCAATTCATCATATACCAGTAGCAGCTCATAGCAATTCATCATATAGCAGTAGCAGGAGCAGCTCATAGCAATTCATCATATAGCAGTAGCAGGAGCAGCTCATAGCAATTCATCATATAGCAGCAGGAGGAGGAGCTTATAGCAAATCATCATATAGCAGCAGCAGCTCATAGCAATTCATCATATAGCAGCAGTAGGAGCAGCTTATAGCAACTCATCATATAGCAGCAGCAGCTCATAGCAATTCATCATATAGCAGCAGCAGCCCATAGCAATTCATCATATAGTAGCAGCAAGAGCAGCTCATAGCAATGCTTCAAATAGTAGGAGCAGAAGCAGCTCATAGCAATTCATCAGATAGTGGACCAGAATGAAAATTTGGCAAAAAATCAGAGGAGATCCTCACTTTGTTGGATGAGATCATCCTTCAACAGCACCTCAACGCCACGGCCTGGGAGGACGGGAGGGGGAATAAGGTGCCTTCTGCGTAGTGTGGCATTAGATGTAGTTGTGCGGCGCCCATTGGAGTCGTGTGTTGGACGGACCATAGTGGAGCAGCTGCTGGAGACCATGAGAATGAGGGGCGGCGCCAGAGGGAGGAGCAGCCGGGGAGATTTGGCCCTACCCACCGGCCATGTAGCCTAGCTAGACAGAGCATTGTCGAGGACCAGGCCAGATGGGACCAATGGTGACGGCTCGCTGGAGGAACCCTAGCACTGCAGGAAGGGGATCGAGGTAGAGGGAAAGGGGAGAGGAGATGCAAGCAGGAAGGGCAATGAACGCTTGCGTGTTTGTTTTTACTTGATGGTCAGGTGTGAAGTGGGCGTGAGCAGTTGCATTTTGAGTGTAATATAGGCAGACAGCAGAGTCATCTCACTATTTCCCTTCCCTTCAATTTTTAGTGAGCTTCTACCCAAAACACCCCCTCCAAAGTGAAATAAGTTAAGCCCAAGCCCGTAATTCAAAAATGACTTCTTTACATCTTTTATGGCTTATTTTCACAATAAGCTCTGAAAAGGTGGAATAGAACTGGCACTTAACCTGCAATTCAATTGTGCGTGCAATGATGAATCACTCCTGCCTGCTATAGTGTACATTTAGGCATCATCATACATGGCATAACCTAATACATGTGCATTCCATTGTAGAATATGTAATATGCAATGTTTATGTTAGTTCATACATTGCACATGATGTTTAAATGCCCCTTAAATCTGGTCAGTCAGGTGATGGTCTTTAAGCCTCCTTCTTTGCTTCTTTTCTTGATATGTAAGATTTGCTCACACATCTGTTCAATTACTTGTTTGCATCAGCCAACCATACTAGGACTGTTTGCTTTGATTACTTGTTGTTCTTGACCTAACACTCTAATAGAGCTTGTCAACGATTTAAACACTAAGGGCTGCTATAGTGGGGGCTTGTCTAACTCATAGGTGACATAAAGGTTTGGCTATACACTAAAGTAGGCTCTCCAAGAGTACCTGGAGATCCAGTTCGAAGGTATGCCTAGTTTTTACATAGTGCACACATAGTAAATTCTCATTTCATTGTGTGCAAGTGCAAGAGATGTGGCATGTTTCATTATGTGGTGTTGTTTTTTTATAATCTCATCCTTTTGTGTTGTTCACAGACAGGAAAGTATGCATATTTATCTTCCATGGAGACGAGTAACTAGTTTGTGTCACCTTGTAGAGGGGGTGCAATGAAGATAAGATTGAGGATTTCCAAGTACAAGATGTTAGGAAGGAGCCTTGCAAGAGAAGTAGGAGCAGCGCTGAGCCTGTTCAACCAGTTAAGGTAAGTCAATGTATCCAACTCAACAGTTCAGTTCCTTGTTTGTTTCAGGCATAGTTAATTTGCTCTTTTTAATTGCTTTATTTGTCCTTGGTTAATTAGATGCCCAAACACTGATGCCTGATGTTGGGTACTTGTATAACTATTAGTTAACATAATTAAAGGCCTTACCATTTAATTACTCTAGCGAAGTGTGCCTGAAACTTTGAAGTCTATTAACCAACTATTACTGCATGAGGCTCACAATCTAGTTTATACTAGGCTAATGATTGCATAGTTTTTCTTGCTATAGTAGGTTTGTATGAATCCCTCTGCTGTTCATTATGCTCCCTAAGACTTTAATTGAGCTATAGAATGGCCAACTGCTTGCTTACTTATACACAACATGGTGTCCAAATTTGTAACTTGTCTGTGTTTTGGATTTGGCCCCAACATCATGCTCCTCTGGTGAGCTAAGAGAGATTTCTGTATGCGGGCTGCACAAACTACCATTTTTATAATTTTTAAAATATCACCTGCTTATGCTTCATGACATGTAACATTATTGTTAGTCAAGTTTTGCCATGTACAAAATAGTCTGTCTTGCTCACTTCATTGTTGTAACTATATTTTTGCCCTAGTCATGTGTACTTACAGAAACATTTCAGGATGAAGTGACATCAACACAAAGATCTGCGAGTAGTGCAGCATGGCCGTTACCGAATGATTGTGGATTGGAATTGGAATGTGCTGATGTTCTCGAGCATCAACTAGAGATGGCAAGACAATGTGTACATGATTCTCAACGTACAATCAATAAGTTGAGACTGGACTTGCAGGTATTAGATGCAGGAGTCAAAAAATGAAACAAGACACTGAGGTAACCACGAAGGAATTGGAGATTTTGCAGACTGAATTTGTGCTATCTGAATCCGGCCAATCCAGTTTTCTGAAGAGATTATAGTTCAAATGGTAAGTTCTGTTGATGCATGTCCATGATCTATGAGCTTTATTTGTCCAGTGTATGTAATTTACTGTTTGTGTACGCTTTATTATCACTGGTGCCGAACTATAATGCCCAGTAGGTATATTCGGCTGTAATTTCTTTATTGTATAGTGTAGGATTATTCTACGTTTCTATGCCTTAGTCTTTTTATTGTATAGTGCATGTTTTTAGAGGCGATAGTATAGAGTAGGATAATTCTTGAATATGTTATATCATTGAAACAGGGGCCAACACGCCCAAACATTTCCTGGACGCCATACAAACGAACAAACATGTGTAGTCAAAGCGGGCCTTAATTGGGCTGGTCAAAATAATATTAAGTGGATAATGATGTGGCCCACCGTAACAACGACTCTTAACAGGCCGTTAACATGCCAAAAGCTCGATAGGGCCATATAAATGGAAATGGCATGCGGGCCTCTAGCAGGCTGAAATACATGTCAATTTTGTCTCAGCCCTTTTACATTACAGGCCAGTAAGAGGCCGAAAGTGCTATGGGCTAGAGGAGGCCCAATTTGCAAACTAGGCTTTTACCAGGCCAAAAGTTGCATTGGGCTGAAATGATGCCCTGTGGAACGTGGGCCCCTAATGGACCTAAAGTCAAAGGCCCACCTGTTGTATGGGCTGTTAACAGGATAAGAGACAAAATGGGCTAGGAGTTGGCCCATTTATCGAATGGGTCGAGGACAAGCCTAAAGTCACAGCGGGCTAGAATTGGCCCAACTGCAGAATGGGCCCAGAAAAGGCCGAAAGAAGTTTTGGGCCGTTAATGGGCTGGAACTAACAATGGGCTGCTAATAGGCTAAAAGAAGCTCGGGCCGTAATTGCGCCCAAAGACGTAGCGGGCCGTTAACGGGCTTAAACTGACGATGGGCTGGAAATTGTCAAATCTAGAACGGGCCTTTGATGGGCCGATTCTGTGTAACTTGTATGGATCGTGCTTGTAAATGGGCCTGACTCAAGTAGGCCGCTAATAGGCTGGCCCGCTTATTTTGACAGGCCCGGCCTTTTAACCTGAATGGGCTACTGTTGGGCTGAGACACGTGTAGACATATCATATGTGCGTTCCGTCCATTCGCTGGATGACAACTGTCCGAACGCCGGGCCGACACGTGGATCTGCCGGCCAATGAGAATTTTACATGTCGAAAATCCCCATTGGTCCGCATTGTTAACAGGTTATCGGATCCAAACTGGGACCCGATAGCTTAACGGCGACCCGTTATGGTGGATGCCACGTGTCGGTCACCCTTGACGAAAGCACTTCTATGACGCATGATTTATCGTCATGGAAGTGGACACTTCCATGATGATAATTTTGGTAATGTCATGGAACACTTCTACGACAGCACAGGTATGACTATCTTGATTATGTCATAAAATCGTCATGAATGTACATGCATGACAGAAAACGTGACCTACTATGACAAACATGTACCATCACAAAAGTGTATTTTTTTAGTGTTCAGTTCATCATGCATAGCTTCAAGCCAATTCTCGTCATCGAGCGCCTCATGTACCTTTTGGGGTTCAACACACGAAACAAACACGTGATGCTCACGAAAGTTTGACAATTGTTTATGAGTAGTTACCCCTTTCCTCAAGCTCCCAAGCACATTCTCCATGACATGTTGTTGACGCTCGAGCTTGGAAGCCACCTTAGCGGTACGACGCTCCAAAAGTTCCTCGATGGGCATTTGAGGATCATCTTGCACATCTTGAGCACCGTCTTGAGTTTTATCTTGATCTTAAGCTTGCTCTTGAACTTGAGCATCATCGTGAGCTTGCTCTTGGCCTTGAGCTTGCTCTTGACCTTGATGTTGCTCTTGAACTTGAGCGAGCTCAAAGGCATGAACTTGATCTTGGGCATCATTTGGTGCATCACCA
Organism: Triticum aestivum; assembly: GCF_018294505.1. NCBI lineage: Eukaryota > Viridiplantae > Streptophyta > Magnoliopsida > Poales > Poaceae > Triticum > Triticum aestivum. The sequence continues at coordinate 126,411,390 of NC_057806.1, forward strand.
TCTCCATGGAGTTGATCTTGTCTTGATCTTGCTCATTGCGTTGAGGGCCTTCACTTTGTTCTTCGGAAGCGCGTGGGGCTAGCGTAGGTGATGGCTCCACTTGAGTAGAGCATTGTCCTTCTCCTTCGGCCACAAGGGGTTCCTCAATGGGGAGTATTTGACCAATCCCCATTCTTCTTATGTCTTGGGGAGGAATTTCATCACCTGCATCACAAAGACCACTTTGCTCCACTTGGGAGTCGTTATTTTCATCAAGCTCCATGTTACACGTCTCCTCAATGAGTCTGGGGGACTTGCTGAGGACACGGTAAGCATGAGAGTTTGTTGCATAAACAACAAATATTCCCTATTGAGCTCTAGGTTCGAATTTAGATAAATGAATACCTTTCTTGAGAATGAAACACTTACAACCAAACACCTGGAAGTACTTGAGGTTGGGCTTGTTTCCTGTAAGTATCTCATATGGAGTCTTGTTCAAGCCTTTACGGAGGTAGAGCCTATTGGATGCATGACATGCGGTGTTGATGGCTTCAGCACAAAAGTTGTATGGAGATTTGAATTCCGCCATCATGGTCCTTGCTGCATCTATCAATGTCTGGTTCTTCCTCTCCGCCACACCATTTTGTTGAGGGGTAGGCATATTGGTGCTTGATCCCCTTGTCACTAAGAAACTCATCCAAGGTGTAGTTCTTGAAATCGGTGCCGTTGTCACTTCCAATCATCAAGATCTTTGCTTCATGTTGACGTTGAGATTAATTTGCAAAGTTGATGACAGTTTGTCAAGTCTCGCTCTTCCTCTTGAAGAAATATACCCATGTATATCTTGAGTAGTCATCCACAATCACCAAGCAATACTTTCTTCCACCAAGACTATCAAAGGATGGAGGACCAAAGAGATCTATGTGAAGGAGCTCCAAGGGCCTCTTTGAGTAGATGATAGTTGATGGCCGGTGAGCCGCTCCATGAAGCTTTCCTTCGATACAAGCACCACAAGCACGGCCTTAGGCAAAACTCACATTTGTTAGTCCATGCACGTGGTCCCCTTTGAGGAGACTTTGGAAAGATCCCATGTTGACATGGGCTAGCCGGCGATGCCAAATCCAACCCACATCAACTTTAGCCATTAGGCAAGTCGCGGTCTTAGTGGGTCGCTCCAAAATGTTCACCACATAGAGACCGTTCTTGACATGCTCAACAAAGGCTACTTTAAGAGTCTTGCTCCACAAAAGGGCCACGGTATCAAGATCAAAGAATGTTGCAAAACCCATAAGTGCAAGTTGACGAATGGAAAGTAAATTGTATGCAAAGGACTCAACAAGCATGACCTTCTCAATAGATAAATCTTGAGAAATGACCACCTTGCCAAGTCCCAATACCTTAGAAGTTGAAGCATCACCGAATTGGACATGGGTGGGCTTAGATGGAATTGGATACACATCCACCACCAAGTCCTTGCTCCCGGTCATATGATTTGTCGCTCCACTATCGAGCAACCATGACACCCCACCGGAAGCAAACTCCTACAAGAGATCAATGCTTGGATTTATGTACCCATTTTTGAATGGGTCCTTTGATGTTAGTAACAGGGGTCTTAGGAACGCAAATAGACCATTCAATGCACTCATAAGAAGAACCAACAAATTTAGCATAAACATGCCCATCACTAGCACAACACAAAACATAAGAGGGGTTAAAGTCACCGACTTTGTTGCTAGGAGCGGTTTTGCCCTTCTTGGCATTACCACCCACTTCATTGTTCTTCTTATCATGAGAACCCTCACCCGCCTTGACAAAGGTGTCCTTGAGTGGGAGAGATTGCTTCGTCTTGTTCTTCTTCTTTTTCTTTAACTTGGGTACAAACCCAAGTCCTTCCTTTCCTACAACTTCCTTTTGATTGCTCAAAAGTTCATTGAGGTTCTTCTCGCCTTGTATGCAAGTCACAAGACCCTTCTCAAGTTGCTCTTTCAACTTAGCATTTTCCTCCACAAGATGCACATGCTCACAACACAGGTTAGTAGCATGGGCATTATCAATTAGAACGAAAGGAGGACAAGTGGAAATTTCCTTGGTTAGTTTCACCTGGAGTTGATCATGAGACTCCTTGAGAGAAGCATGAGCACCCTTCAAGACCTTGTGAGCATTGTCAAGTGTATCAAATTCTTCCTTGAGTCTATCATGGCCAACCCCAAGTGCAACTTTCTTGGATTTAAGCACACGGGTAAGAACAATAGCATGATCAAGATCTTTTTGTAATTTAGCTTGATCAACATTGTGTGACTCCTCAAGAGTCAAATGAAGATCTCGCTCTTCCTCTAGAGCAATGGAAACATCCGCAATCTCATCGGCATAGTCACGACCATGCCCCTCCAACTTGGTGTAAGTATCCTCATGTGACTCAATGATATCATTGGCCTCACTAAGTTGTTCCAAGAGAGCAACAAAGTGCTTCTTGGACTCACCCTTGAGTTTGCTCACAAACTTGGTGAACTCATTCTCATCAACTTTCTCCACCTCACTATCATCAACACAATCTAACAATGTAGGAGTAGTAATGATGGTGGTTTTGATATTAGGAGTTACCTTGTTGATAACTTTTGACATGAGACACTTGGTAATGGTGTTTTCGTTGGGGGCGCCAAAGAGAGACACCTTGGAGGGGGGAGATGTAGCAATAGCAATGGTTGCCATTGCCATTCCTTCTCCACTTGTATCTTCCTCATCATCATCGGAGGGGTATTCTTCATGTGCGACAAATCCCTTTGGAGGTGATTTCTTGGTGAAGTTTTTCTTGCTAGGGAAAGACTTGGCTTTGTCTTTGCGAATGAGTTTTCCACCATTGTCTTCCCTCTTCTTATAAGGGCACTCCTCGACAAAGTGATACACATCGCCGCAATTGTAGCAAGTCCTTACTCGTTGCTTGTTCTTTGACCCACTTGAGTTGTTCTTGGTGAAGTTGGGCCTTGAGTTCCTCTTGTTTCTCCAAAATTGCCTTGACACAAGAGCCGTGTGCTCATGGTAGGCATATTCGTCGTCCTCGGGGCAACCCTCCTCTTATTCTTCCTCTTCTTCTTTCGGTATGGCCTTGGCCTTCAAAGCAAGGGTGGGAGTGATTTTCTTTGACCGGACACGAGCAAGAGCATTGCCGATGGTCTTGTTCATGATGTTCATGGCAATAAACTCATCCAACACTTCACTTGAGGTTAGGGTGTGAAAGTACGGCCTTTGACGAATCATGGAAGACAATGCCTTGTTGAATGGCGTGATGGCCTTGAGAAACTTGCGCTTGATCCAAGTGTCATCCGTATCTCTGCTCCCATGGTCTTGGAGAGCGACCACAAGAGTAGTTACCCTCCAGTAGAGATCATGTGGATCCTCATCTTCTAGCATCACGAACTCATCCGCCTCATCAAGGACCACTTCAAAGTTGGACCATTGGATGCTTGAGCTCCCCTTGTACATGGACACAATGTGCTCCCAACAATCCTTTGCCCGAGTGAAATGACGAAGGTGAGATAGATCTCCGGGTGGGACCGCATCTTGAAGGATGAACAAAGCGGAGTGATTGTATTGATTGTCCACTTCTCAGCCTGCTCATGCGGGTAGAAGTTGTTTGGATCATGCGGGTAGAAGCCTTGCTCAATGATTCTCCAAAGGTTAGTTGAGCAATGATTCAAATGAGTCTTAATGCGAAAGACCCAATTAGCAAAATCACCCTTAACAAGCTTGGGAGGAGGGCCATGAATATTAATGCGAGGTGTAGGGACCGGTCCTCCATAGACCGGGGAGGGGGAACCAAGGCAAAGGTTCCCGTCCCATTCTTGTCACGAAGGGAAGGAACATGAGTACCTTTACCCGCTTCCTTGGCAGAATTGGCCTCCGACTCCGATGCCATGAGATTAACCACAAGCAAGGGATAGGGAGTGGATTTCATCCCCTCAAGTAATTCTTTAAGCATGGACTTGACTCCAGTCATCATAGACATCTTAAGTGAAGCCATAGCTTCATTTAAGTCGTCTCAAGTCATCAAAGTCAACTCCGGGGCCTCAGGCACTTCCTCCATGGTGTCAACCATACTCTTCGGGTGGTGAAACCCTTAATAAAGAGATGAGGCTTTGATACAATTGAAAGGATCAATATGGTTGAGTAGAGCGGGTGAATAGGCAACTACCAATTTTTATCTTTTCTTAACAAATTAGGTTTAGCAACAAATAGGTTGTCTAGATGTGCAACTAGGTGACAAACTATATGATGCAAACAACAACAAGAACAAGTGCAAGCAAAGGATACAACACAACAATAGTTTGCACAAAGTAAAGGGAAGAAATAACCACAAGTGGAGTCGGTGGAGACGAGGATGTGTTACCGAAGTTCCTTCCCTTCGGGGGAAGTACGTCTCCCTTGGAGCGGTGTGGAGGCACAATGCTCCCCAAGAAGCCACTAGGGCCACTGTATTCTCCTCACACCCTCACACAATGCGAGATGCCGTGATTCCACTAGTGGTGCCCTTGAAGTTGGTGACCGAACCTTTACAAACAAGGTTGGGGCAATCTCCACAACTTGATTGGAGGCTCCCAATGATACCACGGGGCTTCACCACAGTGGAATGTGGCTCCAAGGTGACCTCAACCGTCTAGGGTGCTCAAACACCCAAGAGTAACAAGATCCGCAAGGGATTAGTGGGGGAATCAAATTTCTCTTGGTGGAAGTGTATATTCGGGCCTTCTCAACCAATCCCTAGAAAATCAACACGTTTGATTGGCTAGGGAGAGAGATCAGGAGAAAAAGAGCTTTGGAGCAACAATGGAGCTTGGGGTAAAAGAGGTGGATCTTCTTGGGGAAGAAGACCTCCTTTTATAGTGGGGAATCCAATCCAATCGTTATCCCACAACTCAGCCCACAGAGAGTGGTACTACCGCTCATGGGAGCAGTACTGCCGCTTAGCCCAGCGGTAGTACCGCTGGGACTGCGCACAGAGAGTAGAGAGAAGGGGCAAAGGAGAGAGAGCCCTCGAGCGGCACTAGTAGTGGCGGTCTCGAATCGAGGTGGTACTAGCGCGGAACTGGAGCAGTACTGCCGCTGATGGCCACGAGCATTACTACCGCTGTGAGATAGCGGTACTACCGCTTGAGGCTATCACCGCTCGAGCCGGCAGTACTACCGTTGGCTTCTCCCATGTGCCACTTCCGTGATAACGGAATACTCAAGAAAGAAGGAAGGATCCCGGGGTTCAAGAAATATGTGTACGTGTTGATTCCACCATAGCCTTTCCGATATAGACCCCCTCTTGATAGTACAGTGTCTCCTATGACTCAAGTCCACCAAAACCGAAAGGAAAGATACTACACCATCTTCACCTTGATCTCCGAGGGGAAAGAATCGTCTCGTGCCAATGAATTAATATCTGAAATGCTCAATGCACATGATTAGTTCGCAAAATCATTGTCATCAATCACCAAAACATTTTAGAGAGAGACATGCCCTAACAGGAGCATTGCGCCTCCACACAGCTCTGCAAGGGTGTGAACTTCAGGATACATCGTCCTCCCCGAGTGCCTCGGTTATCTCTTACCTGAGCCCTTAACTTATGCACTTTACTTTGTGATATCCATAGTGTTTCATGTTATATATCTTGCTATCGCTTAGTTGTTTATCTTGCTTAGCATAAGTTGTTGGTGCACATAGGTGAGCCTAGTTGTTTTAGGTTGTGTGCTTGACAAATTAAACGCTAGTTTTATTCCGCATTGTTCAAGATTAAACCATAATTATTTTAAATCGCCTATTCACCCCCTCTCTAAGCGACATACACCATCTTCACCTTGAGCTCTGAGGGGATAGAATCGTCTCGTGCCAATGAATGAATATTTGAAATGCTCAATGCACACGATTAGTCTGCAAAAGCCTTGTCATCAATCACCAAAACCACTTAGAGAGAGACATGCCTGATACGTCTCCAACGTATCTACTTTTCCTAAGGCTTTTCCACTTGTTTTGGACTCTAATTTGCATGATTTGAATGAAACTAACCCCGGATTGACGCTATTTTCAGCAGAACTACCATGGTGTTGTTTTTGTGCAGAAATAAAAGTTCTCAGAATGGCATGAAACTTTGTGAGGATTTTTATACAATAAATAAGAATTTCCTGGAGCCAAGATCCGCAGGAGGGGGGCACCTGGGTGGGTACAACCCACCAGGGCGCGTCGCCCCTCCTGGCGTGCCCAGGTGGGTTGTCCCTACCTGGTGGCCCTGCAGACCGTGAAACCGACGCTATAAAATCCTATTTTCCAAAAAAAATCAAGGAGAAAGAATTATTGCGATCCACTAGATGGAGCCGCTGTCACCTCCTATTCTTCATCAGGAGGCCAGATCTAGAGTCTGTTTGGGGCTCCGGAGAGGGGGATCTTCGTTCTTCGTCATCACCAACCCTTCTCCATCGCCAATTCCATGATGCTCCCCACTGGGAGTGAGTAATTCCTTCGTAGGCTCGCTGGTCGGTGAGGAGTTGGATGAGATTCATCATTTAATCGAGTTAGTTTTGTTAGAGCCTGATCCCTAGTATCCACTATGTTCTAAGATTGATGTTGCTATGACTTTGCCATGCTTAATGCTTGTCACTTTGGGCCCGGGTGCCATGATTTCAGATCTGAACCGTTTATGTTATTACCATTATATCCATGTTCAAGATCCGATCTTGCAAGTTATAGTCACCTACTACATGTTATGATCCGGCAACCCCGGAGTGACAATAGTCGGGACCACTCCTGCTGATGATCGTAGTTTGAGGAGTTCATGTATTTACCGTGTGTTAATGCTTTGCTCTGGTTCTCTATTAAAAGGAGGCCTTAATATCCCTTAGTTTCCAATTGGACCCAGCTGCCACGGGAGGATAGGACAAAAGATGTCATGCAAGTTCTTTCCATAAGCACGTATGACTATTTACGAAATACATGCCTGCATTATATTGATGAACTAGAGCTAGTGCCGTATCGCCCTAGGTTATAACTATATCATGATGAATATCATCCAACAAGTCACCGATCCAATGCCTACAAATTTATCTTATATTGTTCTTGCTATCATTACTATTGCACTTGCTACAAAACTATTGCTATCACTGTTACTATTACTGTTGTCACTATTATCAAAACTATCATATTACTTTGCTACTGATCACTTTGTTGTAGATAATTAGTCTCCAGGTGTGGTTGAATTGAAAACTCAGCTGCTAATACCTTCAAATATTCTTTGGCTCCCCTTGTGTTGAATCTATAAATTTGGGTTGAATACTCGACCCTCGAAAACTGTTGCGATCCCCTATACTTGTTGTTTATCAAGAACTTTTTTTGGCGCCGTTGCCGGCGAGCATAGCTATATTTGTTGAGTCACTTGGTATTATTATCAATTTATCACTATGAAGAATCTGAAGGATGCTAAGACCAAGATTTATCCCTCTAAGATGAGGGGAGCTAAGGAACTGCCATCCAGTTCTGCTTTAGATTCACCTTCTGTTATAAGTAAACTAGCAACACCATCACATGCTATCAATTCTGGTATGTCGCAAGTTATTGACGATGCTACTTCTGCTATGGATAATGCTTATGATGATGCTAGTACCTTGCTTGATAATGATGATGTGCTACTTGGTGACTTTTGATAATCCCCAAGTGCAGGGAATCATCATAGCAATTCCCAAAAGTGGAAGTGATAAGTATGGAGTGTCGAACCCACAAGGAGCTAAAGGTAAGATCAATATTCTCTCAAGCCCTATCTGCCACTGATACGACTCTACGTACACCGAATGTTTGCTTCCGACTAGAAACGATAAATAAAACTACGTTGTGGGTATGAAGAGGATAACTTTGCATGATATTGGAGAGCTAAAACATAAAAGTAGGTGTTGTTATCATAAAGTTAGAATATATTACTAAATATTATAAATAGCGAGTGTGGAATAATGGTGGATCGGTGTGCAGAATTGTCCTAGGCAATTGTTAACAAGACCGATAGTCGTCATTGCAATTTCATATGAGGGAGAGGCATAAGCTAACATACTTTCTCTTCTTGGATCATATGCACTTATGATTGGAACTCTAGCAAGCATCCGCAACTACTACAGATCATTAAGGTAAAACCCAACCATAGCATGAAAGCATCAAGTCCCCTTTATCCCATCTGCAACAATCCCCTTACTCGGGTTTATGCTTCTGTCACTCAAGCAACCCACTATAAGCGAATCATGAACGTATTGCAACACCCTACAGCGGGAATTCCTCACGCTTGCGCGACACGGAGGGCACAATAGGACAGCACCAAAATAAAACATACAACTCATACCAATCTAGATCATCAATCAACCCAAAGACAAAGGATATCTACTCAAAACATCATAGGATGGCAACACATCATTGGATCATAATATGTGTCATAAAGCACCATGTTCGAGTAGGGATTACAGCAGGGTGCGGGAGAGTGGACCGCGTAAAAGATATGAGGATGGTGATGATGATGGTGATGTTGATGAAGACGATCACTTCAGCGATGATTCCCCTCTCGATGGCACTCCGGCGCCACCGAGAGAGAGGGGGAGAGGTTCTCCCCCTTGTCCTTCCTCCTCCATGGCCTCCCCCTGGATGGGGAGAGGTTCCCCCTCTGGTCCTTGGCCTTCATGGTGATGATGGCCCCTCCGGGATCCTCCTCCAAAGCCTCCAGTGATGATGGCCCCTCCGGGATCCTCCTCCAAAGCCTCCGGTGATGATGGCCCCTCCGGCAGGGTGCCAGAGAGGGCCTAGATTGATTTCTCGTGGCTACAGCGGCTTGCGGTGGCGGAACTTCCGATCTAGGTTAATTTATGGAGGTTTGGGTATTTATAGGAGAGGTTGGCGCCGAGAACAAGTCAGGGGGCCCCACGGGAAGTCCATGAGGCACAGGGGGGCGCCCAGGGGGTGGGCGCACCCCCCACCCTCGTGGGGCCCACAAGACTCCCCTCCCGTAGATTTTTGTTGCAGTATTTTTTATATTTTCCAAAAAAAATCTCCGTTGATTTTCATCGCATTCCGAGAACTTTTATTTCTGCACAAAAACAACACCATGGTAGCTCTGCTGAAAACAGCGTCAGTCCAGGTTAGTTCTAATCAAATCATACCAAAATCATATAAAACTATTGTGAACATGGCATGAATACTTCATAAATTATAGATACGTTGGAGACGTATCAGCATCCCCAAGCTTAATTCCTGCTCGTCCTCGAGTAGGTAAATGATAAAAGAAATAATTTATGAAGTGTGAATGCTAGCAAGTGCATGAGTTTGACCAATGATAGTTCCAATCACTTTTTCTAGCATCATTATATATCATAACAGTGGCTCAACTCATAAAAATTCTCATGATCAAGTAACATGCTATTCACATGTTATAGTATAGATCATAAACTTTCTTGAAAACTAACAAACCATGCTCTTAGTCATCAAACAATTGCAATTCATCTTATTTTCGGGAAGGGTTTATGTAAGAGATTTGATTCAGCAAACTCCACATACTCAACTATCATTTAATTTTTCACAATTGCTAACACTCATGTCATATTTATGGGTTCAAATTTTTAATCAGACAAAGAGAAAGATAGGGGTCGGCTTATAGTTTCGCCTCTCAACCTTTTACCTCAAGGGTAATGTCAACAATAATAATTTATGAGAACCTACATCCAAGTGGATATATATATATAGTGTTACTATTCATCACCCAGGGTGCAGAATAAGTTATTCTTCACCCGAGGTAATCTTACGATCATTTCATAATTAAATTACGTTTCGAATTCAAATAGTTACATTCCTATTGATTAATTACGTAAAATTTGACATAAAAAATAAAAATATAGGTCATAAGACAAGAAAGCAGTTTATGTGCATTTTAGACTATGTTTTTACGTTTGTAATTTTACATAACATAAAATATTTTTACGGCGATTATATATTTTCTTACGGTCCCTTTTTACGTCGGAAATAAAACAAAACTTACGGAACATAAAATTACGGTGCATTGATAGTAAAATAGAGCAGGATGAAGAATAACTATTCCTCACCCAGGGTGACGAATAGCGCGACCCTTGTAAAAGTGATCGATCCAACACAAAGTGCTTGCCAAAGGAAAAAGTGTAAAAAGGAAAGGTGATGACCACCATGACTCTTGTAAAATGGTAGAAGATAAAAGTAAAAGATAGGCCCTTCGCAGAGGGAAGCAGAGGTTGTCATGCGCTTTTATGGTTGGATGCACAAAATCTTAATGCAAAAGAACGCCACTTTATATTGCCACTTGTGATATGGACCTTTATTATGCAGTCCGTCGCTTTTATTTCTTCCACATCACAAGATCGTATAAAGCTTATTTTCTTCGCACTAATAGATAATACATATTTAGAGAGCAATTTTTATTGCATGCACCGATGACAACTTACTTGAAGGATCTTACCCAATCCATAGGTAGGTATGATGGACTCTCATGGCAAAACTGGTTTAAGGAATGTTTGGAGGCATAAGTAGTATCTCTACTTGGTGCAAAGAATTTGGCTAGCATGAGAGCGAAAGGCAAGCTCAACATGTTGGATGATCCAAGACAATATAATGTTTCGGATATAGGAGAACATAACCCATTAAGTTGTCTTCCTTGTCCAACATCAACCTTTTAGCATGTCATATTTTGATGAGTGCCCACAATTTCAAAAGATGTCCAAGATAGTATATTTATATGTCAAATCTCTCTTCCTTCAATATTCTTTCATGAATTGTTCAAGTGACCAATTCTTCGTTTGCTAACTTTCAATAAATTTACTACTTATACTTATTATGTGTGAAGTCATTACTCCCCATGTTATAAGCATATGAAACATATATAAATTCAGATTTATGATATACAATTCATTCAACCATTTACTCGTAGGATATACATGAAGCGTGTGAGTAAATGGCAAACTACTCCAAAAAGATATAAGTGAAGAATACTGATGTAGCGACCCGACCTCAGATGGTCAAGTCTCTGTGCTTCAGTGTCATCCCTGGATCGGTAATGCTGACACACACAGTACTCGAAGGATTTATAACGGAGTAGCAATCACACACTTATTACATCGAATGTCTCAAGAGAGAACTTATTACAATAATATGGCTTAAGGCCATCTAATACGATAACAGCGGAAGGCTTGGAAGATAAGGTGAGTCCATCAACTCCAACGGCATAGCTGAGCTGCACGGCAACGACCTAACGTACCTTAATCCTCGTCTGAAAAGTCTGTGACATAATACGTTGCAGCCCGAAAACGGGTCAGCACATGGAATATGCTGGCAACATAACACAATAGAGCAAGAACAAAATAATGCTATCACTACATGCATATATGGCTGGTGGAAAGCTCTATGGTTTATAGTTTTTGCGAAAAGCCAATTTTTTCCTACAAAAAAGGAATATATTTTAATTTTACTATCATGGTAGTTGAAACATCATTGAGAAGGTTCCTCCAACTCAATCCCAATTAAAGTGATTAACAACCCAACAATATTAATTAAACATGATGAGATACATGTGATACCCAAGTACTAGATACTCTAGAATTGTCCACAACCAGGGACACGGCTAACCATGATTAGATTGTACACTCTGCAGAGGTTTGTGCACTTTTCCACACAAGACTCGATCTCCTCCGTTGGATTTCTCGCACTACAGGATGTTTGAGAAACGGATGACCGAGACACAGTCTTTCAGAAATATTAACTCTCTACTCCGGACAGACCATACCAAACCTACATCCCACTACCTGCTGATCTGCCTCTTCAAGAGCTTCACGTAACTTACTCAACTATGCCAGAGCCCATAATAGCTTGTGGCTGCACACGGAAGTTTCTAGCATGAATCACCTTAGTTCCCTTTGAGCCTGGGTGGCGGTCCATAGGAAGATCACACGGGTACTCCGGGATTTCCAAAAAAACAGGCAACACTGGGTACTCCAGGTGCCTCAATCCACCCAGTTGTTTGATTAAGTTGCCACCTTAAGTTGAACCATTAATTTAACAATCTCACATCTGTCATGGATTTCACTCAAACCCAAACCACGTCTACGAGCATAGCACAGCATAGTAATATAAGCAACACGGAGAGTAACTCCCAAGGGTTTGAATGTAACAGGGCAATAGGTTCTACCTCATCAAGTACTTCCCAACCCACAAGTTAATGACATCCTAATCATGCAATGTTTGAGGATTGGAACTAATGCATAAAAACTGGGTGATAAAGGGGTATGATCAAAGTGTTACTTGCCTTGCTGACGATCTGCGAAACCTAGGGACTCATAGTAGCACGCTTCGCACTCCGGGTGTTCTATCGCAAGCAAACAATAGCATACATAAGTAACAAGCAATGATGCACAAGAAAAACTCAAATAAAAGAGGTTGACCAGAAAGTTCAAATTAAGAACTCTGGTTCGCAAAAGAATCAAATCAAACGGAGCAACGACACTCAAACGGCGAAAGAAAGAAGCTTCATTTACTAATCTGAAACTAGGTCAAATTTTACAGTAGAGAAAACTTGTTTGAGCACTACAACAAACACCCCACTATACCAACACATATCTAGCAATGATGATGATAACATGTGTTGTTTGGGTTATCCTCCCACCTCCCCCACTTATAGATCTAACCCCCCCCCCCCTTAACTTAACCCCCCGTGGCCACCTCCTCCGCTCCAATTATCTCGCACCAAACAGCCATTTTTTTATCCACGATCTATCTCTTCCACCGATTCCTTTGATCCTCTCTCTCCCCTATCAATTCCTCTCTCTCACCCCAGTTCCATGATCTCCGACGCTGCCACTCCCGCCGCCGCCACCTCCAAGTTCGGCTAGGTCCGACGCGCTACCGCGTCGTCGCTCACCGGCGGCATGGCTTCCTGCGGTACTCTCCTCTGATCCTCCGCCGTCGCGACGTCCTCCACACCCCTGCATCAACCCTAGGCGCCATGGGTCGCCGGCGCAGCTCCCACGTCTGCTCACATTTGTAGACCCACTACCCCTCATCTCTGCACACACTGCTACTAGTTGGGGCTCGATGTTGCTGCTTCGCCTTGGCTACTTCAACTCCAACACCTGCGGTTAGTTTCAGTAAGGCACTGCCCTCCTCTGCTCTTACCTGCTATGGTTCTTTGTGTCATGGCCCTGTCTCATTCTTTGCCGTGGATCATGACTTTGATCTCCTTGACACCACTACACCGCCCCTACCACTATCGCTGCTTCCGATGGAGCAACAGGAGCAACAGCCCATCCATTGGCAGGACTCTTAAGGATCTATGGTCCTGTCGTTGCTGTGAACTCCACCATTGTGTTTGTCATACTATTCGATTTAGCCGTTGCTCCCAGGATTATATCATCACTTGCCAATGGTCACCTACCATTGTACTGCCAATCACACATGAACACCACTATGCTGCCTCAATTTTGAGTGGTTCGGCGATCATCTTAGCTGTCAAGAATTTCTAATATCTCTTTCCCCTTTCAGTTTCATCTATAGTTTTCGACTATCAATTTTACAGGGTTGGGGGTCTATGGTTGCTTCGTTGCTCTGGTGCCTGGCTCATTTGGAATATTCACATGACATGGGTGACAACTGTGCTGCTACTTCAACACCATATACCTGGCCTTCAAGCAGGTGAGGGCGTCGGCCATGTACTCTCCCCGCCCCCTAAATCTTACTGTATGATTCTACTTCTATCCATTGAAATTTATTTGTGTGCGGTCCTGACACTTTGGTTGTCCTGTGATGTAATGCATATATAACTGAATGTATGCCATTCAGAAGTACTAACTGACCATTTACATGTATCATTTATTAGTGTACACTTTTTTTATCTTTTAGGTGATCTCGAAATTCTAAATGACAATGCTAGCTGGTGCTTATGGTATGGCTTATGTTCCTTTGATTTGGATTTGCAGAACTTAAATGCCCTTGCACAGTCTTACAAACTGAGTTCATCATTTTTTGTAGTGCCAAAATTTACTACATATCCATTCTGGTCTGGACTAGTTTGGTAACATAGTTTTTACAAAACCATAGTAATTGAAAACCTCAGTATTTCAATGTGAGGGCAATGCATACTTCGGTTTCTAAAAACCACAGTTTTTCTCAGTTTTGGCAAAACGAAGGTGTTTCGCAAGTGTAGTTTTCTCAGATTTTGTGCTTTTGACTACTCATTGCATGGATAATCATAGCTAGCTGAACTGAACTGAGCTACACTCAAGTAGTTATACAACGACGTCATCAGGTTGCGCATGTCCTCTCTCCTAAGCGTTAAGATCAGAGTTATGTTGTACCTTCGGTCGCATGGAATCGATTGGCCTGCTAGCTTAGCCGGATGTGTACAACTATGCTCTAAGTATCAATCGATTTGCCCCATGATCTAAGCCATCGCACGCGTGCTCAGTCGGCCTATATCATATCATGTATATGTGTACTGTGTACGTGCAGCATCCGATGGGATCAAACATCTAGCATGATCTAACCTACAGGATGCCCCTTGTTGCACTAGCACAATAGTCAATGATGAATAGATCAACGGCCCCAGGTGGTAATCTTGATTTCGTGGTTGTGGACGAGATGGAGGAATGGAAGATGATGATGGTAGGAAGAAGTGAGTGTTTCTCAGTTTAGAAAAAAGAGGTTGCGAGATCTTTTTCAAATACAGCAAAAAACATGGTTTTAGATATACTGTGGTTTATAAAACTGCAGTATTTGTCGGTGCCAAACACATCAAAGTATTTAAAACCGAAGTTTCTAGAAAAACCATGGTATTCTCCTAAAACTCCAAAAATACCGAGCAGCCAAATGCAGCCTTTGGTTGTATATTACTCTAAATTATTTTCCTTGTTCTAGCGTGGCTGTGTATGTCAACGTTATTCAGCTTTTGGGAAAGATCAGGGGGACTACTACTTCTGCAGAGATAGGTATGACTGCATGATTCCTCAAGGCTTGAAAAAGTTATGGATGATTTACGTGACATAATCTGCAATGCTATAAAAAAACTCTGGTTGAAATTTTTGTGTATTCACTATTCACTCTTCAGACTATTGTTACGCATCTATATGAATCAGGATGTCAAGAAAACACACTTGTTAGCATTCAATACGGGACCTGATTGTAGCTTCGTGCGAATTATTTTCTATCGACTTCAATTACTTTTAGAAATTTTGGAATCTCTGCATTTATATTATTTTTTCTAGAGAACTACAGAACCACGGATGCAAAAAAGATGTGCTGCTTGTCAACGCAAATATTTTTTTGGTTAGGTACCTCAATGTATATTACTTTAGTATTTTATTTTTAAGGTGTTTTAACTCAATTAAGATATGGATAGTTTGTTTATAAGAAAACAAAGATCAAAGGTGGTTGTTGTATCTAAGCTAGTGCTCTGTTTTCTCTAGAGTTGAGTGACACCGCTGGGGCTGTAAAAGGTGTTTCAAACAAATTATGACATATCAAAACCTTTAGACATGACCACATATTTTAGATAATCAAACTATTATTGTCTTGTAGTACTTGCTTCAACTTGGGTGTCCAGAGAAGTGAAACTTCCAGTAATGTGTTCACGAAAGAACTGTATTGTTTATGAAGTGAAACTTTCTCTACCGTATGGGGATGCAAGTGCAAGAATCAAACAAATGTGCTTCTACCAGATAAATTATGATCATTTTATATTGTTTGGAACCCAACATGACTGAGCAACGTTTATTATTGTTTTTACTTTTTGCAATATGAATGTTTGTTATAGTTTTTGCCAAGCTTGGAAAATTCGAACAACGCAATGATGTTGCTCATGCTACACTTCAAAGTACCGACACTTAGTATAATATTAAACGGCATGGTGTTAATACTGAGTATGAACTCATGGTAGTGCGAGCAGATACAACCACTCAGAACCTTTTTTTCCTCGTGTAGCAAGAGTAAATATGTCACGACCGGGTTTTCCAGGTAATAAATTTCCAGAAAAGACCGTCGTGCTCATCAGCCCCAGGATTACTGTTAGCTGATGAGGCTCCAACTTGATACAGATATTCCAAGCAAAAATACAAAATATGTAGTACAAGACCATTCTGGCCTGTGAGTACAACAAATGGTTTCTAGTGGTTGATGGCGGAAGCGGGTTGTGAAACATCAGTGTCTATGGGACTCCATTTCCCACGGGAACAGCTGACCAGGTTAAATCCTATCTTCGCGAGGCTGCTATCTCCATTGAGTGGGTTCCGGGGCTGGCATCGCGTCGCTCATCTCCGTGCAAGATAATCTGGCCAAGACAATAGCCAGGGACAAGCCAGTGAGTACTTTGAATGTACTCGCAAACATTATGAATACAGGTATAATATAACAATGGTGTGCTAAAAATATATTATGCCCATGACGTCAGTCACAAAAGATAAATGAAACTCTGATGCGTGCAAGCAAGTTATTTATAATAATGCAATAACATGGTAGTATAAAATTTATGAAACAAATAACAAGCATGCCACAGTCGGGCGTCTAGCGACACCACATAGAGGGCTTTAAAAGAAGTGCCACAGTTGGGCGTCTAAGCGACACCACATAAAGGGCTATAAAAGAAATGCCACCGTCGGGCGTCTAAGCGACACCGCAGAAAGGGCTTTAAGAGAAATACCACAGTCGGGCGTCTAAGCGACACCACAGAAAGGACTTTAAAAGAAATGCCACAGTCGGGCGTCTGAGCGACGCCACATAAAGGGCTATAAAAAATGCCACCGTCGGGCGTCTAAGCGACACCACAGAAAGGGCTTTAAAAGAAATACCACAGTCGGACGTCTAAGCGACACCACAGAAAGGGCTTTAAAAGAAATGCCACAGTCGGGCGTCTGAGCGACGCCACATAAAGGGCTTTAAAAGAAACAATCATAATGAATATCCCGGAGGTAGAACCATCCCAGAGATATTTGGTAATAACAATAATATCACGGGTTAGTCAACAATAATAATAGTCATAGATATCACAAGTCACGAGTAGTAATTCCATTTTCTGGTTAACGGTTTCACCTCCGAAGACCGACACTAAGACCGACACCTGACCCATCCCAGACTGTAATCCTTAACCATAGACACGGCTATACGAATAGGTTTATTCTCTG
Source organism: Triticum aestivum (assembly GCF_018294505.1). Lineage (NCBI taxonomy): Eukaryota > Viridiplantae > Streptophyta > Magnoliopsida > Poales > Poaceae > Triticum > Triticum aestivum. Next base: position 126,428,552 of record NC_057806.1, read on the forward strand.
CAGAGGGTGTACTCTTTACCCACGAGTAACGGATTTCTCTAGTCCAGCAGGACTAATTCCGTCTACGGTCTTTTTGTTGAAAACACACCTAACTTGCACACACCAGCTTATCTCACACGTGTCTGGAATCACCCACGACACCTGTTAAGCAAACTCTAAGTGGGGAGGCTACAACCTCGCGTAGCATGGGATCAAATTTATATCGCGCGCTCTAAGGGGTGGCCTCCCCTCTCGGTCCCAACCGGAAACACCCATGCCCCCGGACCAGGTGGCCTGCCTACCAGCTACAACCGGTATCTTCCACCATGGCCTCTCTGTACGGTGTGTGCTGGAAAGAGGTTGACAACTTACTGAACCGTACTCTACTTGCTGTAGAGACGAGTGGTAGTACGAAACAAGTATGGGGGTTACTGGAACAAGACTCGATCTACGGTCGACTCAGGAGGTTCAAGTATTCCCTGCATGTTTAGCATGACGAATATATTTCATCCAACAGAGTCACCTCTCATATCACCTTACCATGCCATACCAGACATAACCGTCCCGACGGAGACCGGCGACAAACTCATGCCTACCCAAGGCAGAGGTTTCCCCGGGTTCCTGCCGATATGCATGCAAGGCATATGAGGGTGATTATCATCACAAGTGTGTCCATTTCCAACAGCATGGAAATCAACAACATGCACCCATGCATATGATCATATCACATGAAATAACAAGTCCTTCGAAATGCGGTGGTGTTATAAAGGTATCAACGATCACACCAAAAATATTATGCCGGGGTTCAGAATGCTTGCCTTCAATGTGTGGAAGGCAGGGTGCACTCCAAAACTTTTGAAAGTTTCTTCTCTCTCCCAAAATCCTATTTAAGAATATATTTGAATTAACACACATTTCAAAAACAGAACCAAAAAGTTGTTTGAAATTTTTCAAATAAATCTTAAAATAAACTAGACCAAATTTGAGGAAGGTAGGAAAAAGAATCAACTCATTTGGAGTTATATTTAAAAAGTTATAGCCAGTCAAAGATTTGGTCAAATCTGTTATTTAAATTAAAACAGAAAAGAAAACGATTCAGACGAGATTACGCTTTCGGTACAGAGGAGGCGTACTTGAGGCTTTACGCCTCCACTTAACCACGCGGACGGCGCGGGGTGTCACTGACAGTGGGCCTGCCTGGCCCACTGGTCAGGTTTGACCAGTCGCCGCGCGTCGTCTCCCTCCTTTGCCCGAGCGGAGCGGGGCTCCGGCGATCGTCGCCGGCGTTTGGCTGCTCCTCGCGGGCCCCCGAGGGTGGGGATGGATCCGTAAGGTTGGGGCGGTCCTCCCGGTAGTCGTTGGGTCGGCGGGGACGGAGTGAGCTGCCGGCGGCGAGCTCCGCGGCGGAAGAAGGCTTCGGTGGCGAAGTGACTTTGTGGCGGCGTTGGCTCCCGATCAAAATCAAGTAGGGGAAAAGGCTCACAGGAGGATGTGGAAGCTCTTGGTGGAGAGAACGGAGAGTGGGAGATACTGGAGGTGCCGGATTGGCCGGGACGGTGGCGGCGGCAGGAGTTGCCGGAGATGAGGAAGGAGGCCTCCCCGGGTCGAATGCGAGCTAGGGGAGTGCCATAGGGGTGGTCTGAGGTTGCCTTCGTGCTCGGGGAAGCTCGGGGCTCCTTTTCATAGCGTGGCAAGGCGGTTCCGCGGCGGCCGTGGATAATCTCTCCGGCGAACCGACGTTCTGTAGCAGCAGGGCATCGTGGCGGCGACGAGCGCTAGCGGACATGGCTGCGGATGAGCACGTGCTGTTCCAGGGGAAGGTGGCGAGTCGGGGTGGCTTGGGCGGCGCTGCACGGCGCAGGGCTGTCGGGCGGCGGCGGCGGCTAGTGCTTGGCCTGCCGGGCGCGGCGAGGGGCAGCTTGGCGCGTAGCTGAGAGAAGGGGAGCGCGTGGCGAGGTTCTGCAGAGCGGGCCAAAGCCGTGGGGGCCAGCGTGTCGGCTCGGCCACGTGGCTGCAATTTGCGCGCTCTGGGCGCGCCCAGTGCACGCACAGAAAGTGTTTGATGAAATGCTATGGCATGTTAGGGGGCTCCAAACCACAAGAAAGTTAGCAGGGTGGGGTTATAGTTTAAGGCAAAACCATTGGACATGCTGGTCTGGCCAGGGGATTAAGTCCATAGTGCAAACAAGGACTCATGTCAAAACTGATCATGCCTGAAAGGTGTTTGACAAAATGCCAAGGGCACTTAGGCATTTCTTGGAGTGGCCAAAATCTCCAGATCAGTGTCTCTGTGGATGAAAGAGAGAGTGGTGAGGTTATTTGGCCAAAAGCAGAAACTTGTTAGTGTAACTTTAGCAGAATTTCAATTCTGGACAGGAAATATATGACATTATTTCATGAACCAAAAATGATCCAAAAGGTGCATGCTCCTGGACTTAAGGGTTTAACATGGGGGACTACAAGTAGGAGGAATAATCATGGATATAGGAGCAACTAAAATGGTGGTTGCTGTACAAATCCTCAAATTGGACCAGAATGGAAAAGAGGTTGATTCACTCAAAAATTTTAAAGAACAGCACTAGGTTTTTGCACAAAGTGGAATAATAGGCTCCTACTGACCTCCCTTAATGTTGGTAGAAGTTTTAAAGAAATATTTAAATAGGTTGCAGTGTAAAATGCACTCTGGACCAGAGAAGAAAAATTGAGTGTAGAGCTCAAAATATTTCATGAATGAAATATATTTTTGCATAAAAGTGATTTAAAAACATCACATGACATCTCCAAATTTTTGTGGAAATTTTAAGTGAATTTATCAAATGGTTGTAGTTCAAATATGGCCATTTAATCTTAAAATTCCATTTTTCAAGAAAACAATGATCAAGCAACTAAATCAGTTAATTAGTTATACTGGATAAGGAAAAGTTTTACTTGAGAGGTTAATCAAGTCCAATAACACATTTGAAAAGTTTTCTCTCTGGGAAAAGCTCATAATAACAGGGAAGGAAATGATCTAAAAAACAAAATGGAGCTCAAAAATTCAAAGTTTTAAATCCTGGCAAAATTTTATTCCATTAAAACAAGGCCAAATTTTTGGGGTGTCACAATACTAACCCCCTTAAGAAAAATCTCGTCCTCGAGATTTGCTAAAAGCGGTGTTAAGAAAATAATTTACGCAATAAAGATGTAGCTACAGTGAGAGGGCAATAAGTGGTGAAAAACCACAGTGTGAAAAACTGGGGCTGCGCGGAAAAGTCTACGGTTCGGGACAAAACGGGTGATTTCTACGCTGGATATAAATTTAGGATAACTCCTAAATTTAGATATACGCTAGTCGTACCCGAGAGCACAGTGCTCTCTCTGGCCGACAGGTGGACCCGGGGTCCACTGTCAGTCTCCTCTCCTTCTCCCTCTGGTCCTCCCTTCTTCCTCTCTCCCGCACGCTTTCTCCACCGGCGACGCCTAGTGTGTAGGGCATCTAGGCCGTACCGTGGTAGTGCGCGGCGTGCTAGCTGCCGGTGCAGCGTGCACTCACCTCGCGGGCCAGCGCGCTGTCGGCACTGCTCGCGGATTCGACTCCGAACACCGGCGATCGGCGACGAGCGGCGTTGGTGGACTTCGCCCACCGTACACCGAGCTCGAGCTATAAAAACGGCCGGGGTGCCTCTCTCTTCTTCCTCACACCTGGCCTCACTTCTCCTCCTCCTTCTTTCTCCATTACTGCTTACAGAAGCTCGGTCGAGGCTCTAATGGCGGAGGCGATGCCGGACTGGTTTGTGATCCTGATATGCGGAGGGCTGGCGACGCTGCTGGGGCTCTCTGTGCTCCTGTGCGCGATGATCTTCGACGAGTATCGCGATGCTGCGGCTCGGGTGTTGGCTCTCCGCGGTGGTGGTGATCATGAGGAGTAGATGGAGTGTGCCGGGTGCTAACTGTTGTTAGGGGGTGATTAGCTGGATGTAACACCGTTGCAAAGTTTTGCAAATAGTGTATATGCCCAAAAGATTATGGTTGTGAGTCTGGAGCGTGGTGCTGTGTGAAATTAATTAACCCATGTCGTGAAGAAGTGTAGATGTAGCAACTCAGGGAAAAGAAATCTCACTCCAGGGTTTTTGCGAGGGAAAAACATTTAATTTAAAGGAGCATAAACTACAACAAAAACTACACACATTAGTAGAAGCCAAATAATTGACTCGTCGTACAAACTCAGGGTATCACGCATAAGTCACACACATAAATGTAATTGCTGGAAAAAAACAAATACAGTAGTGACGTCTTAAAATGAAAACGGTAACTGGATGGGGTCCTGATAAAATGTCTCTGGTAAAGGAATACACTCCTCTTCTATCGGAGGAAGTGGATTGACTAGTCGATGTATGCGTCTCTCCGGGTCGGGTCTTAGTGATCTGCCGATGGCAATCTGAGGATTTAAATTTGTGAGGCTCTGGAGATAATCCATCACTCGCTGGTTTAAATGCTCTTGAGCAATGATGTACTGGATAAGGTTGGCCAGAACTGGGTCTCTCTCAATACGCCCACCGGGAAAAGATGTTACTTCTCCGGGTGCTGCACGGCTCGGAAAGTAATAATATCCTCGTTCGCGGGCATAGGGTACTGCGGATCGAAGACGAGCAATCGCTTCTTTCGCAGCAGCCTCTATGGCCAAGTGTGGGGTTGGCATAGATTTCCCCACGAAGGAAACTTCTATTGGATCTTGGTTGGGGTCTACAGGAGGAATGTGTACTGCTGCCCAATATTCCGAGGTGGATGGGGTGATCCTTGATTTGAACAGCTCGTACTGAGGTGGCTGGGTAGAACCCATGGTACTGCGGGTAAAATCCCACAATATTTTGACAAAGCTACCTGGAGTTGCATCTGGGGTTCTCAGATGAATGCTGGGGTTCGGCATGACAGGAAAAAGCGTGAGTGTTGTGCACAAAGTGAGGGTTGCTGGGTAAGGTCACAAGGTGGCCTTTATATAGCAATGGAGCCGGGTCGTTTTACCGTGGTGAAAGGTAATAAATCTGCCAGCTTAGCTCCAAAGGTCGGGTCAGTGCCAGAGATACACATATCTCATAAAGAGACGTGTTACTATGGTTGTCGTCGGGTTGGTTTTGGTAGTTGTGCCCGGAAAAATATGCAGCTATGCGCTGACCAAATATGCAAGGCTACTATTAAAACAGAGGCACAAAGACAGGCTGCGTTAATATACGCGGTCGCATGATTACAAAGCGAGGATACATTGAAACTTGGTGCTACTCATACGGCTTAGTCTACCTCGTTTATGTCTAAACGGGCGTGCCTGGTGGATGTCGAGGCTTCTCCACGTGTCTCTCTGCCGGGATTAGTCGGAGATGGCGGAGGAACTGCAGGGTCGGGGTAGTGATGATGACCATCGCGGGGATTGTTGGCCACAACCCCGTTGGAGTGTGCTCCCAAAATGCGACGAAGCACTTCTGGGGTTATCGCAGCACCTTGGCCGATGGCTGGGGCAGATCTCGGGGTCTCGATCGGTTGTCCAAACAGCACGACTGGGTTGTCGGTGTTGGGCTCGTTTTCTTCTCTCGCCGGGGCTCGACGAACCAGCTCTCCACGAGCTGCGATTAGATCAATAGTGATCTGGTCGAACAGTGCCTCTAGTGCACTTACATAGCGCACTAGGTGCAACAATGCGGGGTCCGTCTCGTGATCTCCATTGGCAACTTGGGGTGGTCTACCATACCCTTCACGTCTGGGGTAGTAGTGGAACGAGCGACAGTTAACTCTGGGCGACAAGTGCCTGAGATGAACTATAGCCTCTCGAGCGGCTAGCTGGATGGCTTGTGGCTCAAAGGAAGTTGTTCTTCCGGTGAACCGGTAGGGGCGCTCGGGTGCTAGACTCCTACCGTAAATGTGCACAGTGGCCCAGAATTGGCGGTCTTCACCGCTCATGGGTCCTTGATACACAACATATTCTGGTGGCTCCTCTAACGCGTAGGCACGACGGGTGAGGTTTGCGAGGATGGTCACAAAACCTCCAAGGTTGGTTGCTGTGGTTTCGTTGTGCACTATAGGTCCAGGCATTGTGGCTCGGTTTGGGGTAGCGGCTGTGCGGTGCTGTGTTGGGACTAGCGTGCCCTTTTTATAGGAAAAAGGGGACGGAATCTTCCTTCGCACGCTTGTGAGAAAGGACTATTTAGGGGCCGGTCACTGGCGCATGAGTGACAGGTTAGGTTGATAGGTTGGGCACCGACTGCCAAAAGGTGTTGGGGTCACTGTGTGGCTATCTTGCACGAGAAGCTTGGCTGGGGTTTGGTTAAGGTCTGGTGGGTTGGTTTGCCTATGTTTATTGACCTGGCTAAGATAGGATTAGCCAATGGTCAGCCTGGCTCTGATACCAAGTCTGTCACGACCGGGTTTTCCGGGTAATAAATTTTCAGAAAAGACCGTCGTGCTCATCAGCCCCAGGATTACTGTTAGCTGATGAGGCTCCAACTTGATACAGAAATTCCAAGCAAAAATACAAAATATGTAGTACAAGACCATTCTGGCCTGTGAGTACAACAAATGGTTTCTAGTGGTTGATGGCGGAAGCGGGTTGTGAAACATCAGTGTCTATGGGACTCCATTTCCCACGGGAACAGCTGACCAGGTTAAATCCTATCTTCGCGAGGCTGCTATCTCCATTGAGTGGGTTCCGGGGCTGGCATCGCGTCGCTCATCTTCATGCAAGATAATCTGGCCAAGACAATAGCCAGGGACAAGCCAGTGAGTACTTTGAATGTACTTGCAAACATTATGAATACAGGTATAATATAACAATGGTGTGCTAAAAATATATTATGCCCATGACGTCAGTCACAAAAGATAAATGAAACTCTGATGCGTGCAAGCAAGTTATTTATAATAATGCAATAACATGGTAGTATAAAATTTTATGAAACAAATAACAAGCATTGCCACAGTCGGGCGTCTTAGCGACACCACATAGAGGGCTTTAAAAGAAGTGCCACAGTTGGGCGTCTAAGCGACCCACATAAAGGGCTTTAAAAGAAATGCCACAGTCGGGCGTCTAAGCGACACCGCATAAAGGGCTTTAAAAGAAATACCACAGTCGGGCGTCTAAGCGACACCACAGAAAGGGCTTTAAAAGAAATGCCACAGTCGGGCGTCTGAGCGACGCCACATAAAGGGCTTTAAAAGAAATGCCACAGTCGGGCGTCTGAGCGACCCACAGAAAGGGCTTTAAAAGAAATGCCACAGTCGGCGTCTAAGCGACACCACAGAAAGGGCTTTAAAAGAAATGCCACAGTCGGGCGTCTGAGCGACGCCACATAAAGGGCTTTAAAAGAAACAATCATAATGAATATCCCGGAGGTAGAACCATCCCAGAGATATTCGGTAATAACACTAATATCACGGGTTAGTCAACAATAATAATAATCATAGATATCACAAGTCACGAGTAGTAATTCCATTTTCTGGTTAACGGTTTCACCTCCGAAGACCGACACTAAGACCGACACCTGACCCATCCCAGACTGTAATCCTTAACCATGGACACGGCTATTCGAATAGGTTTATTCTCTGCAGAGGGTGTACTCTTTACCCACGAGTAACGGATTTCTCTAGTCCAGCAGGACTAATTCCGTCTACGGTCTTTTTGTTGAAAACACACCTAACTTGCACACACCAGCTTATCTCACACGTGTCTGGAATCACCCACGACACCTGTTAAGCAAACTCTAAGTGGGGAGGCTACAACCTCGCGTAGCATGGGATCAAATTTATATCGCGCGCTCTAAGGGGTGGCCTCCCCTCTCGGTCCCAACCGGAAACACCCATGCCCCCGGACCAGGTGGCCTGCCTACCAGCTACAACCGGTATCTTCCACCATGGCCTCTCTGTACGGTGTGTGCTGGAAAGAGGTTGACAACTTACTGAACCGTACTCTACTTGCTGTAGAGACGAGTGGTAGTACGAAACAAGTATGGGGGTTACTGGAACAAGACTCGATCTACGGTCGACTCAGGAGGTTCAAGTATTCCTGCATGATTAGCATGACGAATATATTTCATCCAACAGAGTCACCTCTCATATCACCTTACCATGCCATACCAGACATAACCGTCCCGACGGAGACCGGCGACAAACTCATGCCTACCCAAGGCAGAGGTTTCCCGGGTTCCTGCCGGTATGCATGCAAGGCATATGAGGGTGATTATCATCACAAGTGTGTCCATTTCCAACAGCATGGAAATCAACAACATGCACCCATGCATATGATCATATCACATGAAATAACAAGTCCTTCGAAATGCGGTGGTGTTATAAAGGTATCAACGATCACACCAAAAATATTATGCCGGGGTTCAGAATGCTTGCCTTCAATGTGTGGAAAGGCAGGGTGCACTCCAAAACTTTTGAAAGTTTCTTCTCTCTCCCAAAATCCTATTTAAGAATATATTTGAATTAACACACATTTCAAAAACAGAACCAAAAAGTTGTTTGAAAATTTTTCAAATAAATCTTAAAATAAACTAGAACAAATTTGAGGAAGGTAGGAAAAAGAATCATTTCATTTGGACTTATATTTAAAAAGTTATAGCCAGTCAAAGATTTGGTCAAATCTGTTATTTAAATTAAAACAGAAAATAAAACGATTCAGACGAGATTACGCTTTCGGTACAGAGGAGGCGTACTTGAGGCTTTACGCCTCCACTTAACCACGCGGACGGCGCGGGGTGTCACTGACAGTGGGCCTGCCTGGCCCACTGGTCAGGTTTGACCAGTCGCCGCGCGTCGTCTCCCTCCTTTGCCCGAGCGGAGCGGGGCTCCGGCGATCGTCGCCGGCGTTTGGCTGCTCCTCGCGGGCCCCCGAGGGTGGGGATGGATCCGTAAGGTTGGGGCGGTCCTCCCGGTAGTCGTTGGGTCGGCGGGGACGGGGTGAGCTGCCGGCGGCGAGCTCCGCGGCGGAAGAAGGCTTCGGTGGCGAAGTGACTTTGTGGCGGCGTTGGCGCCCGATCAAAATCCAGTAGGGGAAAAGGCTCACGGGAGGATGTGGAAGCTCTTGGTGGAGAGAACGGAGAGTGGGAGATACTGGAGGTGCCGGATTGGCCGGGGCGGTGGCGGCGGCAGGAGTTGCCGGAGATGAGGAAGGAGGCCTCCCCGGGTCGAATGCGAGCTAGGGGAGTGCCATAGGGGTGGTCTGAGGTTGCCTTCGTGCTCGGGGAAGCTCGGGGCTCCTTTTTATAGTGTGTCAAGGCGGTTCCGCGGCGGCCGTGGATAATCTCTCCGGTGAACCAACGTTCTGTAGCAGCAGGGCATCGTGGCGGTGACGAGCGCTAGCGGACATGGCTGCGGATGAGCACGCGCTGTTCCAGGGGCAGGTGGCGAGTCGGGGTGGCTTGGGCGGCGCTGCACGGCGCAGGGCTGTCGGGCGGCGGCGGCTAGTGCTTGGCCTGCCGGGCGCGGCGAGGGGCGGCTTGGCGCGTAGCTGAGAGAAGGGGAGGGCGTGGCGAGGTTCTGCAGAGCGGGCCAAAGCCGTGGGGGCCAGCGTGTCGGCTCGGCCGCGTGGCTGCAATTTGCGCGCTCTGGGCGCGCCCAGTGCACGCACAGAAAGTGTTTGATGAAATGCTATGGCATGTTAGGGGGCTCCAAACCACAAGAAAGTTAGCAGGGTGGGGTTATAGTTTAAGGCAAAACCATTGGACATGCTGGTCTGGCCAGGGGATTAAGTCCATAGTGCAAACAAGGACTCATGTCAAAACTGATCATGCCTGAAAGGTGTTTGACAAAATGCCAAGGGCACTTAGGCATTTCTTGGAGTGGCCAAAATCTCCAGATCAGTGTCTCTGTGGATGAAAGAGAGAGTGGTGAGGTTATTTGGCCAAAAGCAGAAACTTGTTAGTGTAACTTTAGCAGAATTTCAATTCTGGACAGGAAATATATGACATTATTTCATGAACCAAAAATGATCCAAAAGGTGCATGCTCCTGGACTTAAGGGTTTAACATGGGGGACTACAAGTAGGAGGAATAATCATGGATATAGGAGCAACTAAAATGGTGGTTGCTGTACAAATCCTCAAATTGGACCAGAATGGAAAAGAGGTTGATTCACTCAAAAATTTTAAAGAACGGCACTAGGTTTTTGCACAAAGTGGAATAATAGGCTCCTACTGACCTCCCTTAATTTTGGTAGAAGTTTTAAAGAAATATTTAAATAGGTTGCAGTGTAAAATGCACTCTGGACCAGAGAAGAAAAATTGAGTGTAGAGCTCAAAATATTTCATGAATGAAATATATTTTTGCATAAAAGTGATTTAAAAACATCACATGACATCTCCAAATTTTTGTGGAAATTTTAAGTGAATTTATCAAATGGTTGTAGTTCAAATATGGCCATTTAACCTTAAAAATCCATTTTTCAAGAAAACAATGATCAAGCAACTAAATTAGTTAATTAGTTATACTGGATAAGGAAAAGTTTTACTTGAGAGGTTAATAAAGTCCAATAACACATTTGAAAAGTTTTCTCTCTGGGAAAAGCTCATAATAACAGGGAAGGAAATGATCTAAAAAACAAAATGGAGCTCAAAAATTCAAAGTTTTAAATCCTGGCAAAATTTTATTCCCTTAAAACAAGGCCAAATTTTTGGGGTGTCACAAAATATTGGATGCCCTAACCTTGTATGCTGCCCTTTAAATTTTACTACCATATTAACCTGTGTTTATCTCATGGTATTAGTGATCTCATTTCTTTGTTGTTGTAGATTGGAAGGAGAAATTGATGATGCATGACTCAGATGTCGATTGCAAGATCCAGAATGGAATGGGGCTACTAGATGATAGTTTCATAATATATTTTCTATTGTCATTTGTAGGGTCAATGTTTCAAACATAAAGTTTTAGAATGGTTGTGATGTTGATTGTAAGGTCGGGAATCAGTCTACCACATATAGTTTCACATCTTGTAATCTTTGTATCACATTCTTTGTATACAACTGAGTCTATTTAATATATGTGTTCATATATGTGACATTTTTAGTTCTTATATCGTTTCTCCTATGCACTATCAGCATTGACCTAATAATTCCTATAGTGGTAAAAAAATACCATTAATTGTTCATGTAGCCTGGCAAGGTTGATATGCATTGAAATGATATGCTATGACCATTTGGAAATCCTTTTTGTGGGCAGCAGCCACCAACGCATATGAAGTGTTGTTAAGCTCTAACCATATACGTTGCTATCTTACAACGCTTATTTACGCCATTTACCAACACATGAATATACGTTGTTGTAGACCCTTGCAACACCACCTACGACAACACATACAAATCCGTTGGTGTAGGCATTAGCAACGTTTATATAAACATACGACAACACATCATTGCGTTGTTGTAGGGGGGTTCCTGTTGTAGTGGAGTTGGTTAAACGGAAAGAGGGTTTCGAGATGAAACTCTAGGCGCTTGAATCGCCTAATTCTGACTAACGAGCGAAAAGATACACAGAAAATAAGATAGGGTCAGAAATCGCGATCAGAGAAAATCGCGGAATAAATCCGATAAAAGAAAACTGACGAACAGACTAATGAACGAGCGTTCGTTAGCTGTATCTAACGAGCGAAGAACCATTCGTTAACACGAACGTTCGGACGAACGTCCGCTAATTAGAAGAACCGAGAAAAACCGGCGAATCCGAAAAAAACGGATCTAGGGTTTCAAAAAAAACCCGAATGGTTTTATAAAAAAACCGGCGGCGGAGTCCGGCGACTACCTCCGGCGAGAGGTCCGGCGAGGCGAGGTGCGGCGGCGGAGCTAGGCGGCGCGGCGGCGGGGCTTGGCGCGGGGCGGCGGTGGCTGTGGGGGTGGGGGCTCGGGCGGCGCGTATATAAAGGGGCGGGGCGGGGCGGGGCGGCTTGGAGGAGGGGCCAAGGCGGCGGCGGTGGAGTCCGGCTCGGACTCCTTGTCCGAGTCGGCGGTGGCGGCGCGCGCGGGGGGAAGAAGGCGGCGGCGGCGGCCTGGCTCAGCTGGGCCTTAGGCCCAGTCGGGCGCGGGAACTTTTTTTAAAAAAAATAATAATTTCGCCGACCGAAATAAAATCCTAAAAAAATAAATAAAAAAACTAAAAATGTCAAAATAAATTTTCACCGTCTAAATAAAATATTTAGAACGAGATGAACATTTTCTTGGCCCTAAAATGCAATTTTGAAAGCGTGAACTTTTTTTCTAATGCAAACAAAATTGCAATAAAATCCAAATGGAACAAATATTTGATTTTAATATTTTTCCTCCAATATTTCATTTATTTCGGAGAAGTCATCTTATCTCCTCTCTTGTATTTTAATATGAAATATTTTCGGAGAGAAAAATAATTAAAACCAAAATCCTCGTTTCAAAATTTGATAAAAGAATCAAATATGAAAACCGGGAAATCCCCAACTCTCTCCGAGGGTCCTTGAGTTGCTTAGGATTTCGAGGATTACGGAACGGAAAAGCAATAAAACATGATATGCAATGATGATCTAATGTATAACATTCCAAATTGAAAATTTGGGATGTTACAACTGAGTAGTCAAATAATTAAATAGCCATGGGAGGATTCCTTTTCATTCAAGATTTCAGATCCAATGATTTTATTCAAACAACATGTAAAATTGAAAATATGCTCCAAGCAAAACACATATCATGTGGCAAATAAAAATATAGCTCCGAGTAAGGCCTACCGATAGATTTGAAGACGAAAGAGGGGATGCCTTCCGGGGCATCACCAAGCTTAGGCGCTTGAGCCTTCCTTGAATATTACCTTTGGGTGCCTTGGGCATCCCCAAGCTTAGGGTGTTTCCACTCATTATTCTCCTCATATCGATATCTCATGCAAAGCTTGAAAACTTCAATCACACAAAACTTAACGGAAGTTCGTGAGATAGGCTAGTATGATAAAGAGTAAATCATTCACTTTGGTATTGTCAAAGACAAGGCTCATAATTGTTTTCACACAATGCCTACTATACCATATCATTTCTACAATTTATATTGAGAAATATAAGCCATAGAAACTAGAAAACAAGCAAACTATGCAATGAAAACAAAATCTGTCAGAAACAGAACAGTCTATAATGATCTGAACACCAACCATACTTCTGCTACTCCAAAATTTCTGAAATAAATTGGTGGACGTGAGGAATTTGTCTATTAATGTTTTGAAAAAATAATCAACTCAATCACACTCTTTTGTAAAAAAAGGCAGCTAATCTCGTGAGCACAAAGTTTCGGTTTTTTACAGCAAAATCACATTAACTTTCACCCAAGTCTTCCCAAAGGTCTTACTTGGCACTTTATTGAAAAAAAGCTATAATACATGATTAATACAATAGCTTAATCATGAGAACACACAAGAACAGTAAGGGTAAATATTGGGTTGTCTTCCAACAAGCGCTTTTCTTTAATGTCTTTTAGCTAGGCATGATGGTTCCAATGATGCTCACATAAAAGATAAGAATTGAAACACAAAGAGAGCATCATGAAGAATATGACTAGCACATTTAAACCTAACCCACTTCCTATGCCTAGTGATTTTGTGAGCACATAATTTATTGGAACAAGAATCAACTAGCATAGGAAGGAAAAACAAGTATAACTTCAAAACTTTAAGCATATAGAGAGGAAACTTGATATTATTGCAACTCCTACAAGCACGTATTCCTCCCTCATAATAATTTTCAGTAGCATCATGAATGAGTTCAAAAATATAACCAGCACATAAAGCATTCTGTCCATGATCTACAAGCATAGAAATTTCACTAGTCTCCACATAAGCAAAAAAATTCCTCATTCGGAATAGTGGGAGCAAACTTCTTCTAAATCCACTTTAGATGATAGTATTATTCATACTCCAAAAGATATAAATGAAGTTCATGGAGCATTCTACAATTAATATAGACTAACCAATATCCAAGCTCAAAATATATAAATGAAGCACAAAGAGCAATTCTATAAGATCATACTTAAAAGATATAAGTGAAGCACATGAAGTATTCTATAAATCAATAAAGGGATATCTCATACTAGCATTGTTCTTAAAGGAAAAACAAAAACACAAAGGACACAAATTATGTGAACAAAACAAAAACTAAGGTATACCGATAATTGTTGAAGAAGAAAGATGGGATGCCAACCGGGACATCCCCAAGCTTAGATGCTTGAGTATTCTTGAAATATTTACTTGGGGTGCCTTGGGCATCCCCAATCTTGAGCTCTTGCCTCTCTTTATTCTTCTCATATTGATAGCTCCTCGATCTTCGAACACTTCATCCACACAAAACTTTAACAAAAACTTTGTGAGATCCTTTAGTGTAATAAAACAAATCACCACCTTTAGGTACTGTTGAAAACTTATTCCAATTTCATATTAGAACTATATCTAATGTATTCCAACTTCACCATGGTTCATACCCCCCGATACTACCCATAGATTCATCAAAATAAGCGAACAACTCACGAAAAACAGAATATGTCAAAAACAGGACAGTCTGTAGTAATCTGGAAGTTTGGTAAACTTCTCTAACTCCAAAAAATTCTAGAAAATATTTGAAAATTTGAAAAATTTATAAAGAAGTGAATTTCAAAAGGTTTCATACCCATTTGACTTTCCATTAAAAATGTAAAATCACGCGCTACACCCAAAGTTTTTGTTTTTGTACTGCACAAAGTAAACAAGCAATCTAATCATCCTAAAACCAAGGCTTGGCACATTATTTTTATAATACAATGGATATATATAAGGGGATTGTCGGTGTCAAAACCGGCGGATCTCGGGTAGGGGGTCCCAAACTGTGCGTCTAGGCCGGATGGTAACAGGAGGCAGGGGACACAATGTTTTACCCAGGTTCGGGCCCTCTTGATGGAGGTAAAACCCTATGTCCTGCTTGATTAATATTGATGATATGGGTAGTACAAGAGTAGATCTACCACGAGATCAGAGAGGCTAAACCCTAGAAGCTAGCCTATGGTATGATTGTATGTTGTGGTTGTTGTCCTACGGACTAAAACCCTTCGGTTTATATAGACACCGGAGAGGGTTAGGGTTACACAAGGTCGGTTACAAAGGAGGAGGTATCCATATCTGTATTGCCTAGCTTGCCTTCCACGCCAAGTAGAGTCCCATCCGGACACGAGACGAAGTCTTCAGTCTTGTATCTTCATAGTCTAACAGTCCGGCCAATAGAGATAGTTCGGCTGTCCGGAGACCCCCTAATCCAGGACTCCCTCAGTAGCCCCTGAACCAGGCTTCAATGACGATGAGTCCGGCGCGTAGTATTGTCTTCAGCATTGCAAGGCGGGTTCCTTCTCCAGATACATTACATAAGAATTTGAATATGAGGATAGTGTCCGACCCTGCAAAATAAGTTCCACATACCACCGTAGAGAGAATAATATTTTCGCAATCCTAATTTGCTGACTTGTCTTGACAGTATGACGTTGTGTCATGGCCCAGTGATTATTCGAACCGTTCCCTTTAACCAGCCCCACACATAACGCGAGGCAGTTTTTCAACACGTCTTGTCAAAGCAAAGATCGTGTCCCCTTATTACGGGATTCTCATCAATACGGGCGTGGGTAACCCAACCGCGTCGTCAATTACGGCGCTTGGTGGATAAGCGAGTTTTACCAGGCAAGTGGGAACGTTTAGTTTCGTTCGCGCATATAAAGGGATAAGGATTCACCTTCCTATCCACGCCTTCTTCCTCCTTTGCTCATCTGTTTTCGCACACTCAAGCCCTAGCGCCCAAGTCCACACTTCCCACCTCAACCTTCTCCAACCATGTCCGGAGTGGGAGGCAGGTGGATGGTCTCCTCCGTCATGGAGGGAGACATCAAGAAGCTGCACGGAGCCGGATACTTAGCCGCGAACATCGCGCATCGACTGCCTGCTGCGGGGCAGATCGTCCCTACCCCGGAACCTCACGAGAGGGTAGTTTTCCTTCACCACTTCCTCCGCGGACTAGGGTTTCCCCTCCATCCATTCGTCTGGTCTCATGTTCTACTACGGGCTGGACTTTCATGATCTGGCTCCGAACTTCATCCTCAACATTTCGGCGTTCATCGTCGTGTGTGAGGCTTTCCTCCGCATCCGGCCCCACTTCGGCCTATGGTTAAAGACCTTCAATATCAAGCTAAAGGTAGTACGGGGCCAACAAGAAGAATGCGGCGGAGCCATGGTGGGCAAGATGCCCAACGTCATATGGCTCGAAGGCTCCTTCGTGGAGACAATAAAGGGATGGCAATCGGCGTGGTTCTACATCACCGAGCTGCACGATGCCAAATGGGCGGCAGCCCCTGAGTTTCGATCGGGATTCCCAACATGGCTCACTTCCTGGAAAGAGAAGGGATTGTCGTGGGGTTCATGGGTGGAGCTGGATGGACTCCAGAAATGTATCCGGAGTATGGCGAGCAAGAAGCTCAAGCTTGTCAACATAGTCCAAGTTATGCTCATCCGCCGGATCCTCCCGTGTCAACAATGGGATTTTACCTTGTGGGAGTTCGACCCGGCCCAGCACCATACTCTGAGCGAGCTCTTCGATACGACGCATAAGGACGTCTGGAAGGTGTTGTTCAAGGGCGCCGAGGTCCCCCCTTCTCTCGTCGAGGACCGCGGACTAAGCGCAAAGCGCCTAGCGCGTTCGGTGAGTTCAATACGTCCCGTAGGACATTTATTTTCCCTAGCTTAATTATGCGCAGGGTCTAATCTCCATGCCTTTGATAGGACTGGGTGGAGATGTCAGGGCAGATTAACTGTCCGGCCCCTTTGCCCGAAGACACTTCGGGCGCTCTCCTGACGGAGATGCTGGTTCCGGCTCCTTACAAGGTGCCGGAGAAGACCAAGAAGGCCAAGGGAACCCGAAAGAGTTCCCGGCGCCAGGTGTTATCGGACTCATCGTCTGATAACTCTCTTCCCCCGAAGACGAGGAGGAAGAAGAAGATGCTCCCCCTCCAGGCGGGGGAGACAAGAAATGGAAGGCCGCCCCAACTGGGGAGGCCAAAGGGTCCAAGAAGGGAAGGATTCTCCTTCTGGACAGTTCCACCGCCGCCGACGAAGGCGAAGACGAGTGGTTGCCCAGGGCTAAGCCCCGGGGAGATCGTAAGTATTCGGATACCAGAGTAACTCATAGAATTCCTTTGTCGCACTGTTTTCCCTAACGCCCAACATAATTATGCAGGCCACCACGAGCCAATATCGAGGTATCATCGGACGGCTCCCTGGGCTCGTCGGATATGGACAGCGATCCAGTACCGACCGCCACCTCCCCTCATCCTGCTGACGACGCCGAGGTGCTGTCTCAAGAGGCACCGGGTCGAGGGGAGACAGTCCTGGAGGCGCCTCAAGGTGACCTTCCGGACTCCGGGAGCCATGGGGACGGGGCCCCTGAGAGCTCCGAGTTCGTCCCTCAGCCGAACACCGCGCCGGACCCTCCAGCGGTTCCGGGCTCGGGCAGGCGGCCTCCTTCTAAGAGGGGCAAGACGCCTATGCCGGTGACCTCTGTCCATCCAGAGGCGCCAGACAATTTGCTAGAAGCGCTTCGCAACACTTCCATCGATGAGGAGCACCGCACTATCATGAGTGCGGTGATCCAGAAGGTTCAGTCCGCCAAGAGCGGATTGACTGAAGCCTGTGCCAGCCTTCTAACAGGCTTTGAGGTAAGTGTTTTAAAATGTAGTAGAAATATTACTGCATAGACAGTAGCCCCTGATGCTTTGTTCGGTGTTCACAAAGAAAAGCCGAACAGAGGATCAAATAATATCGCAGGAGTCTAATATAAGTATGTCAATTTGCATATGCAGGCTTCGCTGTTGGCGTCCGCTGCACTGACTGCGTAGGTCGCTGTACTGAAGCAGGACCTCGAGGGGTCCAGGAAAGAGCTCGGCCTTGCCAAGAGGCATCTCGAGGAGAACAAGGGTAAGCAATACCCTGTCTATAGATATGTATATATAAAAGAAGACATGATTGCAAAATGACAGGATCAACGTATATTTGCCAGGGGCCACGACCAAGGTGGCGACCCTGAAGCAAGCGCTAACCAAGGCTGAGGATATAGCGGCCAAGGAGCGCACCGAGCGAGAGAAGCACGAGGCTCGGGTGGGCGAGATGCAGGAAGAGCTCCAGGCTCTTGTGGTGAAGCACGAGGCGTTGGAGCTTGACTCAAAGACGCGGGAGTCTGAGCTTGCCGCGGCCCTCGAGAGCGCAAGAAATGCCATGGCCGAAGCCCAAAAGGCCCTCCAGGATATCGACGCAATGAACAAGATAGCAGCGGGTAAGGCTTTCTATATGCAAAGCAAGCATGTAAAAGTAAATTACCGATTACTTACCCGAATCCGGAGCTCTCCGGGAGCATTCGCAGATTTACCCCACGGTGTGTCCAATGCCGCACAATTTTACCAGGCCGAGGATGGAAGCTCAACGGAGAAGTTGTTCTGGTCTCAGTATGCTGAGGCCGAACACCCGGTGCCAATGAGCGACCAGCTAAAGCAGATGGTCGAGCTACATAAGGCGGACGATCGGGCCATGAAGAGCTTTATAGTCCGGCTGTGGCCTGGCGACGCCCTTCTGAACAGCTTCTTCGGCCTGGTGAGGCGGCTTGTGGATGCCTGTCCACAGCTGGAGGTCGTCAAGCGATCTGTCTGCATTGAAGGTGCACGCCGGGCTTTCGCCCATGTGAAATTGCAGTGGGTCAAGCCAGACGCCGTGAAGTTGATCAAGGAGGGGCCGCCGGAGGGCAAGGAGCACCACCACCCCGAGATGTACTATGAGGGTGTTCTGCCGGGTGCCCATCTCATAGCGGACGAGTGTTCCAAAGATGTAATATTTGAGTGAGACTTGCTCGTTTTATCCTGTATTTATGAAAACTTGTTTCATATGCGCTATGCAACGCTTGTTTGAATTTAAAATATTACCTTATGTTTGGTTGTTTATCCAATCTGAGAGATGGCTAGTCCTCGGCTTCTGCCCCCATGCCACGAGTGCTGGGGTGTTCGGGATAAACCTGAGCACTCTTGTTCCCATGTTTGGGTCCTTTGAGGGAGGTGCTTAGCACAGCGAACAAGGCAACCAGACTAATAATGCTTTATCACTCTCACTTAGCCATAGAATTCTATAATTTTAAATTTTGGCGAAGCCGGAAGGCCGAATTTGGGGCGCGATACATGCCTTTAAGCCGGACAGGGCCGGCCCCTCGCTCTAAGCGGCATAAGTCTTTAGGGATCCGAAAACCTCGCTGAACAGCGACCAGTATCTTGCCTTATCATGACAGTCAGTTTTAGCTTTCTCTACTGAGGTGCTGAACCCAGCAGAACCGGGGCACAATCGCAGTAGTTCTCCTAGCACTACCTTAGCCGATAGAGCGGAACGTAAGGTACCAAAACATAGGAGCCGGGTAAACCCAACATTTGACCCAAGACATGATTCGGAGCTGATGCATATAATGCTATAAGTTCGGGGTGCCGCACTTGTGAAAGTGTTCGGACTTTTCACACCGTATTGTGAGGTACGTAAGCCCCTGGTGTATTAGTCGTACCAAGGTGTACGGTTGCAAGGCGTCATTAATGAACACACACACACACACGCATATATATAACAAGAATGCAATAATAGTCGTAATGTCATGCATTGTTTATTAAAAAATTGCGTTAAAGCAGAGTGATACAGATAGTGCGATAAGCAAAGAGTAGGACTATGTCCCTTCCAAGGGCAAGCTGAGGAATGATATGAAATCGAATATTTTGCTCGTTATTGTAATCAACCTGGGAATTCCGTGGTATGACGTAGTTGTCTGCCTCCTTGGTTGCTGCATCATGTGTTCGGCAATAGTGCTGCCGGACAGTGTTTCCACAAATTAAGGTCCTGAAAAAAGAAAAAATAACCAAACGGGAAGCCCCTATTGCGGTTTAAGCCGCGTCTTGGGGTGTGCCGCAGTTGTGCCCCCCTCCCCATCTGTGCCCATGGTATTTTTAATGCGTAATTATGTACGCGCGGCATGAGTTTCGCCGCTGGGCTGGGATTGGGGTGGCCGCCGTATTGCTACGCGAGCTCAGATCGCGCCAGGTGGTCTATTTGCCGATTGCTCCGAGCGTGCTTGAAGGTGTCCGGGCTTTGAAGCGCCGAACTGGTTGATTGCCTCGAGAGGCTGCTTAGCACTTCTGCTGCGAGGGCTGCGGTGTGCTTCTCTATTCGGAGAGAGCGCTCTATGTTTCCTTTGACTGTAATAACTCCGCGAGGTCCTGGCATCTTGAGCTTGAGGTATGCATAATGTGGTACCGCATTGAATCTAGCAAATGCGGTTCGCCCGAGCAGCGCGTGATAACCGCTGCGGAACGGGACTATATCGAAGATTAACTCTTCGCTTCGGAAGTTATCCGGGGATCCGAAGACCACTTCTAGTGTAATTGAGCCTGTGCAATGGGCCTCTACACCTGGAATGACGCCTTTAAAGGTCGTTTTTGTGGGTTTGATCCTTGAGGGGTCTATACCCATTTTGCGCACTGTGTCCTGATAAAGCAGGTTCAGGCTGCTGCCGCCATCCATAAGGACTTGGGTGAGGTGAAATTCGTCAATGATTGGGTCTAGGACCAGTGCGGTGAATCCGCCATGACGGATACTAGTGGGGTGGTCCCTGCGATCGAAGGTGATCGGACAGGAGGACCAAGGGTTGAACTTTGGGGCGACTGGCTCCAACGCATATACGTCCCTGAGCGCACGCTTCCGCTCCCTCTTGGGGATGTGGGTTGCGTATATCATATTCACCGTCCGCACTTGCGGGGGAAACCTCTTCTGTCCTCCAGTGTGCGGCTGCCGGGGCTCCTCCTCGTCATCGCTATGCGGCCCCTTGTCCTTGTTTTCGGCAATTAACTTGCCGGCCTGCTTGAACACCCAACAATCCCTGTTGGTGTGATTGGCTGGCTTGTCTGGGGTGTCGTGTATTTGACACGAGCGATCGAGTATACGGTCCAAGCTGGATGGACCCGGCGTACTTTGTTTGAATGGCTTTTTCCGCTGACCGGGTTTAGAGCCTTTGAATCCGGCATTGGCTGCCGTATCCTCAGCATTTTCGCTGTTAATGCGGCGCTTATGTTTGTTGCGACGTGACCTGCTATTGCCGTCCTTGGTATCTGAGGTACCATGGTTCTTTGATATGTTATTACTGCGAGCCAGCCAGCTGTCTTCTCCCGCACAAAAGCGGGTCATGAGCGTCGTGAGAGCTGCCATAGATTTCGGCTTTTCCTGACCAAGGTGCCGGGCTAGCCACTCGTCTCGGATGTTGTGTTTGAAAGCCGCTAAGGCCTCCGCATCCGGACAGTCGACGATTTGATTTTTCTTTGTAAGGAACCGAGTCCAGAATTGCCTGGCCGACTCTTCTGGCTGCTGAATTATGTGGCTCAAGTCATCGGCGTCTGGTGGTCGCACATAAGTGCCCTGAAAGTTGTCGAGGAATGCGGCTTCCAGATCTTCCCAACAGCTAATGGAGTCCGCTGGCAAGCTGTTAAGCCAATGCCGCGCTGGTCCTTTGAGCTTTAGTGGGAGGTATTTGATGGCGTGTAAGTCATCACCGCGGGCCATGTGGATGTGGAGGAGGAAATCCTCAATCCATACTGCGGGATCTGTTATGTTGTTGTATGATTCAATATTTACAGGTTTGAAACCTTCTGGGAATTGATGTTCCATTACTTCGTCTGTGAAGCATAAGGGGTGTGCGGTGCCTCTGTATTGGGCTATACCGCGACGCAGCTCGAATGGGTCTTGCCCGCTGTGTTTGGCCTGGCCGGATTTGCTTTTACTGTATCCGGCGTGACGTTTATCGTCTCGCAGAGTGGTGCGCCGTCGTGATCGGTAGATTAATCTTGCATGCTTTGCTTTGTCCTCCAGTATGTCTCGCAGGTCTGGCGTATCTCCCCATGCCTTTTTATTTGAATGGTGTCGGGGTGGAGGCTGGGCTTTTGGCTGGAATGCCTCTCTATCGCGGCCACGATGTGGCCGATCAGCCGTATCATACGCTTCTTCCTCCGGTCGGGGTAATAACCTGCACTTTGGGTAATTCTTGGAGGGGTGCTCGAGTTTGTATTCCTTGGCCACGAGGACTTTAGTCCATCTGTCAGCTAGCAGATCTTGATTAGCTTGAAGTTGTTGCTGCTTTTTCTTCAGGCTATTTGCCGTGGCCATAAGCCGGCGCTTGCAGCGCTCTTATTCGAAGGGATCCTCTGGTATGGCGAATTCATCGTCACCGAGGCTTGCCTCGTCTTCAGAGGGGGGCATGTAATTGTCATCCTCCTCCTCTCCGTCTGCCGCTCTCTCAGGAGAGCTGGCTCCTCCCTCCTCTTGCTCTAAATCATGCTGGAGGGGATTGTTGTTGTCTTCGGCACTATCCAGAGTGTTATTATCTCCTGTGCCGGTATCACCACTTTTGCTTTGGCGGGATTAGAGCGGCGTCGCTGACATCGGCGCTTGGGTTGTTTCTTGGAGGGTTCATCCTCCGCTATCTCGTCGCCATTGCCTTCTTTGGGTGTATCCACCATGTATATGTCATATGAGGAGGTGGCTTTCTAGTGCCCTATAGGCGCTGGTTCATGTTCGTCTCCTACATCGTCGTCCATACCGTCGATGTCTTCGGAGTCGAAGTCGAGCATGTCGGTTAAATCATCGACAGTGGCTACGAAGTGGGTGGTGGGTGGGCGTCGAATTTCTTCGTCGTCCGCATCCCAATCATGTTGGCCATAGTCCGGCCAGGGCTCTCCTGACAAAGAGAGAGACCTTAGTGAATTCAGAATGTCGCCGAAGGGCGAGTGCTGAAAGATATCCGCAGCTGTGAATTCCATGATCGGCGCCCAATCGGATTCGATAGGCAGGGGCGCGGATGGTTCGGAGTCAGAAAAAGAGTCTGGCACCTTGGAGTCACGGGCTGCGCAGAGGATTAGGCTGGTGTTCGGCTCGATCGCCGTTGAGACTGCAGCCCCTGAGGCGGTGTCTAACCACCCGTCCTCGATTGGCGCAGTTGGCTCCGAGCTAAGGGTCGGAGCTGATGCGGGCGCGGCCTCTGGGGTACTGTTCGGCGGCAGAGCTAGGTCATACCCATCGTGACAGTGCGGCGCGCCCGGCTGTGGCTCGAATCCGTCGAAGATCAAGTCTCCGCGGATGTCGGCCGTGTAGTTCAAACTTCCAAATCTGACCTGACGGCCAGGGGCGTAGCTTTCAATCTGCTCCAGATGGCCAAGCGAATTAGCCCGCAGTGCAAAGCCGCCGAATACGAAGATCTGTCCGGGGAGAAAAGTCTCACCCTGGACCGCATCGGTATCGATGATAGTAGGAGCCATCAAGCCTAACGGCGACGACACAGAGGAACTCTCAATGAAAGCACCAATGTCGGTGTCAAAACCGGCGGATCTCGGGTAGGGGGTCCCGAACTGTGCGTCTAGGCCGGATGGTAACAGGAGGCAGGGGACACGATGTTTTACCCAGGTTCGGGCCCTCTTGATGGAGGTAAAACCCTACGTCCTGCTTGATTAATATTGATGATATGGGTAGTACAAGAGTAGATCTACCATGAGATCAGAGAGGCTAAACCCTAGAAGCTAGCCTATGGTATGATTGTATGTTGTGGTTGTTGTCCTACGGACTAAAACCCTTCGGTTTATATAGACACCGGAGAGGGTTAGGGTTACACAAGGTCGGTTACAAAGGAGGAGGTATCCATATCCGTATTGCCTAGATTGCCTTCCACGCCAAGTAGAGTCCCATCCGGACACGAGACGAAGTCTTCAATCTTGTATCTTCATAGTCTAACAGTCCGGCCAATAGAGATAGTCCGGCTGTCCGGAGACCCCCTAATCCAGGACTCCCTCAGGGATAATTATTTTCAGAGAAGCTTCCATGAAAAAATTTACATTGTTTCCATGAGCATGAACACAAGTGTTCAAGGTCGACCCTCATTTCTCCAATGCATAACCTTCCAATCACTTCTCTTATTGAAAAACTTTTTAGGTATGAGAGGCAAGTATTTTTTTTTCTATTTTCACTCTTTTTTAAAAAACTTGTATGTTTCACCCACAACTAAACAGAAACAAAAAAGGAAAAACAGAATCTACTTAGTGAAGAAAGCAAACAAGCATACACAAGAATATCAACCCCACGCTATTGCTCCCCGGCAACGGCGCCAGAAAAGAGCTTGATAATCCCCAAGTGCAGGGAATCATCGTAGCAATTCCCAAAGGTGGAAGTGATAAGTATGGAGTGTCGAACCCACAAGGAGCTAAAGGTAAGATCAATATTCTCTCAAGCCCTATCTGCCACTGATACGACTCTACGTACACCGAACATTTGCTTCCGACTAGAAACGAGAAATAAAACTACGTTGTGGGTATGAAGAGGATAACTTTGCATGATATATGAGAGCTAAAACATAAAAGTTGGTGTTGTTATCATAAATTTAGAATATATTACTAAATATTATATATAGAGAGTGTGGAATAATGGTGGATCGGTGTGCGGAATTTTCCTAGGCAATTGTTAACAAGACCGATAGTCATCATTGCAATTTCATATGAGGGAGAGGCATAAGCTAACATAATTTATCTTCTTGGATCATATGCACTTATGATTGGAACTCTAGCAAGCATCCGCAACTACTAAAGATCATTAAGGTAAAACCCAACCATAGCATTAAAGCATCAAGTCCCCTTTATCCCATACACAACAATCCCCTTACTTGGATTTATGCTTCTGTCACTCAAGCAACCCACTATAAGTGAATCATGAACATATTGCAACACCCTACAGCGGGAATCCATCACACTTGCGCGACACGGAGGGCACAATAGGACAGCACCAAAATAAAACATACAACTCATACCAATCTAGATCATCAATCCATTTGTCCGAGGGGTTTTGATCATTTTATTAAATCACCCTCGAGAGGAGCCTCGGGTGGTATATTGACAGTTTGGCGTTCAGATGTTTTTAAGGGTACATTAGTTGAAGTAAAATCTTTTGGTATGATCATCAGCTTCAATTCTGTGCATAATAATGAACAGTGGTTTTTAGTCAATGTGTATGGGCCTTGTCAGGGTGTTTTGAGGGATGAATTTGTTAACTGGTTGTATAACCTTCAAGTGGAACCAGAACAAAAATGGTTGTTACTGGGAGACTTCAATTTTATCAGGTCCATGGACAATCATAACCTTCCAGGAGGGGATGTTAATGATATTTTTATCTTCAATGAGATCATTGGTCATTTAGGACTGTTGGAGCTTCCTTTGAAAGGTAGAAGGTTTACATGGTCAAACATGCATGATGTCCCACTCCTTGAGCAATTGGACTGGTTTTTTACTTCTGCAAGGTGGATAACTCAATATCCTATGACACAAGTTGCACCTCTTGCTAGAACTGCGTCAGATCATGTTCCTTGTGTAATCTCTATCTGCACCACAATTCCTAAAGCACATATCTTCAGATTTGAAAACTATTGGGTGCATCAGCCTGGGTTTTTGGACTGTGTGAAGGAAGTTTGGAACAAGCCTTCACATAAGACTCATATATCTGCAGTGATCATGGACAAATTAAAATCTTTAAGGTTTGCACTCAAGAAATGGCACAAGGGGCTCTCACACATTAAATCTTTGATTGAAAAGTGCAATTGGGTAATTCTGTGGATGGATGATTTGGAGGACTGGAGGCCCTTATCCATACCTGAACATAACTTCAGGAAGATTTGCAAGATGCATCATGAACACCTACTTCATTTGCAGTTTTTATACTGGAAGAAAAGGTGTACTATCAGATATATCAAGGTGGGAGAGGAGAATTCAAAATTCTTCCAGGCCATGGAAACAGAGAGGTATAGGAAGAACTCTATTGCTAGTCTTCAACTGTCTGATGGAACAGTTTCTTCGGATCATGGGGAAATAGCTAAGGAGTTTTTGGTTGCTTTCAAGGGCAGAATGGGAACTGTTAGACCAATTTTATTGGGCAATGAAATTCTTTCACTCATCCCAAGAGTGCAAGGTCTTGAGGTGCTCACACAAACTTTTCAGCTGCAAGAGATTGAAAAGGTCATAAAAGAAATGCCTATTGATAAAGCACCTGGGCCAGATGGTTTTAATGGTATCTTCATGAAAAAATGCTGGTTAATCATTTCCAGTGATTTTATTCGTTTGGTTGATGAGTTTCAAGCTGGAACTGCTCTTTTGGAAAACCTCAATGAAGCTTTCATTACTTTAATCCCAAAAAAGCAAACACCTGAGAGTGTGGGTGATTTTAGGCCAATCTCTTTGACAAGTGTGGGGCTGAAGTTTCTGACCAAATTGGCAGCTAACAGGTTTCAAGAGGAAATCACCAAATGTGTTCATAAAAATCAGTATGGCTTCATTAAATCAAGAACAATTCAGGACTGTATTGCTTGGACGTTTGAGTATATTCATCAATGCATTCATTCCAAGAAGCCAATCATATTGCTCAAACTTGACTTTGAAAAAGCTTTTGACTCTATACAGCATGAGGCAATCTTGAAAATCCTTGTTGCAAAAGGATTTGATAACAAATGGATTAAATGGGTTCAGCAGCTATTATCTTCTGCGACCTCCTCTATCTTGTTAAATGGTGTGCCAGGAAATCATTTCAAGTGCAAATGTGGTGTCAAGCAAGGAGATCCTATCTCTCCTTTGCTTTTTGTGATTGCTGCAGATCTGCTGCAAACCATGATCAATGATCTATTATGCAGGGGCCTTCTAACCTTGCCATTGCCAACACATGATCCTGATTACCCAGTTGTACAATATGCAGATGATACCTTATTGTTTGTAAATGCTGATTCAGCACAGCTGGAGGTTCTCAAGTCAATGCTCAACTCCTTTTCCTTGGCAATTGGACTACAAATCAACTTTCATAAGTCCTCAATGTACCCAATCAATGTGGAAGCTTCTGTTGCCTCTGCACTTGCTGCTCAGTTTGGGTGCCAGCTTGGTTCTATGCCTTTCACTTATCTGGGACTTCCTGTTAGAACCACTAGACCCAAAATTGTTGATTTGCTACCTTTAGTGGACTGCATGGAAAGAAGGCTTACTGCTAGTTCATGGTTCTTACCACAAGGCAGTAGGTTATAGCTGGTAAATTCAGTGATTTCTTCACTCCCTATATTCTTCCTTTGCAGTCTATCCCTGCCACAAGGCATTCTAAAGCAGTTAGAGAGGATTCAAAGGCAGTGCCTCTGGAGGAAATATGGTTAGGAGAAGGGACACTCTTTGGCTGCTTGGCCCCTTGTTTGCAGGCCTAAGATAAAAGGGGGACTTGGAATTCTGAATTTGGGACTGCAGAATGATGCACTACTCCTGAAATACCTCAACAAATTTTATAACAAGGAAGATGTGCCATGGGTTCATTTGGTATGGGACTCATACCACTTTCACAGAATTCCTCATGACACTGTTCTTTGTGGCTCATTCTGGTGGAGGGATGTTTGCAAATTAATGGATAAGTTTCGGGCAGTTACTTCTGTCACTGTTGGAAAAGGGGATTCTGTGCTATTTTGGTCTGGTCATTGGGAGATTGGCCATTCTTGCATCCCTCTGCAAGATAGGTTTCCAAGGCTTTTTTGTTTTTGCCTGCAGAAGAACCTTTCTGTCATGAAAGTGGTACAGGCAGAAACCTACAGCAAATGTTTTCTTTACCTTTGTCTCAACTGGCTTTTAGGGAGTTCAATCAGCTATCAACCTTGATATTTGAGACTTCCTTCAACACTGATTGTAATGATAGATGGGCTTGGAGGCATGGGAAGAAGGTAGAGTACTCGGCAAAAAAAATTATGATTTTATCCATCAACCTGTTATCGCCAATCCTATTCTCAGTTGGATTTGGAAAAGCTGTTGTACCATGACAGTTAAAATGTTTGCATGGCTGGTCATTATGGACAGAGTTAACACCAAAGATATGATCCAACGCCGCAATTGGAGAATTGATGATGGAACAAGTTGTGTTCTATGCCCAACTGGAGTGCTTGAGTATAGGAACCATCTGTTCTTTCAATGTAACTTTAGCATGAGGATCTGGAATTACCTGCAAGTTTCCTGGATGGACAGCAATGATATGGTGCAAATTGCATTTCATGCAAGGAAGGAGTTTCAAAAGCCCTTTTTCTCAGAGGTGGTTTTTCTTGCATGGTGGAATATTTGGAAAGTGAGGAATGACAGGGCTTTTAGGCATGTCAACCCAACTTTTAGGCAGTGGAGAAATGGATTTATCCATGACATTACTCTTCTTTCACACTGAATCAAGACCAAGTACAAGGAGGCTCTGCTGAAATGGATTGATTTTCTGCCTCCTTAAGGGCAATCCTTCTATACTTTCCTTCTCCCTAGCTGTACATTGTAGTGTTCTTACTTTTCTTTTTCTTAGTCTTCCTTAGTATTTATAGTATACATTTTTCTTCCCTTTCCTTTGTTCCTTCTCTTGAGGAACTTTGTACTTGTTTTTCTTTACTATCAATAAAATGTCGTGGGGTGTAAGCCCTGTAGTCTTCCAGGTCAAAAAAAACCCAAAGACAAAGGTTATCTACTCAAAACATGATAGGATGGCTATACATCATTGGATCATAATATGTGGCATAAAGCACCATGTTCAAGTAGGGATTACAGCAGGGTGTAGGAGAGTGGACCGCGTAAAAGAGATGAGGATGGTGATGATGATGGTGATGTTGATGGAGATGATCACTGCGGTGATGATTCCCCTCCCGATGGCACTCTGGCACCACCGAGAGAGAGGAGGAGAGGTTCTCCCCCTTGTGCTTCCTCCTCCATGGCCTCCCCCCTGGATGGGGAGAGGTTCCCCCTCTGGTCCTTGGCCTTCCTGGTGATGATGGCCCCTCTGGGATCCTCCTCCATAGCCTCTGGTGATGATGGCCCCCTCCAGCAGGGTGCCAAAGAGGGCCTAGATTGATTTCTCATGGCTACAGAGGCTTGTGGCAGCGGAACTTCCGATCTAGGTTAATTTCTAGAGGTTTGGGTATTTATAGGAGAGGTTGGCGTCGAGAAAAAGTCAGGGGGCCCCACGGGAAGTCCACGAGGCACAGGGGCGCGCCCAGGGGGGTGGGTGTCATGGGAACGATTTCGACAATAATAAGGTATAGGGTAACAGAGCATGATCTATCGAGATGCAAATGGGTGACACGGTGGTTTTAGCGAGTTCGGGCCTCTCACGATGGAGATAACAGCCCTAAGTCTCATGCTCCGGAGAGGCTTTGTTTTATCTAGTGTATATCTGGAGATTACATGGTGTATTAGAGAGAGGGGGGAGAACGTATCTCCATGCCTCAAGCTAAATGGTGAGAAAGAGATAGAGGTGGAAGAAAAAAGCCCCCTGGTCTAGTGGTGGGGGTGGCTTATATAGAGTGCGCCACCCCCTCACCTCCTTATGTTACAAAGTGGGGGCGTTAAAGCCATAACTCAGCCTACTACTAATATGATGCTTCGAGTGCCTTGTGGACTGCTGGTCTTCGCATATCCGAGTGAGATCAAGTGCTCCGAGTGGAATGAGTTGGTCGAGTGGTTGTTGTTGTCCGAATGACTTGATGGTCATCCGAGTGGATAGAATGTCTGTATGAAATTTATCTGGACCCACATGTTGTGTGGACCCCATGCTTTATGATATTTCGACCCTTCGTGGGCCTACCTATTATGTGTATCCCTAACATTAGCCCCTGAATCGATTGTGATTTTGCAGAACAAGTTTGTGAAAGACACAATTTGGCCCGAGTGATTACGGAAATACTCGGTACCCGTCATCGTGCTTTTAGACAACCAAGGTTTGAACAAAATCTCAATGGATTCTGGTACTGTGCTTCCTGACTGATCTGGGGTAAGTGCCCGCGAGGAGCAACTTGGTGACATTCGATCATCTCTCGGAAGAGGTTAACTTGTGATCAGAGTATGGATGTGTCATTAAATCCAGGCAACAAGATTGACGCATGGACTGTTCTCTCGGAGAGATGCCATTCTTATCCCGGAAGAACGTCAATACGAGTCAGTTCTAGATCCAAACTTATGGGTTTCACGCTTTGAGTCCTAGAAGAAGGCTAAAAATAGGTCCACGGAGGAGCGTTAAATTCACCTTATAGCAAAAAAATTTATAGCCAACCGGAGCCTTAGAACTTGTTTGTTTGTTGTTCACCACTTGGACCGGTCAGGCTGTACCGAGTGGAGATTACTCCAGTGGGGGCACGCTGAGTGCACCCACTGGGTGTATTCCCCGAGACCACCGTCGACTACGGGCAATCGGCGGGGGTCTGAGAGAACTAAAAATCTTCTTAGCTGGTACTAATAGAACTTGTTCCTCTCCGACTCGGAGGACGAGTAGTACTTGAGGATCTGGTACTGGTTTAGCTTGACCTTCCTCGACTCGGAAGTCGAGTAGCACTTGAGTGATCTAGAGCTGGTCTTGCATCGAGCAAAATGTTTCTTTTTGAGTTCTCTTCCAGTGGGGGCACGCTGAGTGCACCCACTGGGTGTAGTCCCCGAGCCTCTATCGGACAAGATGTGTTGGACAGAGGGTTTAGGTCTCCTGGTAAACCTCCACGCAGTCGACACGGTAAATATCTTTTAGTCTAAAATTGAGTCAATCGGATGCATCTTCAGGCGCTTGACATGGTAAGTAAGCTCAGCCTGGAGCTGAGTCAGTCGGATGATCTTCGTGCACTCGGCATGGAATAAATTCAGCCTGGAACTCGGTCAAGCAGTTGAGTCTTCGTTCTCTCGGCACGGTGAATGAATTCGTCTTTGAAACTACCGACTGTAGAAAAAAGCTGGACACTCCAGGGAATAATCGTTCCAGTAGTACTTCTTATATTGACCATTATATTTTTCCTGAAAGGGGTATTTGTAAGAGTAGATTGTGTCTGTAGAGGAGCTTCTTTTTCACCCTTTTGCATGAAAGGGGTATTTGTTCGAGTGGACGTGCTTCCCGACTGATCGGGGTATGTTGACCGCGAGGAAAAACTTGGTGGCACTCGTATGTCTCCCGGAGGAGATAGACTAGTGGTCTGACATGGACGTGCCATGAAACCCGAGTGGCGAGGCTAGTGTGTGGGCTGGCTCTCCGGAGAGATGCCACTCATTATCCCGGGGGAACACCAACACATGCCATCTCTGAGTCCAAGTTTGTGAAACTGACACCTTGGAGCCTAGGATAAGGGCCAAGTGCATCCGTAGAGGAGCGTCATTTTCACCCTTTTGCAGTCCTGAAGATGACTTCAAGAAATGATTTGGGCGATCGTCCGAGTGGACAGTACTACCCTTATAGATTTTTGATGGAACAAGCATGTATGGTCAGAAAGATATTCCTTATGTGATCAATGGGTTGATTGAATGGGCGTAACCCCTGAGGGCGGCATGGCCAACGGCTGTGCGTAGCCCCCGAGTGATGCTCGAAAGAGGTAAGCTTGCTACAGAGTGTGATATGAGGTTTGATCATATGAGTAACTTAGTTGTTCCCGTGCTGGGGGTGTAGAGGTAAAGACATGTCCAACTGATGGTGACGCACGAGGCGGCCAAGGGGCGATGATGTGTACAATCGAGTGGCGACGCGTGGGGCGGCCGAGTGGCGACGCACGGGGCGGCCGAGTCATGATGTGTGAGGGGGCCGAATGATGAAGACGTGCATAACTGAGTGGCAATGTGCGGGGCGGCCGAGGGGTAAGGATGTGTACAACAGAGTGACGACGTGCGGGGCGACCGAGTGGTTAGACGTGCACAACCGAGTGGTGACGCACGGGGCGGCCGTGTGGTGAAGGCATGCACAACCGAGAGGCGACGCGCAGAGCGGCCGAGTGGTGAAGACGTGCACAACCGAGTGGTGATGTGCGGGACGGCCGAGTGACGACGCGCGGCGTGGCCAAGTGACGACGCGCGGGGCAGCTGAGTGAAAGATTGGGTGTCCAGCCAAGCAGCTGAAATGGTCTTCGAAGGAGTTAGCCAGATGCTTTCGAAGCTAATGTAGCGACGAGGTCGGTGTAGTGTGGTTGCGACGCAACAAGACCGGCGTGACAATCGAGTCTGAGTAGGAATGAAGGTGGCGTGCAAAGCGTCTGGGTGATTATAAAACTTGTCAAAGTGGCGGATCGAATGCACTTGTTGAAGTGAAGGATCTGACTGGTGATGAAGTACTCGACTACTCAGGAGAGTGTCATTCCAAATGAGATGTGGCCCCCGAGTGCGGCGTAGCCCCCGAGCGTACTACAGGCTTCGACAACGGACATGTCGAAATACGAGAAATATAGTTTTGAATGGATGATTTGCAATTCATCGAGTCGGACTCGGGTAAAGATGAGGAGAAGCTTCTGAGTGATGCTTGAAAGAGGCAAACTCGCAAAGGAGTGAAGTGTGAAGTTTAATTATAAAAGGGACTTATCTGTCTCATGCCTGACGAGGTCTATATCATTGATACGATGAAGAGGATTCCACAAAGGGGTTGGTCAGATGTGTTTGAAGTCAACAGAGCGGCAATGTCAGTGTTGTGGTGTGCTAGAACCGGTATGGTGACCAAGTCCAGGCAGCGATGAAGTTGGCGCATAGGGCCGTCGAGTGATCGTGTAACTTGTGTAAAAAATGGCACAGGCCAACGAAATAATTTCTCGAGGAAATTTGATGTGTGTTGAAATGATTTATGCGAATAACACTCATAGACACCCGCTGGGAGTGCAAGGGGCTTGCTGGTTAACCAGCAAGAGTCTGAAAGAGCGAAGGATCCGTTCAAACTTGTCAAAGTGCTGGCTCAAATAAAACGGAAGTGTAGTGTTTCGACTGAGTTGCAGCCCGGGAGGACTGATGCAAACTTGAAATGAAGAGCACATGGTGTTCGTGAATGATGTATGCGAAAGAATGGAAGTTGGACTCGGGTGAAAATAAGCAGCCGAGCATAGAGGTACACTTGGTGGCGTGGCCTCCGAGTGAATGTGATGTGTGAATAACAGGATACTTGGGAATGCGGAAATAACAGAATGTAGTGCATGTAGAATGACTTAGCTGTCTGAAGGCGAGCGAGTGGCAGAGTGGTGAAGATGTGTTCAACCGATGGCGATGCGAGGGGCGACCGATTGATGTAGATGTGTCCAACCGAGTGCCGATGCACGAGGCGGCCGAGTGGTGATTAGGTGACCAACCGAGTGGCGACGTGCGGAGCGCCGAGCGGTGATGAGGTGACCAACCGAGTGGCGACGCGCGGGGCGGCCGAGTGGTGATGAGGTGACCAACCCAGAGACGACGCACGGATCGGCCGAATGGTTATGAGGTGACCAACCGAGTGGCGATGCGTGGAGCGGCTGAGTGGTGATGAGGTGACCAACCTATGGTGACACGCGGGGCGGCCGAGTGGTGATGAGGTGACCAACCTA
The DNA here is from genome assembly GCF_018294505.1 of Triticum aestivum. Lineage (NCBI taxonomy): Eukaryota > Viridiplantae > Streptophyta > Magnoliopsida > Poales > Poaceae > Triticum > Triticum aestivum. The sequence goes on from NC_057806.1 coordinate 126,461,927, forward strand.
TGGCGACGCGCGGGGCGGCCGAGTGGTGATGAGGTGACCAACCGATGGTGACGCACGGAGCGGTCGAATGGTTATGAGGTGACCAACCAAGTGACGACGCGCGGAGCGGCCGAGTGGTGATGAGGTGACCAACCGATGGCGACGCACGGAGCGGCCGAGTGGTGATGAGGTGACCAACCGATGGCGACGCGCGGGGCGGCCGAGTGGTGATGAGGTGACCAACCGATGGCGATGCACGGAGCGGCTGAATGGTTATGAGGTGACCAACCGAGTGGCGACGCACGGAGCGACCGAGTGGTGATGAGGTGACCAACCGATGGCGACGCACGGAGCGGCCGAATGGTTATGAGGTGACCAACCGAGTGGCGACGCGCAGGGCGGCCGAGTGGTGATGAGGTGACCAACCGATGGCGACACACGGAGCGGCCGAGTGGTGATGAGGTGACCAACCGAGTGGCGACGCGCGGAGCGACCGAGTGGTGATGAGGTGACCAACCGATGACGACGCACGGAGCGGCCGAGTGGTGATGAGCTGACCAACCGATGGCGACCCGTGGGGCGGCCGAGTGGTGATGAGGTGACCAACCGATGGCGACGCACGGAGCGGCCGAATGGTTATGAGGTGACTAACCGAGTGGCGACGCGCGGAGCGGCCGTGTGGTGATGAGGTGACCAACCGATGGCGACGCACGGAGCGGCCGAATGGTTATGAGGTGACCAACCGAGTGGCGACGCGCGGAGCGACCGAATGGTGATGAAGTGACCAACCGATGGCGACGCGCGGGGCGGCGAAGTGGGCAAGTTGATGAAGTCACGCCCAACCGCTTGACGGTGCGTAGGGTGGTCGAGTCGAGCATGTTGTTGAAGATGTGCCCAACCGCTTGACGGTGCACCATGCGGCCGAGTGACAAGGACATGTCCAGCCAAGTGGCAACGCGTGTGGCGGCCGAATGCCCGGATATTTTAATTGTCTGAGAAAACCTGCATATTGTCCGGAGTTTAGTTGTCCGTTTGTAAAATGTACAAGGTTGAAATATGAAAAGAATACTTAGCTTGTCAGATAAGCTGATGTATACGTATCCTTCGAATGACGACGCAAAGGGACGGTCGAGTGATGAAGATATGCCTCACCGAGTGGTAACATGCGGGGCGACTGAGTGATAGAGATGTATCTCACCGAGTGGCGTCGTCTGTGTCCGACTGCCGTAGTGGTCCATTATTCATCTGAGCATGCATGCGAATTGTCCGAGTAGATGGTTGTTTCAGTAAGCTTTAATCCCGTCCGAGTGAACCCGCATCGCGCTTGGCTTGCGCCTGACCGAGCCACCGATTGGCCGAGTATCTGGCACCGGAGGGAGGAGCAATGTTGCCGGCTGTCATGTTTTGTTGCTCAGGGAAGCCGGCCACCGGCCAATTTGATGAACGCCCAGCCTACGATCGAGTGCTGTTATCGATGGGACTCGCTGCCGAGCGCCCGTGCCATGCCAGGTTCGCGTCTTTCCTGCAGATGTCATCGCCGTGTGGTTAATCCAGAGAAGCGACAGCCTCGCGCTTGTGTCGAGCTGGGTGTGTGCCTGCGCCGTGACGCCCATGGTCAGGCGGCCGACGCCGGGGGGAAGAGGCGCAGTGGGAGCACGGCCAGCCCCTGGCTTTCGCCCTACGCCGAGCGGTCGACGCCCGACGGGAGGAGTCATCAATGCTGACACCGAGCCAGGACCATGCCGCCCCCTCCGGCTTGCACGCTGATACTGAACGAGGAACCCGTCCGAGTGAACTCGGGTCCATGGCTGAGTGAACCAGAGTCTATGTCCGAGTGGATTACATCTGTCTGAACTTTGAACGAATCTGGCCGGCAGCTGTCCGAGTGAAAGATCCATCGGGTGACCCTGCCAGTTACTAGCAAGTACGGCTACAAAGTTGAAGGCCGAACATTTACACATGCATGCATGCACGAATTGATTGGCACGATTTGCATGCATGCTTGTTCTAACCGCAGCAATTAGATAGGTGGCGTTAGTAATCCTCATCAATTGGCAGTTTAATGAGGCGATTACCTTAACAAGCGGTCAATCCATGCTTCAAGGAATTACGAGACTCACGTTAGGCATTGCGTACGGGTGGGAGCTGTCCTTTTGTTTCTTTTTGGGTTGCGCTAACTGTCACACGTGTGGCAGGAAGAGAGACGCACCATACATCTTTAATGTAAACAGATTGTCATCTCATCGCATGCATGCATGTAGGAATCTTTTTGGATTTTCACTTTTTAAAATATTTTATCTCTTAAACGAAAAATCCGATTGAAAATCCGTTTTCACCATTAAATCCCTCGCGATGAGATCTTCGAAACTAGATCCCATGTTCATATGTTTTGATGAAAAAAAATTGGATTAAAAGTTGCCATGTCTATTGCATATGAATTGCCATGATGTTTACACTGAAGTTGCCATGATATGTTTCAGCTATTTTCTTCTATATTTAAAAGTAAATTTTGACATTTATAAAATGGGGAATTAAGAAACTAGACTTGCCATGAACCATAAACTAAAATTGCCATGATACATGCACGTAAAATTGCCATGGTTCATACAAAAAATAATTTTCATGGTCAAAGTACTGGAGTTGCCATCATCAAAATACTAAAATTGCCATGATCTACAAACTAAAATTGCCACATGGCAACTTTAGTTTAAGCCATATGGCAACTGCAGTGTAAACATCGTGGCAACTTCTGGCAAAAAAAATCGTCGAAACATATCAACATGGGGTCTAGTTTTGAAGATCTCGTCGAGACGGATTTAATGGTGAAAACGGATTTTTAGTTCGCTTTTTTATTTAGGAGATACAACATTTTTAAGCCGAAAACCAAAAAAAATTCTGCTAATGTCATCTATTCATACGTGGCAAAATGAGTGATGATGGAGGCGTGTGGGCGATGTGCAAACGCCCACACGTGTAGGCGTTAACATTTCCGTTCTTTTTTCTTGCATGCAGTTATTCCTCGATTAAGTGGCCTACGTTATGCATGTACTTGCTTGGTATTGATTCCTTCAGTCATGAAGGACCATCGGTTGCGGGCTGAAGCGGTTTCGTAGGTTGCCGCTGCAGCGCGCCTCCGCCACGGAGACCATCACCGGTGATCAGTGCTGGAGGAAGGAGCCTTGCGCGCCTGCGCCTCCATCGCGGAGGTGGCCGCCGAGCAACCGAGAATACGAGGCTGGAGTCAACAACAAGGTGAACAGCGCCGGCGGCCGTCATCACACAACGACGCCGGCGGTCGCACGTGACAACGATGGGGCGGACGGTGCCGGTGGCCGCGCACGCGGGGACTCAACGACGACGTCACCGACGAGACGCACTCGGCTGTGTCGAGGTCGGAGACGACGATGAGGCGGATGACGCCGGTGGCCGCGCGTGGAGGCGCAGTTGGTTTCCTGCTTTCGCGCCGCTGCTGCAGCTATTGGCGATGTTCCGGACACCGATTCAGGTGGTCAACTCACACGGACGCGAGGCCAGCTAACCTGAAGGTTGATGATTCTCCTTGTATTTTCTTGTATGGATGCTTGTTTTCCTTCTGTCTTCTGTTTCAATGCTTTGCTCGTCGTGAAGATGAACAGTACAAATAACGTGTTAAAACATGAAGATGAAATCGAATAGAGGGCACCAACGGGAATTGATTCGCCATCGGTGGATGAAGAAATGACCAACTGCATCATGGTTCGATAGACGTCGTGCCCCAAGGTGGGCGTCAACTGTCGTGGGAACGATTCCAACAATTATAAGGTATAGGGTAACGGAGCATGATCTATCAAGATGCAAATGGGTGACACGGTGGTTTTAGCGAGTCCGGACCTCTCACAGTGGAGATAACAACCCTACGTCTCGTGCTCCGGAGAGGCTTTGTTTTATCTAGTGTATATCCGGAGATTACATGGTGTATTAGAGAGGGAGAGAGGGCGGGAGAACGGATCTCCATGCCTCAAGCTAAATGGTGAGAAAGAGAGAGAGGTGGAAGAAAAAAGCCCCCTAGTCTAGTGGTGGGGGTGGCTTATATAGAGTGCGCCACCCCCTCACCTCCTATGTTACAAAGTGGGGGCGTTAAAGACATAACTCAGTCTACTACTAAGATGATGCTTCGAGTGCCTTGTCGACTGCTGGTCTTCGCATATCCGAGTGAGATCAGGTGCTCCGAGTGGAATGAGTTGGTCGAGTGGTTGTTGTTGTCTGAATGACTTCATGGTCATCCAAGTGGATAGTATGTCTGTATGAAATTTATCTGGATCCACATGTTGTGTGGACCCCATGTTTTATGATATTTCGACCCTTCGTGGGCCTACCTGTTATGTGTATCCACAACAGTGGGCGCGCCCCCACCCTCATGGGGCCCATGGGACTCCCCTCCGGTAGATTTTTGTTCCAGTATTTTTTATATTTTCCAAAAAAATTCTCCGTTGATTTTCATCGTATTCCGAGAACTTCTATTTTTGCACAAAAACAACACCACGGTAGTTCTGCTGAAAACAGCGTCAGTCCGGATTAGTTCTAATCAAATCATACCAAAATCATATAAAACTATTGTAAACATGGCATGAATACTTCATAAATTATAGATACGTTGGAGACGTATCAACTTTCTTGATGAACAAATTGCTAGAGTAATACAACATGATGTTGTTGAATCTGATGATGAGCTTGAAACTGAAACTCCTGAAACACCTACTAGAACTAGCCTTCCTAGATATGAATTGCCTAAGGTACCGAAAGGTTATGTTATGAATGAGGAGACAATTAGAGATATTCTTGCTTGTAAGGATAGAGATGATCTAGAGAAATTACTATACAAGTATAAAGAAAGATCTCTGAATGCTAGAATGACATATGATCCTAAGTTTGCTACTTCACCTATCTTTATTGATGATAAGGATTATGAATTCTCTGTTGACCCAGAGTTGATTACTTTGGTTGAATTTGATCATTTCCATGGTCATGAAACTGAAACTGTTGTGGCACATCTTACTAAGTTGAATGACATAGCCACCCTTTTTACTCATGATGAGAAGACTCGCTATTACTATATTCTCAAATTATTTCCGTTCTCATTAAAGGGTGATGCTAAAGCTTGGTACAATACTCTTGCTCCTGGTTGTGTGCGTAGTCCCCAGGATATGATTTATTACTTCTCTAAAAAAATATTTCTCTGCTCATAAGAAACAAGCTGCCTTGCAGAAAATATTTAACTTTGTGCAAATTAAAGAAGAGAGTCTCCCACAAGCTTGGGGGAGGCTTTGCCAATTACTTAATGCTTTGCCTGGTCATCCTCTGAAGAAAAATCAAATACTTGATATCTTCTATAATGGACTGACCAATGCTTCAAGGGATTTCCTAGATAGTTGTGTTGGTTGTGTTTCCAGGGAATGAACTGTTGGGCAAGCTGAAGAATTATTGAATAACATATTGAAAAACTATGATGATTGGACTCTTCCTGAACCACCGCCTAAACCCACTCCGAAGAAGAGGGGTATATTATATCTCAGTCCCGAAGATATGCAAGAGGCAAAGAAATCTATGAAGGAAAAAGGTATTAAAATTGAGGATGTTAAAAAGTTACCTCCTATTGAAGAAATACATGGGCTTAATACACCACCACTGCCTAAGGTGATAGAGGTAAATTCTCTTATGAAGTTCAATGATAATGACAATCCTCACAATATGCACCCTAGCCAATGCCTTTATGAGTTTGAAAACTACATTAGAAAACAAGATCACTTCAATGCAAATGTTATGAAACAATTGAAATACAATTCTGATATGATTACTCACTTGAGTGACTTGTTATTTAGAATCTCAAATGATGTTAGAGGTGTTGGGAAGCATGCTTCTATGGTACAAACCCAGTTAGAACAAGTTGCTAAATCACAAAGAGAATTGCTAGATGAAATGAATAATAATAATATACATGACTTTGATGTTAGAGTTGCAACTAGAGGAGGTAAAATGACTCGGGAACCACTATATCCTGAGGGACACCCAAAAACAATTGAAAAGGATCCACAAAGGAACAACACCACTGCACCTAGTCCTTCTAAAAATAAAAAGGAAAAGAAAAATGATAGGACTTCACACACTTCTAGTGAACCTAAAGTAGAAAAACCTTCTGATAATGATAATGAAGTTTCTATCTCTGATGCTGAAACTCAACCTGGTAGTGAACACTCACCTTCTGATAATGAAAAAGTTAATGGTGAGGTTCATGAAGATAGTCAACCAAATAATGAAGAACCATACAATGATGTTGAGATAGAACCACCAGTTGATCTTAATAACCCACAACCTAAGAATAAAAAGTATGATAAAAGAGACTTCATTGCTAGAAAACATGGTTAAAAAAGAGAACCGTGGGTTCAAAAACCTATGCCCTTTCCACCTAAGTCAACTAAAAAGAAAGATGATGAAGAATTTGAACGCTTTGCTGAAATGCTGAGGCCAGTCTTTTTGCGTACTTGCTTAACTGATATCTTGAAAATGCCTCCTTATGCAAAGTACATGAAAGACATCATCACTAATAAGACAAAAATATCGGAAGCTGAAATCTCCGCCATGCTTGCTAATTATACTTTTAAAGATGGAGTACCTAAAAAACTTGGAGATCCGAGAATACCAACTATACCTTGCTCTATCAAAAAGAATTATGTGAAAACTGCTTTGTGTGATTTAGGAGCTGGTGTTAGTATTATGCCTTTCTCTTTATATAAAAGACTTGATTTGAATAAACTCACACCTACTGAAATATCTTTGCAAATGGTTGACAAATCAACTGCCATACCTATCGGTATTTGTGAGGATGTGCCCGTTGTTGTTGCTAATGTTACTATTTTGACTGACTTTGTTATACTTGAGATGCCCGAGGACGACAACATGTCGATTATCCTTGGTAGACCCTTCTTGAATACTATAGGGGCTGTTATTGATTGCAATTAAAGCAAGATCACTTTTCACATCAATGGTAATGAGCATATGGTGCACTTTCCGAAGAAACAATTCCAAGTGAATGGTATTAATATTATTGAAAAATCTCTGACAATCACTATTGGAAGTTTTCAAATACCTCTACCTACTGTTAAAAAGAAATATGAAATGCTTATTGTTGGGGACATTCATATCACCATTGAGGTAACTTAGTGATTTACCAAAGTTCTTCGGTTTCATGCTAATCGAAAGTGGTTGTTAATAAGACTTGATCAACCTTATTAATGGATCATTTTTGAGAGGTATGAATTTGATGAATTTAGTAAGCACTACCTTTTGTCCCTGCCTTTTGTTTTATGTTTTTATTAGTTAAATAAAATAAAATGCCATGTTTTGTCTGTTTTCTGAATTTTCCGTACAATAAAAAAATGACCCAAAAATAAAAGTTCTCAGACTTTGAAAATTTAATACGATTTTTTCTGAACATTTAAGAATTTTTGGTGCAAATAACATAGGAGGGGGGTGCACCAGGTGGGCACAACCCACCTGGGCGCGCTAGGACCCCCAGGTGCGCCCTGGTAGGTTGTGGTCCCCACGTGCCCCCCCCCCCTCACTTATCCCTTCACACCACATCATCACTTACCTCCAGCAAAAATTCTCAATTGCTCTCTCTCCCATGTTCTTGCTCTCAAACCCGCGGATTTCGATCTCTTTGCTCGAAGCTCCGTTTTTGAAACTGTTTCGGGGGATTGTTGCTTGGTATGTGACTCCACCATTTGTCCAATTAGTTTTTTTTAGTGGTTTATATTTTGAATAATTAGCTACTCTCGGTGCTGTTGTAGATGAGCTTGCATGTTGAATTCTTAGAGTTCTAAGTAGTTTGAGTGCTTGCTATGGCCTCTATGTATCCATATGAGTAGTTGGTATCATTTTTGTGAAGTTTTGTTGAGAAAATTTTGTGGACTAAAAATTTTAGAATTTTTGTTCATAGGAAAGACATGAATATCTTTAGGAAGTTTGGTTCCAAGAAGAACTCTAAGGGAGTTATTGGGGAGCCTTCTGACAGTGATCTCCACCTCCGGAGGTTGGCGGAAGTATGGCCGTGCGAATGGCCGCACACCCGGTTCATGGAAGAGGCTGGAATCCTGCAAGAGTTTACACAATATATTGCTAATGCCGGCCTCACCGACTTCATCGCAGCTAAATGTGAACAGTATCATCTCCTCACAAATATATTTATTCAAAGTTTTACTTTCCTTCCTAGGAATAATCCCTGTGAGGTGCAGTTTAGTTTATATGTCGAAACCCGTCAGATACCACTTACTGAATTTTGTAACATATGCATGATCCCTTCTGACGGGAGCTTAGTTGAGCCTAGGCCGGTAGAGTTTGAGGCCTTTTATCGTACCTTAACAGTGAGAGATGAGAGAGGGGTGTTAGCTATCACTGCCGTTGGCTTGCATTTTCCTGTTGTTCATTACTTTGCTCTTTTCATTACAAAATGCGTGCTTGCTAGAGAGAAGGTGGGTGCACTCAGTTCACCAGACCTTACTGTTTTACGTCATGCACTAGAGGGCGACAACACTTATAGCCTGGGAGCTATTGTGGCACGTCGCCTCCACATTTATAAGTCCAAGGGTAAAATACATGGTGGGATTTTCGCTACTAGTTTGGCGGCTCACTTCAATGTTGAGATACGCCTTCATGATTATCCTTTGACCAAGGTTTACCTAGACTGTGCAACCAAGGAACAGCACCATTTTATTGCAAGAGATTACCCTGACATCTCTATTCCTTGCAACTTGGTTTTCAGCATTGAAACTCATGATATTATTTCATTGCCTGCTCCTGCTTTGTTTGATCATGTTGCCAGGGGCGGATATAGGATTATGCCTGTGGACATCATCGCCTACCGGAACGACCAGGCTGCAGAGGAGGAGGAAGAGCCTCAGTAGTGGGATCAGTGGATGCCCGCTCCTCAGTACCCCAACTACTATCCAGGCTTCTGATTGATTACCAAGTTAGGCCAAAAGCCTAACCTTGGGGGAGTACGTGTTTCCCACCAACATTACATTCATGTTCACTAATTTAATTTGTCGGTGTCCACACTTTTTCATTGTATCATCCATGTTAAATTTATTGTCTTGCTTTCTTCTTGTGTGTTTGAAAAATCTTAGAAAAACCAAAAAGAAATTAGTTGTAGTTAGTTTACTTTCTATGCATGCTTAGTTGTAATACTAAAAAGAAAACCCAAAAAGATTTCCTTGTTCTTCTTTTGCTTGTTGGGAGCTTTCCCGTGTAAATAGTTTTTCTAGTTTTTGCTTTTCCCTTTTATTTCCTTGTTCAAGAAAACCAAAAAACTCCAAAAATATTTCAGTGTGTTTCTCTGAATTTTTTTCTTTTTATTCGAGTTGTACCGAGGAGAAGACCATGATGAAAATGTTGAGTGGCTCTCATATGAATAACTGTGATCTAATAAAGAGCCATTTTACCTTGTCTTCTCCTGTTGAATAAAATGTTTTGCAGATTCCAGCTTAGTCCACGGCACTCTTGCACTATTATTATTTTCATATCGTTCGGTCATGCAAGTGAAAGGCAAAAATGACAATATTCGATGAACTGGTCATGGCAGAGAGAAACAGATATGAACTCGACTTCTTATGTTTGTGTAAATATGTTTAACCTAGTATACATGATTCAGCCCATTATGATTAAACATGTTTGCAATGACAATTAGAGATTATAGTTTCTCATGCCATGCATAAGTAGCTAGAAGTGGATAATGATTTATCTTGTATATCAACATTGCGTTAAAATGATTGTGATGTAGTATGATGATATGATATCCTCCTCTGAATGTTTGAGTGGCTTGACTTGGCACATGTTCATGCATGTAGTTGAATCAAAAGCAACATAGCCTATATGATATTTATGTTCATGGTGTTCATATCCTACTCATGCTAGTGTCCAATGTTACTTATGAATAATGCATGTTCATGACCGTTGTTGCTCTTTAGCTGTCCGCTTCTCAATCTATTTGCTAGCCTTCGCCTGTATTAAGTGTGAATTCTGTTTGTACATCAAAAATCTTGAACCCAAAGTTATTCTAGATGAGTCCACCATACCTACCTATATGTGGTATTACCCTGTGGTCCTAAGTAAATTTGCATGTGCCACCTCTAAAAACTTCTAATAAATCTCATTTTTGTGTGTGTGGATCGTTCATGGAACGACAGGAGGTGGTCGGTATCTTCCATGCTAAGCGGGTTATTCTCAGGTTGAGTGTTTATTCACTCGCCATCGCACGAGAAAAGGGCGGTAATAGGGATGCCCAGTCCCAAACTGCAAACAGAAAAAACTTACAAATAATCAAACAAAAACTCCACTGGAGTCAAAACCTTTACTTTTATCGCTTGGGAACCGCCACTAGCGTGCTTAGCATGGAAGATATTGATAACTGATAGTCGTGAAGTAAATGAGACGGGTGCATGTCTCAAAATATCATTTACCTCTATTTTAAAAACTTGAGCTCTGGCACCTCTACAAATCACTGCTTCCCTCTGCGAAGGGACTATCTATTTACTTTTATGTTGTGTCATCACCTTCTAAAACAAGCGCCAGAGTCTGAGAGCACTGCTGTCATGACTTATGCATTGTGTGTAGCTACTGTTGGGTGCATCATGACTGGATCTTTTCTACCATGAATTACAATGTTTAGTCGCTGCTTGAACTTTGGAGGTGCTCTACATTTATATTTTGTTGTCTCAGAAAGGGCTAGCGAGATACCACTATTGTCATATTATATCATGGTTGTTTTGAAAACATGTTGCTGTCTGAGATATCTTATTATTGCTCGCTAGCTGATTATGTCATTGATATGAGTTAATATAATCTTTAAGAATTATTGTCGGCATGGTTAGTTATAACGTTGGCTGAAAACCTAGGTGCTGTTTAAGCTTATTTATGCAAACAAGAGCAAAAGAGTTCGTAAAAGTTTTTCTTTTCACTTTCATCTTATCAACTGAATTGCTTGAGGACAAGCAAAGGTTTAACCTTGGGGGAGTTGACGCGTCTCCAACATATCCACTTTTCCTAACGCTTTTCCTCTTATTTTGGACTCTAATTTGCATGATTTGAATGAAACTAACCCCGGACTGACGTTGTTTTCAGCAGAACTACCATGGTGTTGTTTTTGTGCAGAAATAAAAGTTCTCGGAATGGAACGAAATTTTAAGAGGATTTTTTATACAATAAATAAGAATTTCTGCAGCCAAGATCCATCGGAGGGAGGCACCTGGGTGGGCACAACCCACCAGGGCGCCCCCCTCCAGGCGCGCCCAAGTGGGTTGTCCCCACCTGGTGGCCCCGCAGAGCCTGAAACCGACGCTATAAAATCATATTTTTTTCCAGAAAAAAATCAGAGAGAAAGAATTATCACGATCCACGAGACAGAGCCGCCGTCACCTCCTGTTCTTCATCGGGAGGCCAAATCTGGAGTCCGTTTGGGGCTCCGGAGAGGGGGGCCTTCGTTCTTCGTCATCACCAACCCTTCTCCATAGCCAATTCCATGATGCTCCCCACCAGGAGTGAGTAATTCCTTCATAGGTGTAACACCCACGATGCGGCTATATCTCCCACGTGTCGAGGCACGACTTAGAGGCATAACCGCATTGTGGTTTTGTCGCAAGAAAGGTCATCTTCACAAACATCCCATGTAATGAACAAGACATGGATAAATAGAGTTGGCTTACACTCGCCACATCGCACAATATTCAAATAAGTCATACATCATCAGAATACACTCATAGTCCGACTACAGACAACCCAATGAAAAGGAAGATAAACCCAACTGCTAGATCCCTGATCGTCCCAACTAGGCTCCACTACTGATCATCAGGAAAAGACACGTAGTAACGACCAAGGTCCTCGTCGAACTCCCACTTGAGTTTAGTAGCATCACCTGCACTTGTATCATCGGCACCTGCAACTGTTTGGAAGTATCCGTTAGTCACAGGGACTCCGCAGTCTATTTAAGCTTATGGGTAGGATAAGGTAATGAGGTGGAGCTGCAGCAAGCACTAAGCGAATATGGTGGCTAACATACACAAATAAGGGTAAGATGAGAAGCTACGCATTGGTCGTGAAGCTAGAAGTGATCCTGAAAATACTTACATTCAAACATAACCCAAAACCGTGTTCACTTCCTGGACTCCGCCAAAAAGAGACCATCACGGCTTCACACGCGGTTGATTCATTTTAATTAAGTCAAATGTCAAGCTCTCTACAACCGGATATTAAAAAATTTCCATCCGCCACATAACCGCGGGCACGGCTCTCAAAAGATTATACCCTGTAGGGGTGTCCCAACTTAACCCATCACAAGCTCTCACGATCAACGAAGGATATTCCTTCTCTCGGAAAGACCCGATTAGTCTCGGAATCCCAGTTACAAGACATTTCGATAATGGTAAAACAAGACCAGCAAGACCGCCCGATGTGCCAACAAATCCCGATAGGAGTTGCACATATCTCGTTCTCAGGGCACACCAGATGGGCAAGACATCCAGGGTTTGCATAGACCCTGGTTGCCCAGGGGGCACCGGACATCGCCTAGTTCGGACCAACACTCAAAGGAGCACTGGCGCGGGGGGTGGGTTAAAAAAAGATGACTCTCGGGTCTCCAGAACCCAAGGGAAAAGTCTTAGGTTGTTAGGCAAATGTAAAACCAAGGTTGGGCCTTCCTGGAGGAGTTTTATACAAAGCGAACTGTCAAGGGGGGCCCATAACCCCAACCGCGTAAGGAACGCAAAATCAAGGAACATAACACCGGTATGACGGAAACTAAGGCGGCAAGAGTGGAACAAAACACCGAGCAAAAGGCCAAGCCTTCCATCCTTTGCAAAGTATATAGATGCATTAAATTAAAATAAGAGATAATGTGATATCCCAACATATCCATGTTCCAACATGGAACAACATGCAAGACACCTGCAACTAGCAACGCTATAAGAGGGGCTGAGAAAAGGCGGTAACTTAGCCAAACAACAGTTTTCTAGGAAGGTGGGTTAGAGGCTTGACATGGCAATATGGGAGGCATGATATAACAAGTGGTAGGTAGCGCGACATAGCGATAGAACAAACAACTAGCAAGCAAAGATAGAAGTGATATCAAGGGTAGTGGTCATCTTGCATGCAATGTTCTCAGAGTTGTCGAAAGCTTGCTCCTCGTTAGCGTACTCAACAAGTTCCTCGTTCACGTACTCGTCTCCCGGCTCTACCCAAAGCAAGAACACAAGCAATGGAACGACAATCAATCACGGTGCAATGCACAAGCAACATGATGCAATACATGGCATGGAATGCAAGATATGATGTGCAATGCATATGGGTACTCCGAAAGGAAAAGGATGAACGAGGCATCAACTTGTCAAAACAAGTATGCCACTGGAAAGATGGGGTGATTTCAGTCGAAATCGATATAAGGATCACCGGACACGGATGCACGGTTTGCAAATGACAAGCAAAACAAGAATGATGCAAATCTGCGATTAATAGCATCATAGCACTTAGAATGCAACAAGAAACTATGCTACAACACTCCAACATAGCAACAAAGCACATGACCAAAAAGTACAGGTGAAGCTCTACAAATCATGAACACTAAGTTCCTGCTAGTTCTCACTAGAACAAGCTCAAAATAGCACGGCAAAAATGCAAATGATATCAGCTTCATAGACTGGGAGAAAATACTAAACATGTCAAAACAGCATCAGGAAGTAATGTTTAGAGCTTGCTAACAACATGCTACAAGAACATATCATGGAAAACAAAGGCATGGCATGCTACTACTAAAGACATAGAACAAAACTCCTTTATTGAACTTTAACCAAAGAAGCATGGAAAATAGTGTGGCACCCATGCAAACATGGCAAGTTATATGATCAGTTTCAGACTTAGTAGAAAAATAGAGCATGGCACAAACAGATTCATGATAGCAACTTTGGAAGCTCAATTCACTCACCACAAGGCATTTGATGGCATAACAAGGTAACCAACATGGAGTAGACATGTTCAAGAAGCTAAGAATGGCAAGATCAAGTCCATAGGGTACATGCATCACTAGCAACACCCATGGCAAAGTTGAATCGCATGTTAGCAATCTACCAGGAACAATATTTAGCAAAAGTAGAGCATGGAAAAGACATGATAGAGTACTCCATAATTACAACCAGAGAATTAATGGATAGAGAGACACAACATCTTTAAAACATGCTTAGTTAACTATCCAAAAATGTGCATGGATCTCATGGTAGCAACAAGTTTACATGGCATCAAAATGTAACAGGAAAAGGACTTAGCAAAAACACTAAGTGTCTGAAATCAGCAACATTACATAGCTTACTTTGCATGCTTGTGTTAGTCACCACATAGATCACAAAATACAAGACTTGCACCTATGTAAATATGCATGGTGGAGCTCATAAAACATGTAGACATCATGCTCATAGGATGCACACACAAAATGCAACAAAAATGACAAATCACCAAGTTCTGTTAATTTCCAGCAGACAACATCATATAGCACTCTTGCAACGACGATAATGGCACCAATATGGAAAGTAACATGCATGAAAATGACACTAACGTGAAGAGCATCACGAGGCGAACATTTTTATATATCATATGCATGATTCGGAGCACCGAGCACGGAGATATAGCAGGATGAACAGGGCATCACAATGTAGGAATTAGAGGACTAAGAGATATTTTTACCCTGCGGAAAAGTCAATGGGCGGATCGGGTCGGGTCTGCGGATCCGGGTCAGGTCAGAGATAGAGGAGGGCCTGGGCGGCGGCGACACTCCGGTGAGGTCGGAGGAGGCCGGCGAGTGGCAGAGGAGGCCGGGGGTGATGAGGCCGACCTCGAGCTCGCCGGATCTAGGAAGGGGCCGGAGCTAGACAGCGGGGCGAGCGCCAGCGGCGTGGGCTCGGTTTCCGGCGCGGAGAGGGGAGCTCTGGTGGCGGCGGCGACTGGCGGAGGGTGGCGGCGAGCTCGCGCGGTGGTGCGCCAGCGGAGGCGATGAAGGCGGCGGCGCGGGGGCGGCGCGGTCGGGCTTCGGCGGCGGCGGCTCGCGGGCGCGGGCCAGATCTGGGCCGCGCGGTGGAGGAGGCGGCTGCGGGATGATGTGGCAGGCGGTGATTGGTCACGGTGGTGGTGGCAGACGCGTCCGGCGGCGCGGGGAGAGGGGAGCTAGGGTTTGTACCGCGAATTTGGAGGGGGAGACACCTATTTATAGGTAGGGGAGCTAGGAGAGTCCAAATGAGGTGCGGCTTTCACCCACACGATCATGATCCAACGATGGAGAGCATGGAGGGGGTTTAGATGGGTTAGTGGGCTGTTTTAGAGGGGCGTTGGGATGCAACAAAATAGGGGCTTTTACGGTTACCCGGTTAACCGTTGAGGCATCAAACGACCTCCAAATGGAACAAAATTTGATAGGCGGCCTACCGGTGATGTGCCAAGGCCACTCGACAAATCTCGACCCATTCCAAGAACGCTTTTCTCCCGCTCACGAAACGAGATTAGAGGGGTGCAACGGGTGCATGTGGGAGTGTCGGGTTACGAAACGGACAACGGGCAAAAAGACAGTATGCATGAGACGAACATGAATGCAAATGAGATGCACATGATGACATGAGATGAAATGCATGACATGAACAAAATGCAAAACGAAAGACAAAACCCAACCATGAAGGGAATATCATATCACATAGCCGGAAATGGCAAGAGTTAGAGATACAAATATGGAAAGTTACATCCGGGGTGTTACAGTAGGCTCGCTGGTCGGTGAGGAGTTGGGTGAGATTCATCGTGTAATCGAGTTAGTTTTATTAGGGCATGATCCCTAGTATCCACTATGTTCTAAGATTGATGTTGCTATGACTTTGCCATGCTTAATGCTTGTCACTTTGCAATTAAGGTCATCTTGTTTGAGATTATTTCTGCTGAGCAATCTGCTTTTGTTCCTAGACAGCTAACTACAGAAATATATTATTTCAGCATACGAGTGTTTGCGTTTTATGAAAAGAATCGGGGTGAAGAAAATTCGTTATGCAACTCTCAAACTGGATATGATGAAAGCTCGATAGAGTTGAGTGGGCTATTATGCTAACACTAGCCTTCGGTCGGCATTGGGTTTCTGTGATCATGGGAATTGTCAGGTCAGTTCATTTTCCAGTTCTTTTTTCAATGGTAAAAAACTAGATGAATTCAAACCATCATGAGGACTTTGACATGGAGATTCGATTTCCGCCTATCTTTTCTTCATAAGAGCGGAGGGCCTTTTGTGTCTATTAAAATACAATCAATCATCTAATTTGAGTGGGATTGGTGTGGCCTCATCGGCTCCATCGATGAACCATCTCCTGTTTGCAGATGATAGCATGTTGTTCATCAGGGTAACTATGCAATGATGGTGGAGGTTTCAAACTTGTTGAACCACTATTGTCAAGCTTCGGGTCATAGGGTAAATAAGGACAAATCTTCCATCTTCTTCAGTAAAGGTTGTCCCAATGGTACTCGAGAAACTGTGAAACAAACTCATCAAGTCCCCAATGAATCTCTATATGAGAGATATTTGGGCATGCCAAGTGATGTTGCGCATTCAAAAAATGGCACTTCCAAATTTTTGGAAGATAGAATTTGGAGTGAGATAAAAGGTCGGATTGAAAAAGTGTTATCTGCTGGTGGGAAAGAAGTATTAATTAAGTCAGTGGCCCAAGCAATCCCAGTTTATTCTATGGCTTGCTTACGACTTCCTCGAGGCTTATGTGAGCATATCAACTCATTGATTTGGGGATTCTGGCGGGGGAGCAAAGATGGCAAAAGGAAAATCCACTAGGTGTCTTTGAAGGTAATGACCAACCCAAAATTCATAAGGGGGGCGAATTTCGGGATGTGTAGCTCTTCAACTTAGCACTATTGGCTAGACAAGTGCGGCGTTTGCTGCAAGACCCCACATCTTTGAGTGCACACATACTAAAGGCTATTTATTAATTATTACCCAACACCAACAATTTGAGAAGCAAACCCTGGCTCTAATCCTTCACAGGTATGGTGTGCGATAGTGGACGGACATTACACTCTTAGACAAGGATTGAGCAGGAGTATTGCTGATGGCCAGTCCACACATATATAAGACTGCAATTGGATCCCTAGGTAGTTGTTGCTTCAATCGCTCATGCCACTAGCATCGAACCCACCACGGCCGGTTCATGATTCATGAATTGATAAATCACACAGATGCCACATGTACTACCAACTTGGTGTGCCACGTTTTATTGCCGATGGATGCGGACGCCATCCTCAACATCCCACTGTGCACTGGTGGCATAACAGATTTCTGGTCCTGGCATTCGGAGCCTAAAGGGTTTTTCACCATGAGATATGTGTACCGGATGTTGGTTGATACAAAATCAGGAGAGAAAACCAATTGGATGGTGTAGCTGCGTTCAAGTTGAAGGTGTTCATCTGGCGTTTGGCACAATAGTCAACAGTCGCTTCCACGGCTAATCTTTTGGGACACCGTCAGATGGCTACGAGAAATATGTGCACACTATGCAGGCGGGATGATTCATGGCACCACTCGCTCCTTGACTATTCGATGGCTTGTTGCAGATGGGCATTGGCTCATGCGATCTTGACTGCAAGCATGCCAGTGTGTACCGAACCAAATGCAAAAAGGCTCTTTTTCGCAAGTGCAGTTCTCAAGTATGATCATGTCTCTTTGGGAAATTTGGTTTTCTAGAAGAAAGGCCATCCATGGAACATCTTTCAGAGTCCATCAACGCATCAATTCATAAAAATATATTTGGCAGAGGTAAGGCGCTCGAGAAGTGATTGTTTCAAAGCCCAGAATCACACATGAGACACAATAAATGGCTTCCACCCTAGTTGTATCATGCAAAAGTAAATACTGATGCGGCCTTTGCCCGAGCGGGCACAAAAGGTGCGACAGTGACATTTTACAGTGATATTACTGAAGCATATGTGGGTGCATCAATAGTTGTTGTCAAAGATGTCCAAGACCCAGCTTGCTTAGAAGCTTTGGCGTGTTGGGAAGGCTTTTCACTAGCGGAGATTTGAATCTCAGGAACATAGTGATCTCGGGGTGTTTATGGAGCAATCATCAGAGAGATTGGAGTATAAATCATCTTTTGACAGTTACCTTTTTATTCATGAGCGTACAAACTTTAATTTCAAGGCGCATAGCCTTGCAAAGGACACGTCGTCTTTAGGTACAGGACGCCATATTTGGCCTGGTCATTCCTACGACCCTATTTCTGTACCTTTAAACATTCTTACTTCCAAGTAATAAAGTTGCTTGTGTTTGTGTAATAAAAAGCTACGATCACACCAGGCACTCCGGCGAGGCGTTATCGAGGGTGAAGTCGAGCTGCGTCTTGGCGGCGTAGGTGAACATTATGGGCTTGCCGTTGAAGATCGGCCAGCCGCTGTTGATGAGGCAGTGCCCTTGCTTCCGGCTCAGCAGGCGGAGCTTGGTCGTGTCCGAGATCACCGCTTTCACCTCGCCGAGGTTGCAGTACATCACCACGCCCGCCTGCGCGCACGAGCACGTGTTCTCCACCGTCACGCTGTACTCCGGCACATTCAGGACCCGCCGCCCCGTCAACACCGACGAGACGCGGATGTCCTCCAGTTGGCACGGCCCGGCGTCGCCACTAGCATGACCTATGGACACATCAACGGCACATAAGATCCAAGGATCAGTGAGATTAAACTGCGACGACGACCAAGTATTATCTTGTTCTTGCGTACCTGTATGGAGAAGAGCTGCAACGAGGAGCAGGATCAGGATGCAGGCCTTGGACGCCATGGCTGAAGCTAAGAACGAGGTAGCTCAGGAGAAGCTTTGATGTGATGAAGATTGATTAGCGTAGCTTGGCCAGCTATATATAGAGCTCCCGGCTCGTGCATATAGAGATCCCGAGATGATATGCAATATCTTACCGGTGATATTTTTCATCTTGACGAAATTAAGGTCGTGAGCTTGTTCGGTAAGTAAATTATCTCCTACAGAATCGGTGCATTAATTCCTTCTATCTTCAGGGCTATTAGTGATCCTCCCGTTCGAAGAAATGATACTCTCTCCATAATTAACATGATCCCTCACGTCTAATGCTCGATGATAGTACTTCAGGTAATTAATGCGATTCACCCGTCCGAAGAATGACACTCTATAATTAACGTAACTAGTATAACGCCCGTGCGTTGCCACGGGCTCTTCAAAATTTATAATCAGTATCTTTCATTTATCATCCCCTCATATTGGGTGATTATGGGGTGCTCTAATTAGAAACACAACAATCAAATATTAGGAAATTTCACCGAACGAACAACAACGAATAATACGATATCTATCAAACGAATAAAATAAGGTCATATTTTTAGTCCGTCATGCACTTCTGTTGAAAAGTGACTATCCCTTTTAGAATCAACCCACTGTTTGCTCACACACAAAAAAAATACATCTCTAAAGTGGGGAACCGATCGGTGCCAAAAAGAACTCAAACTCCTATCCAATCTCGACTTCGTGCTCTTCCACTTCCATTGATAAAGATGGGACGTCAAGGGTTTCATCATGATGACCTCGAGCAGCCGCCGACATCCCTCCCCACATCTACCCCTACCCCCTGCTGCCGCTTGCACTGTCCTTGCTCCTCGAGGGAGCTAGGGACACAATGTTCTCTAGGATGGGCATGACCAGATCCACGAGGAGGCCACATTCTTCCATGAAAACCCAACCAAGCACACCACCCTCCGCAACCATCCAATCCCAGCCTAACAAAGTCAAGACCCGCCATCGATCCACAAATCAGGCTCGCCGCATCCAGGTTCACTGCAAGTCTGCGACGAGTCTGTAGTCGACATCTTGATTTTGGCTATCCCCACGGAAGAATCATCGGATCCTGCTTACTTTTACCATCACTTCGTCTCTTCCCAAGGCAGCGACACCACTCAGCCAATCACCACCACCGCTTGCGGCTTGCCTACATAAAATCATGAGAAATCTCCACGGCGGTGCTGTAAGATCACCTTGGCGACCTCGACAGTGACCGACTGGTCTAAGATCTAAGCTAGCCGCTCTTTGTAGAAACCAATAAAAGTAGGCATGTGACTCAGATTTGTTCTTTGGTGTGCATGCGTTTCTTGCTGCCCACCAGCTCTTGTCTACAACTCGCCTATCTCTGTACCAGCTCTTGGTCTACAACTCGCCTATCTCCATGCTTGAGACGACCAAGCTCGATGCGCAAGCCGCATACGTCTGCTAGAGCTATATCCAGGCCCTATGATTTTTGGATCACTGGCACTATGGGTGCCAGGACCGGAGTCGCCCTCATCCACCAAGTGGATCAAGGAGGTCCACCACCTAGACTCTACATCGCAACATTTTGTGTTTTCCTATAAAAAGTAAAGAACCTTCTCTAATAAACGTAAATATAACCTTTTGGTTTTATAGTCTCAACTTTCCTACACTTCAATACCAGAAGGATTTCTTGGTTTTATTTAATGACCTTCTTGAATGTCATTCACTTAGAAAGGTAGTAATACAATCTGTGATATTAAGGCAAACTATTAGTCATATTAAAGTGCAAAAGGCCCTATAGGAGTCAAAGCATGACTTTTATGGTTATACTGTAATTTGCAAGATCTGAGATTTATGCAAGTGTACAATTAGAGAAGAGCCTTTCATGTTTGATCAGCTTGCTAGGTGGTTATCACTAAGCATGTTGGAACGATGAGCATAACCTAACTTAGTTCAGTACGTGTTGCTGCAAATTAGTTCAGTACGTACGAAGCTGTTGCTAACTTCAATGCCTGGCTGTTGCAAGTTTCTAATGAAAAAGTACTTCAGGTCAAAGGTCAAGGAATATACACTTTTGTTATCATGGTTGTTTCCTTATAGTGAACGACTTTGATCACCACTTCAGCAGCTACTATCTATAAGAAGACATTAGCTAAGTAGATACAGGCAAAGAAAGCATGTAGGCAAAACCAGAATTAAAAACATCCTTCTCAATGGAGCTCGTGCAGTTCGGAAGACCCTAATCATCGATGAGGGACCCCTCCGATGGTAGCATGGCGTGACAATTGTCATCAATGACGACACCCAAAGTACCTTGCACAATCCATCGATCCAGTTCGGAACAATCAAGCACATACCTTGCAAAGTGATGTGGATCTGAAGCAGAGGTGGGAAGGTAAAGGCTCGGGTGAGGTGGAAGGAGACGTTGATATAGACGTGCACGCATGAGAATAAGGCGGTGCCCAGGATGGATCTCCATCGGAGGAGGCCGGATCCGCTGGGGAGGAGGTCGCTGTAGTACCTGCCATCTGTGCGATGGATCACGGGGCTGGCAGGCAGGGGGAGGGGATAGGAGGGAGTGGGTGGGCTAGAGCGCAGATGGCGGGTGCCCCCGACGACAGTTGGGAAGGATGGTGGAGGAGGTGGATGAGGATGGCGGCGGCGGCGTCTGCGGTTGTGCCTCGTCCGCAACCGTGCTGGTGGTGGTCGATGCGAGAGCCGGATGGCGTCGGCCAGAATCAGGCAGGGGCGACAAAGATTTAGAGGAGAGAGAGAATGGAGGCGATGATCGATGGGAGGAAGGGCCACCGGCGATTGGAGTGGCCTCAGATCCGCCCTTCGTGGCCGCCTATTTCATGGGACGAACACCCGTGCTCACCGTCGGGCTCGCCTTCGGCCGCTGCCTCGCCGACATTCACGACGTAGAGCCCCTTCCTCCGATCCCATTTGCCAGGGAGGCAGCGCCATCCTTCATCACAGAGAACGATTCCACACTGAGATCCCAACCAGATTGTGATTGCGCCTCCCCAAACCGCAGCGGCACATCCCACTCCATCAACGACCAACCTATATGAGGCGGAGGGTCAGTGTAGGACGCGAGCGCCGTCACCATGGACGTGGGGGACGCCGTAGGTGGGAAGGAGGCGACGACGGCGTCTGTGTCAGGAAGATCGCACGACGGCGGCGGCGTTTACTCGAGGGGATGAGAGGAGCTGCGTTTGGTGCCGGGTGGGTTCTTTGGTGCGTGTGGGGCTGGAGATTGTGATAGGTGATCAGGTGAGGGCGTGCCATACCTGGATCGATAGCCTTACCATACCTGGTAGTAATTTAAATTTATTACCATATTTGATATTTCCCGAGTTATGGCCTTACCATACCTGGATTGATAGCCTTTGGGGTAATTTAAATTTATTACCATATAATTATCATATTCAAAATTTCCTGAGTTATGACCTTACCATACCTGGATTGATTTATTACTATACGTGGATTAATTATGATTTATTACTATACGTGGGTAGCCTTACCATACCTGGTGGTAATTTAAATTTATTACCATATTCGATATTTCCCGAGTTATGGCCTTACCATACCTGGATTGATAGCCTTTGGGGTAATTTAAATTTATTACCATATAATTACCATATTCAAAATTTCCTGAGTTATGACCTTACCATACCTGGATTGATTTATTACTATATGTGGATTAATTATGATATATTACTATATGATTTATTACTATACGTGGATAGCCTTACCATACCTGGTGGTAATTTAAATTTATTACCATATTCGATATTTCCCGAGTTATGGCCTTACCATACCTGGATTGATAGCCTTTGGGGTAATTTAAATTTATTACCATATAATTACCATATTCAAAATTTCCTGAGTTATGACCTTACCATACCTGGATTGATTTATTACTATACATGGATTAATTATGATTTATTACTATATGATTTATTACTATACGTGGGTAGCCTTACCATACCTGGTGGTAATTTAAATTTATTACCATATTCGATATTTTCCGAGTTATGGCCTTACCATACCTGGATTGATAGCCTTTGGGGTAATTTAAATTTATTACCATATAATTACCATATTCAAAATTTCCTGAGTTATGACCTTACCATACCTGGATTGATTTATTACTATACGTGGATTAATTATGATTGATTACCATAAATACGTTGGATATTGCCGGTCAGACGAGAAAAGAGAAAAACCGGTGGGAGGGGCTGGTGGGAGGTGGGACGAAGAAAAACCGGTTGAAAATAAACCGGTTGAAAGTGGGGGGGGACTATTCAACCAATTCGTCCATTAGGAGTAGAGATCCTCCGTCCAACGGTAGATAACACTTTCCATAAATTAATGCATGGCTATTTAACATACATAGGTAAACTAATTAATTGCATGCAAATGTAGGTGAGGCAGAGATTAGGCAAGAGATAGACCTAGGTCCCAAAAATCCGCACCGGATCACTTGGATATATAGGAGGTTGAATAACCACACAAAGCTTCTAAATAGGTATTCAACTAAACTGTACATATATGATGAATACAATGATTACAGAAATCGAGCTAAAGAAAGCAGACAGTATGAAATGCATCACACACGATGAACAACCATCGAACACCGAAAAAAACAAGATCTGAAACAGATTCAGACAAATTGATGGATCTTAAACAGCTTCAGAACCAAATACCTTCTGAACAAACGGCATGGGTTAGCCAATCTAACTTATAGATGAATATTCACAGCCAAAAGCAACAACACTGCTGAATTACCGAAATCATCACTAGGCTTCTGCTCTTCGAGCTGATCCTGTTGATGGCACATCAACAGAACAAAGTCATACAGCTTCTGGATGCTAAGGTGCTAGCAAACAGAAGCAGATGCACTCTCTTCCCGTGATCTGTACAACAACTATTCTGTACATCAATGATCAGTCACTGCTACAACAAGTCCAGTTGGTCACTGTCCATGTCCTCCTTCGCAAGCTTCTCAATCAACAGCTCCATTGTCCTGATGTACTTGGGCATGTAATGTTCCCCTACCATGGACCTCCCCAGACGAATCTTGCTGTAGAGATGTCGAGGTGTCTCGTACAGGGTGACAACCTCCTCCTGGCTACCTTGCTCACTTGTGTTGGACTCTTCTGCAGCTGGCAATGCAACCATGTGCAGTATTCTTCCTGGAGGGTATAGCTGGAGGGGATCTTCAGAAGGGCTTGACGATGACGGCTCCATCTGCTTGTTGGTTAAGGATTCTCTGACCTGTCCTTCGCTTGAACTTTTCAGAGGTGATTTGATGTCCTCCTTGTCGGTATCTTCATTATCTAATGGTTGAAGGTTTAACTCCCCAAAAGAAATTGAGACTAACTCTGCATCAGCCGCTTCAGTGTCGTTTTTTTCAGTTTTCACATCAACATCAGTTTGATTTGTAATGTACCGAGTATGTTTTGCAGGATCAATAGTCCTCTTCCGTGCAGAAGAACATGACCAGCAAACAAGAGTAGAACGTTTCTTCGCAGCACAATTGACATCTTGTGAAGATCTGGTCTCAGCCTGGCAAATTCAGGTCATATGGCAAATAGTTCAGTAAGTAACAACAGTGTCCATCTGTTTCAAGAACTAGTGCTTGCAGCAATATATTTGTTATTATGTACCTCGGAAGTGGGAGGCTGAAGCATATCGACATCTACAACTTTAGATTTTGGATCTGATACGAAGGGTACATGAGATCGCACGAAGCTCACAGAGCGATTGACGAAACCTAAGAATCTAGTCTGTTGAATTTGTTCACGAAGTTCGTGCACCCATGATGATGCCATCACCTGCCATATTTGACTCCCAAAGATAAATATATGATATGTTTGACTAGGCAAAACAATTCACAGGAATATTTACTTCACGGTTTCCCACTTCAACTATCGTGCTGAGAGGTACCTCTGTACGGAGTTTGGCAGTCGAAACTCTACCAAGAGATGGCACTACATCATTTCTATTGACGATAGTCGTAATGAAGTCTTTACCCGACTCAGCCAAGTCCCATGTCATGCAAGCAGCTGGAAAATAGCAGTAGAAGTGTTAATATCTCACACCTACTGTGTGTGTAGATCACAAGTTTGCAGCATCAAGAAAGAACAATGAGTTCCTTGCAGATGTTGAAAGCTCATACTTCAACCCAGAGTTAATTTTCTTTTGGTTATCTACTCATAGTCCTTAGATATATAAATCAAAGGCTATCCTAAAAGAACGATTGTCATCATCATTAAGCATACATGTGAAATCATTGTTCTTTTTTGCCGCCGTTTGATTTTCACTACATGATTAACGCCGGATAGTTCCTTTTTTCTAAAAATGAATTGCAGGCCACATGCCTACAAATGCCAAAATATGAACACAAGAGACCTATCATGAGAAGTTACTATATTTGTGTAAGGAGCCGATACATATTTTTAGTGAGAGAAAATTAACAAACGGAAATAAAATGGTTTACTATTAACATATATAGTATTCAATTGCAAAACTTCTATACCCTTGGGGTCACAAGGCATACCTGGTCCAAATGCGATACATGTGGATGATAATAACTTGTCATTCTCACGCAGAATGTATGTCAATAATGCAGCGATACTGGCACCCATTGAATGCCCAATTATCTAGCATAACAAGATTGAGTTAGCAAATAGAATTAGAAAAAAGGTCTAGAAGTCTAGATGCAGTGCACAAGTACCAAACATCATATATTTCGATAAAAAGTGGATTAGCAGGAACTGCCAGAAAAGAAAATTAGATGGAAGATGCATAAAGAACAAAATTATCTAGTTTGTTTTTTTAGAAAATAAAATTATCTAGTTTGTAGGTTTGATAGATCTTAGAACACAAACATTTTATTTTCAAATGAACATTTTCATTTTTAGGGTCCACAAAATAGATGCGGTTTTGATAAAAATGCAGTGCCAAGTAAACTAAAATAGGCTTTAAATCTACTAAAATAAATTTGTAAGTATTACTTCGGGAGATAAAAAATGTTTGAGGTTTACTAGGTATCCAAAGCATATTATCATATTCATTAGCCCAAGTTATTACATTGCCAAGTGTTTTTTCCAGTGACTACATACTTGTGTAGAGTGTATGAGCCAGAAATGCACTGCTTACCTAAGGAAATTTGTTTCTCAGCACCGGAAAATCTTAAGAAATCAATAAGAGAATCTTCATTTTCCAAATACGTCACTGTTTTTAAATAAGCTTCACGCTCACAATTCCCTACCTCAACAGGATATTTGGTTGTTACAAGTTGCAGTTCATATATTCCAAAAGGTGTGTCATGGTCCACCTAGGAGAGAAGCCTTGTTTGGCAGTGCATCTCTGTCGGAAGTAGAGATCTCAGGAAATCTATAATCTGTGTCATATAGTAATGGCCAAATCGTTGATGATTACCACTTTTTTTGTCTGTTTTTTTAGAATAAAAATACCCTCTAATTGCAATCATCTTTCAAGAGCATGTTCTTTTGGCAATACATAATGCTTAATTTTCTGTAAGCAGAACATCAAAAGAGCATCTCTAGTCAGAAAACTGAAATATATTACCGTAATTCTGTGGTCCGGGAATTGCTCTACTGCTTTACTGAGGCAAGGAATGGCCTGATTTGCAATCCAGCGAGCCGCTGTAGCCATTCCACAATGCGCATACCCCAGCACTAGGTTGGATACACAGCCATCTTTAGCCACAACATGATGAAATGGAATGTCTGCTCCAGTTGCTGCTGTCAACCTTTCCTTAACACTAATAGCCCCCCGAATGAAAAGGAGAAAGCATTTGGAGTCTCTATCACGGACAACTGTGAAAGCAGGCTTCAGAAACTGCACAAAAGCACATAATTTCAACCCATTTGTCCTGATTTATAATCTGTACTAAATAGAACAGAAAAAATATCGGTTCAACAAGTTAAGTACAGTATGTAACAAAATCAGAGTACATAATGTAAAAAATGGAGTGTTGACTGGTACTTACGCACCCTCGCCTTAGATTTCTTAATAAGAACATCACTCTGATCAAATCCACCAAATTCCAAAAACACTTTGTATGGCTTCTTTGAGAAATACATGCATAACTTCATATATCTGAGTAATGAAATCAGCTCCTCTCTTGCCCCAGGCCCTCCCAATCGTACAGAATCACTCCCAGCATACTCATGCTGCAGATTACCCTGATAAAGTAAAACAGTACGTCATATGGATGTTAACATATGTACTACTTCACAAACATGAGCTGGTAAAAAAGGGAAGACCGACACAGAAATAGTGTATTCTTCTGATTCTTCGAGTGTAAAATATCTCAAGCAGCTAAAAGTGCCTAGCTGCTTTTCTTTAGATCTAATCTAACAACTGCTTCAGATCTAGCAATTGCTTTTCTTTAGATCGCTGGAGCTTAAATTAATTACAGTAGCTATCAGTGTTAGTGCTCTATTCCGTGCAGTATAAACAAATATCTTATTTAGACGGTGGAGTAGGATTTAAGGGGAAAGCTAAACCTTAGTAGCCCCAATGTAATGAAAACTAAGAATTTCTCTCGTCCAAAAGAAAAAAAAAAGAATTGCACGCTTTAAGTGAACCGATAGGAAAATCGAGGAAGCACTACCAAATATGGAGATCCAAATCTGAAGCTGAACAACTAATTACTTTAGCAATTCCTTTAAATCAAAGGGGGGGAAACCTAAAATAGGGGAGAAACAATAAATCATTAATTATTCATAGGAGAGGAACACTTTGACTTTTTGCAACCTAATCACCTTCAACGAATTAGACTGTTTATACAGGTTTTTCCAAATCCTGAACCAACTGGCTCACGTTGGTTTCTCCATTGTCCGTTCCTTCCCTAGATGCTTCACACCAGCAACGAAAGATGCACACACTTACTAGCAACAAATATCTTTCCTAGATGCTTCACAACTAGCAAAGCATCAATCCAACAAAGAAATAGGCATTGCATTTGATCAGCTAACATGTTAGTTTTAGTGATAATCATCATATGCTCCCAGCATCAACCAACTAAAATTTCCTTAATCTTATTATTGAGCAAGACAAGCATGACAACCCATAATACTGAGTCATTCACCTTCTAAACTAGGCTCTCTAGAAGTTAATAACTCCTACAAATGTTAGGATATATCTTAAGATTTCCAGGAGATCAACAAACCAAATCCCAACAATCATATAAGTACAAAACATCACGAAACATTTGCGATTGCTTCCTGCTACTCTTTTTTTTTCATCCAGGCACGTGTGGTAAGCTATATAAATATAAAATAAACCTCGGAACTAACGACGCTGTAAATCGTAAGAAAAAAACATACCGAATGAGAAATAACTTGCTAAGTATGGAAGTAATCAATTCACGGAAGAGAATATTTCGTTTCGTTTCTTTGCTTGCAAGCAAGCAAGCAAGATAAGAAAGCCGTTTTCTCGAAGGTAGAAAGGGGATAGATAATATTCTCCTTGTCCATGTGAAATGTGAATCCAAACAAGATCAAAGAGACGCCGACAATCTTGATCACCAAGAATCCCAAGGAAGCAACCAATCCCCTCCCCCGTACGCATCACCACAGCACCGCACCAAATAAATAAAGAAGAGAAAAATAAAATCTCGCGGGAGCAAACCAATTCTGGTCTACGGCAGCACTGGTGATCAGCACGTGCGGAGTACCTGCTGCCGCATGTAGTAGTTGATCCCGAAGGCGAGCTCCCCGAGGGACCACTTGCCGAGCGTCTGCCCGTAGGCGAACCGCACGGTCCGAGCGGCCCCCGTCACCGCCTCGCCCCACCCGTCCGGGGCCCGCTCCGGCCACCGACGCCCGCGCCTCGCGCGCCGCGCACGCCGCCTCCCCTGCGCCTCCTCCTGCCTCCGCTCCCTCTCTGCCGCGGCCTCCGAGACCGCGGAGGTTATCATCTCGTCCTCCATGGCGCCCCTGCCGCCAGCTGCCCCGTCGGCGTCCCCGCAGAGCCGCCCCGACAGCACCAGGTACACCAGCACCGCCGTGCCCGCCGCCGTCGCCATCCCCGGCGACCCCATCGGAGCACGGGGCGCTCCTGGCGCGCGCGAGAGAGGAGAGCTGCAGTCTCTGCAGAAGGGAGGCGGAGTCGCCGGGATTGGAGGCTGGAGGGCGCTGCTTCGGTTCGCGGGGGGGAACGGCTAAATTGGAGGGAGGGTGAGGATACAAGGTCGCTTTTGCCCCTGGGGTTTTTGCTTCAGCTCGGGCCGTGCGAGAGACAATTGTTTTACTCCTATATATAATACTTCTCCTTCTTTCTCTAAAAAAAATAATACTTCTCCTACAAGCACACCAACGACTGCTTTTTTATTCCCTTGCGAGAACACCAACAACTACTAGTTGTTGATGAAGTCTAGGACACTGGGCCACAGGTTAGACCCCAAGCTTAATTTTGAATCCAAGCCTCGCATCTGAATGTCTTCAAGCAATGGGCGGAGACTCCTTAAACAACACTGGACTGGATAGAGAAGCGAACTAAGCATTGGTTAGTTTTTTTTTTATGGTAGAACCGGTGCAGCCGAATTCAAGTATTAGATTTGCTATATGTGTGCTCGCATGCTTTTTGAATTTATTCCAGGCCATCCGCCGCTATTTTTTCAGTGGTATGACATGCATGTGGATTACAAGGTGCATCTAGCGACTTTGTCAATCTTAAGATCTAATCTCTCAATATCAAAATATAAGATGTTTTTATAGTTCAATTTAAATTGCAAAACTTCTTATATTTCGGTACAGAGGTAGTATCAATTTAATCTTTTGAGGGTGTTCATAGGGATAAACAAGTGTGCATGCGCGTGCGCATTCTTCCTTAATAGACTTGGTTCTCTTGTCGAGAGTTTCTTAGTGTGCACCAAATGATAAGGTCTCTTTTCCGTCCTACAAACTGAAAATGTTCAACTTGGTACTGCGATATCATCAAATCATCCAACAAAATCCAACAAAGCCTGGAAACTTTTTTGGTAGCGGTATTCGCCTCCAGTAGTTTTCTATGGGTGTTATGAACATCTTTGTGTGTACGGTGTTTGCAAAAGAAAAAAAATATAGGACAGAGAAGCGAAAGAGATAAAAAGAGCAAGGGTGCATACCTATGTGTATCCATTCTTTGTCAAATGGTCATACGAAAAATCTTAAGAAACTCTTATAACATCGATGCCAAACCAGTCATCCTGCCAAAAAAATGTGCGTGACATATATGCATAGAATAGATAATCCATCTTAATTGGAAATGAAAAATAAAATAGTTGGAACCATTGTGAAGGTAAATTTACCTTATTTTTCCGTGGAAGCATTTTCACCATGTTTAAATGGAGCAAAGTTCTATGTACTTTTACCTCGCAATATTAAACATCCTAGGGACTTCGTTGATTCAAAAGAATATTTGGAGGATTTCTTTTATATAATACTTATCCTTTTTATAACCTTTTTATAAACATTTCATTGGGGTGATTGAACTAGACCTAAAACCCTAGCCCGACATGCTTGCAAAAGTGTGACCTAAAACTTCAAGCCCGAGCCTTGGCCAAAAAGTGTAAAAATCTTTTTTCTAAATTTCTAAATACCATTTTAATTATTTCAGAGTTTAACTAGCATTATTTTCCAATAAAACATTGTATACTAGTAACTTTTTGTGCTTCTGGGCTGGGCTTGGGTCATATTAGGCCAAAAGCCTAAGTGGTTCTAAAAAACCTTTGACCTAAGATAGAACACTTTGATGCAATTTTCTGTAAAACTCGGTGATGTAGAATTTAAGAGGGCGTGTAATTGCAATGTTATGAATTTTTTTACCATGTAAATATTTTTTCAAAACTAAAACACACAAATTGTTTATCCTCCAAATAAAAAATATTCTAATTTTGTCACCCGCCAAAAAAAAGAAGACTGATTTTGTGTCTTTTGGGGCTATTTTTGTACTATGTGCCCAAACTACTGGGCTCATGAATTTGGTTCCTCTTGATTGACGAGTTGAATTAGCAACCTGCTCAACCCCCGCTGTTATTGTTGTCTTAGGTAAGTAATGATAAACTTTTAACTAACATTTTTTGAAAGAAGGCAGAAAATTTATCATCTTCATTAATTAAGAAGAGGAGTAGACATGGTTCCGCCAAGCCGCCAAACAAGGCAAAACTTTTAACTAACCTCATTTAACTTAGCTCTCCATAGCTTTTGCTTGTAGAGTTGCTAATCAATCCTAATCTTAATATAATGTCACAATCATTCCTGTTTTTTTCTTAAGCTCATGATGCTAATTAGATAAACCCTGCCATTGAGCTGGCCCTGCTAGCTAAGATGCACCTGATTAGTCGCAAAGCATGTATTGCTTTTAAATTGCGCCAACAATAATACTGTTTCCGGATGGAGTTGATTCTCATTGATTGATTACATATATTGGACCGCTCAACTCAGTGATTAACTAATGAAAGCACAATAATTTTATTAGCTTAAATTCGACAAAAATACAGCCATGTCTTAAGGCAGCTTGCACTGTAATTTCTGTTGTGTCCGAAAACATTGTTTGGACTTGAACTAGCCCCGCCAACCAAACATAGGATACTTTTTAAATCTGAGTTTTGGATTTCTTGGCAAGGTCACTTTGGTCATTTTCAACGGCAGGAGAATGCTGGCTGCCGCCTGCAGCTCCTAAAAGCGCCGGAGGCGAGCCAGTGATTCGCTTGGGAGAATATGGGAAGGCATATGCATGGAAGCTCTCCGATGGCGTGACCCCACACCATGCTGAAGTGAGAGAGGATAGCACAACACAGCTTAATTTAATTAACGAAGTGATTTTGAGCAGATCAACCTGCGATCGATTCTGTGAAAGAAATGGCAGCAGATGAGCAGAAGCAAGCTCAATTGTGGCGGCAAGGTATAACCTGAAGGAATCGTGTATATTCTTTCGGTATCTCCGTGTTTTTATGCCTGGATATTCCATCCTTGCAGGCTTGGATTTGAATCCCTAATGATTTGATTTTTCCGTGCAGGGAAGGGTTATCGAAGAAGTATGGATTGATCTCCGGGACAAACGTCTACTTCGATACTGATGCAGTGCGAATGCGCGTGAAAAAAAAGCCCCTGAGGTCCTCTCCTCCATCCCGCGTCGCTCCTGCGTGGCGACGGCAAGGAAACCCTAGATCGCGCCACCAGCTCCCCTCCCCTCCTCCCTCCTCGTCCCTCGCCGCCGCCAGGGGGGCCGGCCGGGCAAAGGCCGGTCGGCGCCAACGGCGGCGGGGCATCCTTGTCCTCCCACACGGTGGGGTTGGCGCGGGTCAACACCTCGGGCCGGGGCGTGGCGCTGACGCTGGGCACCACGACGGTTCGTCTGCAGCAGCGGCGCGACGGGCGGCGCGGTGGCGGTGTGTGCCTGGGACGGCGGCGGCCGTCCGCCGTCCTTCTCCTCCGACGGCAAGGGTTGTGGTTGGCACAGGTCGCGGGCGGCTGCCTCTTCTCCGGCGTGGGCTGGCGGAGGTGGCGGCGCGTCGGCGGTATGTTCGACCCCCTCCTCTACAGCAGTCGTGGTGCATGAACCGGCTGCTGGTGGCGGCTCCTCTTGTGCTCTGGTTCGACTCGGCTAGCCAGGGGGTGGCATGGGCGCCGTGAGGGGGGAGGCAGGGGTGCCTCCCGGACTCGCCGGGATTTGGAGGTGCCAGATCGGGCGTCTTGGGTGGCTACAGCACGGCTGGCGGTCGGCGTTTCCCCTGCTCAGATCTAGCTGCCGGCCACTCCTCCAAAGGAGCTTATTTGGGGTGGAAAGAGGGGTCTTTGCTGCCCCTTCACTGGTTGATGATGTCGGTGTGCGGCGGCGGCGGTCGAGGGGTGGTCTCGGATGCCGGGGCGGCGGCCTTGGTGGTGGGAGACACGATGCTCGTGGGCGGAGCTCGCGGCTCGGATGTTGGCCGGTTACCATGGTCGTGCAGGCGGCGTGGTAACTTGGGTACGACGGTCGGTGGCGATGGTTCTGCAGCGTGCTTGCGGCACTCCGTCTCGGAGGCGAAGAGGGCTTACCGGGTGAAAACCCTCTCTGGCTTTGCCAGGTCGGCGGCGGCGTCGCCTACGGACGTCGTCTCCTTCTTGAAGGCGTCGTCGTGGTTCCTCTTCTTCCTCTGTGTTGCTCTGAGGGAAACCTCGATCCCTTGATCGGGCGGCGATGGTACTTAGGTGCCATAACCTTGTTGAAGGCTCCGCCTTGAAGTAATCGGTTCGTCATGCACAACTTCGGCTCTTCGTTGTGATTCGTTCACGGTTGAGGCCTCCGGCAACTTCAAGCGGGGCTCTCTCTTCCTTCCTGTAGATGGCTTCGAGTTGTGTGGGGCGGTGTAGCTGATTCTCAACATTCTTGTATCTTGCCCTCTATGTGTTGGTGTGGAGTTGTATGAGGTTGGTTGTAACTGAATCGTTGTTTTATATATAAAGCGAGACGAAAGCCTTTTTCAGTATGTGCGTGCGTGTCAATGCCTTATCTCTTATAACGGTTAATTAGGCCGGAAGGCTTGTACGGGCACATTTTGAATATAGTACACAGAAACGCCGACACATTATTTTGAGGTTGACGAGATCATTAGAAACGTCTCAACATCTCTTTTCACTGGACAACTATTGTCAGACAGTTTGTAATAAATCCAGAAAAATACAAACACCAATGCTAAGTTGGAACTTTAACTCTGATGGGCTGATTTTACAAAATAATCTAACCATCCGAGCTAGGCTCATTCCGCGCTTGTACGGACACCTTGATAGTATTGTTAAATATAAGTTCTTTTTGTGTGATGCTGTCAGGACAAGAATTTTTGAAACATGGTTCCACGCACCCATTTGAATAGTAAAATAAAAAATACCAGAAAAAATCTGATTTTTTTTCTGAAACATACATAGCCGGCTGGTGTGCTTGTTTATAAAGTTTCACGAAGAAATGATATCCATGATAATCTGGGCAAAAATGAAGAAAAATGAAGCTATATTAAAAAACATTGTTTAGTAAATGGTAATGTCCTAATTGTATTTCTTTACTAAGAGTACCATAAGTGTTAATCTTCACGGAACTTTGCATGTGAATAGAATGATATACCAAATTTGATACCTCAAAATTTCAGGTTTTTTAAAAATTTCATAGTATTTTGAATTTACTATTCGCATAGGTACACATGGAAGCGTGTTTTTTTTTAAAGATCCAGCACTGCTGGCTTTTCATTGATTAAGCAGGGAGCATGCGGAAAAAAAATTCATGATCAAGTGATCATGGTGGGGGTTACAGAGTTGACGCCACTAGAGGGGTCACCATTTGCCTAAAAATTGAACAGAGATCAGCCTGGGTCACCAAGTGGTGTTTCCAGGCATTTGGCTCCGGCAAGCCTCTAGGAATCCATGTCTTGCCTGATTGCTGCAAGGATTTCAGCACTCTGACGCTGGCGATCTCTGAAGGTTCTTGCATTCCTCTCCAGCCAAATATGCCAGGCCACCAACATCATTGTAGACTGCACCCTTTTCCTGTTTGCCGTTCCTGCTGCGCGCATGGCTCGTCTGAACCGTTGCTTTGACGATCCCGGAGGCCCATTTGGAGCGGCTAAGATACTGGCGCACCCCGGGAGGGAGGCAACCTTTCGCCAAATTTCCTGAGACAGTGGGCACTCCCAGAGCAGATGAACTGATGATTCAAGGCTTCGCATGCACAGCCGACAGAAGTAGCCATTTACCCATCCCCTCCTCTGCAATCTTTCGTTGCACCATAGCCTATCCTGGAGCAGCAGCCAACAGAAGAACTTCACCTTGGCAGGGGCCCAAGCTTCCCATAGGAGAGCCTTGTTGTCCGTCTATTGAGTCTCCGCGAATTGGACCTTGTATGCCGAGCCTGCTGAGTATTTCCCGGAGGCGTCAAAAATCCATCTGATGGTGTCTTGGGTCCCTGCTTGCAACAGCGTGTTTGCACCTGCAATGACGCGCCACATGAGAAGGAAGCTTGTAGCGATGTCGTCGTAGCCTCGATGTCGCAGATCCTGAATCCATGAGTCATTATGCAGCGCAGCCGCCACCGTTTTCTGTTTTCCTCTCGATCTTTTGAACAGGTCGGGGAACAAGGCGGCCAACGGTGGCGAGGTGAGCCAGGTGGAGCTCCAAAAAGAGGCCGTCTTCCCGTCGCCGAGGGTCACCGTTGTGGCAGCAGCAAACAGAGTCGTGTCTTGCTGATTGCATGGCAGCTTAGTGCCTGCCCACGGGCGTTCTTGGTGGTGCCAGGCAAGCCATAGCCAGCGCAACCGGAGGGCTCTGGAGAATTTGCTCAAGTTGTGGATTCCCAATCCCCCTTTTTCCGTTGGCGAGCAAACCGTCGTCCAGTTGACCTTGCATTTTCCTCCGGCGAGGTCATCATCCTGTGCCCAGAGAAAGCGCCACCTTGCTTTGTCAACTTCCTTGAAGAATTTTTTCGGCGCTCGTAACACGGACAGGGCAAAAGTGGGGATTGCCGTGAGAACACAACGGACTAACACCCTTCTTCCAGCAATTGATATTAACTTGCCCTTCCAGCCGGCCAGCCTAACTCTTGTCCTATCAAGTACAAACTGCAGATGCACAAGTCGTAGTCGTCCCAGCCTGATCGGAAGACCAAGGTATGTTATTGGGAAAGGCCTGATTTGCCCTCCAAAACTCTGCAGAATGAGATCCAGGTCCAGCTCATCGCATCTGATGGGGCTTATTGAGGATTTTGCTTGGTTGAGGTGCAGGCCAGAGGCGTCACCGAACAGCTTAAGGAGTTGTAGCAGCTTGTCAATTTCCGCCTTGTCTGGGTTTGCAAATATTATTGCATCATCTGCATATAGACTGACTCTGAGCTTTACATCTCTGCCCGGCAATGGTGCAATGATCCCATCAGCGGCCGCCTTGGAGATGAGACGATGAAGGGGGTCAATAGCCAAGATGAACAGCAGAGGGGACAACGGATCGCCCTGCCTTAGGCCTTTCTTGTGTTTGATCTGGGCACCCGGGATGCCATTTAGCATGAAAGTAGAAGAGGAGGAGGAAAGCAGGAGGGCAATCCAGTCCCTCCACCTGGCGCTGAAGCCCAAGACTGCGAGGAGTTCCAAATGTATTCTCAGGACACGGAGTCGAAGGCTCGAGCAATATCCAACTTGATCAGGAGGGCAGCCTTCTTCTTGCGGTGCAGGGACCGGACACAATTTTGGACATAAAGGAAGTTGTCTTGCAGGCATCTTGATTTCATGAAAGCACTTGGGCTGGCGAAATGAGTGCGTCCATAACCGTTGAAAGGCGCATGGATAAAACCTTTGCAATAAGCTTAGGGATCGAGTTAATCAGACTAATCGGCCTGAAGTCTCCAACTCTTTCAGCCCCATCTTTCTTTGGCAGCAGCGCCACTAGAGCATCGTTTATGCGCTCAAAGTTTGCTCCAGATAAGCTGTGAAACTGCTGGAACATGGTCATAACATCGCCCTTGATTATGTCCCAGCAAGAGCGGTAGAAAACTCCATTAAAACCATCAGGACCTGGCGCCTTCTCGCTTGGGGAGGCAAGCACGGCAGCCCACACTTCCTCCTCCGTGAAGGGATTATCCAGCCCTGCTGCCGCCACCCTTGGGAGTCCCAGCTCTTGCCAGTTCAAGGTGCAGGATCGCTGCTCTTTTGTGCCCAGGATGGAGTGGAAATGATCTTGTATAATCTCTGCCTTGTCGTCATGCTCCGTTGCAAGGGTTGTGTCAGTGCGGAGATGGTGGATGAAGTTCTTCCTCTTTCGCGAGTTGATCTTGGCGTTGAAAAAGGACGTGTTTGCGTCGCCGGCCCGCAGCCAAGTGACCCGTGACGCCTGTCTTCTTCGTGCCCGCTCCACCGCTGCAAGTCCAAGCACCCGTTGCTTAAGCAGTTTTCTGAATCTGAACTCTTGTGGCGTCAGCTATCGCGTCTCCATGGCAATATCAAATATGAGGATAAGCTCATTTGCCATATGGAACTGCACTTTGGCATCACTGAAGATGGTCTTGCTCCACAGCTTGAGGTCGTTTGCCACTCTTTCCATCTTTGTTTTGATTCTGGCAAACGCGCAGGTCTGGTTTACTGGGTGGTGCCAAGCTCGTTGCACTGTTTCTCTGAAGTGGGGGAATTTGGGCCAGAATCCCTCGAACCTGAACCTTGCCCGGGTTGGGGGAGTTGTCACACTAGCGAGCATCAGGGGGCAGTGATCGGAGCAGGAGGATGATGCAGCCATCAACATGTATGATGGGAAGAGGGCTTCCCACGCCGTGTTGGCGAAGAATTTGTCGATGCTAACTAACGTCGGCGACTCCCGCTCGTTACTCCACGTGAAACGCCTATTTTTGCACTTAATCTCTCTAAGAGATGCTGAATCTATAGCCCTTCTAAACCTACCCATGATTCTTCTATTGAGGTTTAGGTTGCTTTTGTCCCTAGCCTCGTAGATGACATTAAAATCGCCGTTGATTAGCCACGGGGATCCTCCGGGCGGTGCACTTCTAACCAATTCTTGCAGAAAATCCTCCTTTCTAGCGTCGTCCGTTGGGCCGTAGACAGTGGTAAGGAAAAAGCGCTTATTTGTGCTAAGCACGGTGACCTGGGCCGTGATGCTAAATTCACCTATCGCCTGTGAAACTACTGAGATGATATTCCTATTCCAGAAGATTGCTGCGCCGCCGCAGGTTCCAATCGCTGGAAGGACAATGCAGTCCTGAAGTGTGTTGCCTCCTATATCTAACACCATCTGCTGCGACCAAATATCTATTTTGGTCTCCTGCATACACAGGATGGCTGTTCTATGTGATGCTGCAATCTCGCGGACCGATTCTCTCTTTGCAGACATGTTTAGACCCCTAACATTCCAGGAAACAATACTGCAGTTCGTACTACTCATGGGGCACAAGGATTTTTCTCCAGGAGCAAATCTTGACTACTAAGATTGAGATACACCACCTTACAATCAGGGCTCGCCGGCGGCCACCAATAGGCCCTAACTCCCGCCGGCAGAGAAACACCACCGCCATCCTAGCACTACGAAGCAATCCTAACTCGAGCCGGCTTAAGGCCAGCCGCCCACCTTGGTATTTTCAGTCAACCTGGGCATCCGAGTATTTCAGATTTTTTTGGTTCGGTTAATTCGGTTTGTGGGTAATTCAAGTTTACAAAAATGAGAATCAAATATGCCTTTGCCTACACAGATGACCGAACCTGTATAGACCCAAAAAATCGTTTGGTTCTTTCGGGCACCCAAAAAACTCGTCGGAGGAGGGTCGAGGCAGGCAACGACGCCGTGGCAGTCACCTTGCTAGCGATGCAGGTCGGTTCGGGTTCGGGTTTTCGTTTTGAGTACCCCAATGCCCTGGAGCCAATAGGTTTCTCGTCATGTGACGAGATTTGTGAAAATGGACGAAACAGACTTTTTTTAAAACTTCAACACAAAATGACCTCAATCTAAAAATATTTCCAAAACTAGCCCTTCTGCATGACGTCCGGGGCTAGGGCGCCATGCTACATACCATAACGCCTCGGGTTAGGGCATCATACTATTTGGCATGACGCCCTAGCCAGGGGCACCAAGCTACACGTCGCTACCATGGCGCCCTAACCCGGGGCGTCATGCTATCTATCATGGCGCCCAAGCCCTGGGCGTCATGCGAAAAGGGGTCAATTTGTGAAATATTTTCTGATCGGGGTCATTTTATGTTAAAGTTTCAGAAAAAGACCAGTTTCATCGATTTTCACGTGAGATTCAGTGTCAGGTACTTTAGAGCTATGCAAGGGTTCAATGACGACGATTGCGGCTTCAGGACGCTGGTCATTAAAAGCACGTGTACGAAGACTTTTTGGTTGTCATCAACAAAGTCGAGCTGGTTTTAGGGTAGCGGCGACAGTGGCGGCTCATTCTGAGGGCAGTAGTGGCCGCTCGGTGGTCTCGGAATCTTGACGTAATATTTATAATGTTTAAAATGCTTTTTCGATGAACTTTTATAATAAGTCTCGTCCTTCCCGCAAAAGAAATTCTATGAAATTCGGTTGAATCACATGAGCCCTAGTTCTGCAAGTGAAGACACTTAGCAGACATGCACCGTCGGAGAGAGAAAAAGGCAGACATGTAGGCGTGCCTGACATGATGACACCACTGCTTATATCGGGGATTGCCGGCGGGCGGGGGCAACGATGTTTGCTTTGCCAGCAAATTATGACGGGGATAATCTCATCTCCTGTCACTTCCTCAGTCCGCTGTCTTAAACTGTAAGCTGGAATTCCGGTCGGCCAAGTGGAATTGAAGGGCTAGTTGAAGATGCTTTCTGAACATCAATAGAAAAATGCTTTTCTGAACTGTCGCAGAAAAGAAATAGTCCCAAATGCGTGCATAGTCAAGAAAGGAGATTTCGGTCATGCCCTATGCTGCTGGCACACATACATAAGGGGCTCATGCATGCGGTGAAATGCAGTGGGACTAGCGACTAGCATGCTAATCGTACACCGTCGAATAAAACAATAGTGTTAAGTACGTACGTTTTGGGCCGCCCATGTGCAATACTGTTCAGCGCGGCTGCATGCGTGCTTGCTAGTCAGTTTTTCATAGTTCTTCCGCGGTTGGTGCTCGTCGGCCCCTCATATCTTGTGCTCGATATCCATATGTATCTCAAATCTGTACTCTCAAATCTATGCAAATTCATGCACGTAGATTATACACGTTTTTTTTAAAGATCCAGCTTTCCGCTGGCTTTTCATTGATAAGCAGGAAGCAGTGGGAAGAACAGAAGGCGGTGGTTGGATCCAGTAGATCCGAGGGCTTGCCACAGACCGGCAATCCTCAAACGACAAAAAACCTAGGATTTACATTTCATGGTGGTTCCCCGAAGGGGCTCTCAATGCAGGTGGCACCCGCGACTCGCCATAGCTCAATGCAGTCCTTAATCCTCCTAATGATGTTGGAGACACTTGGGATGCTTTTCCTGAAGGTGGCGTTGTTCCGTTCCTGCCATATCTCCCAGCATACGAGCAACAGAAGTGTGTTGGTGCCTTTGCGCCATCTGGGTGCGGACCTGTCCAGGGCGGCCAGGGCAATGGAGGAATGCCGAAGATCTTGCCATCTCTCATCTGGAGCCAGTGATGCGCAGCCCGTCCATGAGCTGATTGTTTCCCAAACTCTCTTTGCCATTGGGCATTCCCAAAACAGATGCTTTGAGGATTCAAGGCTTCGAGTGCACAATTGGCAGAAGTGCTCATTTTCAACCGCGGCGCTGAAGTCTGTCGTTGCACACAGCCTGTTCTGTAGCATGAGCCATGCAAACATCTTGATCTTCCCAGGGGCCTAAGCTTTCCATATGATCTTGCCGAAACACGAAGACGTCATGCCCCGAAATTGCAACTAATAAGCAGATCTTGCGGAGTATTTGCCCGTCCGCTCGAGGATCCATCTGATGGAGTCGGGGGTGCCCGCACGCAGATCGCCAACAGCGCCATGAAGCCGCCTATGCAAAACTAGGACGTTGTGGATCAGATCTTCAGTATGGCCATGGGCAAGGTCTCCGATCTAGGTGTCGTCCACGAGGGCGTCTTTTACCGTCATGTTCTTTCTCCGGGCATGCAGGGCCAGGCGCGGGAATTGCTGGGCGAGCGTGACCGGCCCCATCCAGTGGGAGTGCCAGAAGGACGCCGACGCGCCGTCCCCAATGCTGATCGAGGTTGTTGTAGTGAAGAGGGAGAGGTCGGCGGCGTTGCATGGCAGATCTGAGCCCACCCATGGTCGATCAGGGTGGCGCCATGCGAGCCAGGGCCAGCGCAGGCGAAGAGCTCGGCCAAAACGCGATAGGTCAGGGATTCCCAAGCCCCCATTTTCCATTGGTGTGCAGACCGCTGCCCAGCTTACTTTGCAGCTAGTGCCGGAGATCTCCTCGTCTTGCTTCCAAAGGAAACGGCGTCGGCACTTGTCTATTTCTTTGAGGATCTTCTTGGGCACCCTCAGCACGGTAACCGCAAAAGTAGGCATGGCGCTGAGGACACAGCGGACCAGCACGCGTCGCCCCACGATGTGGATTAGGTTTCTCTTCCAACCCGCCAGCCGGGCCTTGATTCTATCAATGATGAACTGTAGATGCACGAGCGGAAGCCGGCCGGTGATGAGCGGTAGACCAAGGTATTTGATCGGGAACGGGGCGATTGAGCCGCCAAAATTGTGCAATACATCAGCTAGGTCTAGGTCGTTGCAGCTGATCGGCGAGGCCGTGGATTTTGCGGTGTTTATGCATAGCCCCATGGCGCGTCCGAATTGGCATAGGATGCTCAGTAAGGAGTCGACCTCCTGGCGGATTGGGTTGACGAAGACAACTGTGTCGTCGGCGTAGATACTAACCCTGAGCTTCAACTCGCGGCCTGGTATTTGCTGTAGGAGTTGTTGCTCGACCGCCTCCGCCAGCAGGTGGTGCAGTGGGTCTATGGCGAGAATGAAGAGGAACGGCGAGAGTGATGTCTACTACACAACCTTCTTCTTGTAGACGTTGTTGAGCCTCCAAGTGCAGAGGTTTGTAGGACAGTAGCAAATTTCCCTTAAGTGGATGACCTAAGGTTTATCAATCCGTAGGAGGCGTAGGATGAAGATGGTCTCTCTCAAGCAACCTTGCAACCAAATAACAAAGAGTCTCTTGTGTCCCCAACACACCCAATACAATGATAAATTGTATAGGTGCACTAGTTCGGCGAAGAGATGGTGATACAAGTGCAATATAGATAGTAGATAAATGTATTTGTAATCTGAAATTATAAAACAGCAAGGTAATTAATGATAAAAATGAGCATAAACGGTATTGCAATGTGTTGAAACAAGGCCTAGGGTTCATACTTTCGCTAGCGCAAGTTCCCTCAATAATACTAACATAATTGGATCACATAACTATCCCTCAACATGCAACAAAGAGTCATTCCAAAGTCATTAATAGCGGAGAACGAACGAAGAGATTATGGTAGGGTACGAAACCACCTCAAAGTTATTCTTTCCAATCAATCCGCTGGGCTATTCCTATAAGTGTCACAAACAGCCCTAGAGTTCGTACTAGAATAACATCTTAAGACACAAATCAACCAAAACCCTAATGTCACCTAGATACTCCAATGTCACCTCAAGTATCCGTGGGTATGATTATATGATATGCATCACACAATCTCAGATTCATCTATTCAACCAACACATAGGACCTCAAAGAGTGCCCCAAAGTTTCTACCGGAGAATCACGACGAAAACGTGTGCCAACCCCTATGCATAGGTTCATGAGCGGAACCCGCAAGTTGATCACCAAAACATACATCAAGTGAATCACGTGGTATCCCATTGTCACCACAGATACGCACGGCAAGACATACATCAAGTGTTCTCAAATCTTTAAAGACTCAATCCGATAAGATAACTTCAAAGGGGAAACTCAATTCATTACAAGAGAGTAGAGGGGGGAGAAAACATCATAGGATCCAAATATAATAGCAAAGCTCGCGATACATCAAGATCGTATCACCTCAAGAACACGAGAGAGAGAGAGATCAAACACATAGCTACTGGTGCATACCCTTAGCCCCGAGGGAGAACTACTCCCTCCTCGTCATGGAGAGCACCGGGATGATGAAGATGGCCACCGAAGAGGGATTGCCCCCTCCGGCAGGGTGCCGGAACGGGTCTAGATTGGCTCTCGGTGGCTACAGAGGCTTCTGGCGGCGGAACTCCCGATCTATTGTGCTCTCTGGTGTTTTTAGGGTATATGGAGATATATAGGCTGAAGAAGTATGTCAGGGGGGCCACGAGGGGCTCACGAGGGTGGAGGGCGCGCCCAGGGGGTGGGCGCGCCCCCCTGCCTCGTGGCCTCCTCGTAGAGCCCCGACGTGCACTCCAAGTCTTCTGGGCTTCTTTCCTTCCAAAAATGAGTTCCGTGAAGTTTCAGGTCAATTGGACTCCGTTTGATTTTCCTTTTCCTCGAAACCCTAAAAGAGGGTAAAACCAGAAACTGGCACCGGGCTCTGGGTTAATAGGTTAGTCCCAAAAATGATATAAAAGTGTATAATAAAGCCCATAAACATTCAAAACAGTAGGTAATATAGCATGGAGCAATCAAAAATTATAGATACATTGAAGACGTATCAGAGAGCGGATCTCCTTGGTGAAGACCGCGGCGGTGAGCAAAGTGGTAGCCCGGCACCCCATTCAAAGAGACCGCCGAGGACGCCGAGGAGAGGAGCAGGTGAAGGAAATATGCCCTAGAGGCAATAATAAAGTTATTATTTATTTCCTTGTATCATGATAAATGTTTATTATTCATGCTAGAATTGTATTAACCAGAAACATAATACTTGTGTGAATACATAGACAAACGAAGTGTCACTAGTATGCCTCTACTTGACTAGCTCGTTAATCGAAGATGGTTATGTTTCCTAACCATAAACAAAAGAGTTGTTATTTGATTAACGGGATCACATCATTAGGAGAATGATGTGATTGACATGACCCATTCCATTAGCTTAGCACCCGATCGTTTAGTATGTTGCTATTGCTTTCTTCATGACTTATACATGTTCCTATGACTATGAGATTATGCAACTCCCGATTGCCGGAGGAACACTTTGTGTGCTACCAAACGTCACAACGTAACTGGGTGATTATAAAGGAGCTCTAAAGGTGTCTCCAAAGGTACATGTTGGGTTGGCGTATTTCGAGATTAGGATTTGTCACTCCGATTGTCGGAGAGGTATCTCTGGGCCCTCTCGGTAATACACATCACATAAGCCTTGCAAGCATTGCAACTAATGAGTTAGTTGTGAGATGATGTATTACAGAACAAGTAAAGAGACTTGCCGGTAATGAGATTGAACTAGGTATTAAGATACCGACGATCGAATCTCGGGCAAGTAACATACCGATGACAAAGGGAACAACGTATGTTGTTATGCGGTATGACCGATAAAGATCTTCGTAGAATATGTAGGAGCCAATATGGGCATCCAGGTCCCGCTATTGGTTATTGACCGGAGACATGTCTCGGTCGTGTCTACATTGTTCTCGAACCGTAGGGTCCGCATGCTTAAGGTTTCAATGACAGTTATATTATGAGTTTATGAGTTTTGATGTACCGAAGGAGTTCGGAGTCCCGGATGAGATCGGGGACATGACGAGGAGTCTCGAAATGGTCGAGACGTAAAGATCTATATATTGGACGACTATATTCGGACATCGGAAAGGTTCCGAGTGATTCGGGTATTTTTCGGAGTACCGGGTAGTTACGGGAGAAGCAATGGGCCTTGATGGGCTTTAGTGGGAAGAGGAGAAAGGGCCAAGGGGCTGCTGCGCCCCCCCCCCTCCCCTCTAGTCCAAATTGGACTAGGGAAAAGGGGGCCGGCCACCTTTCCTTCTCCTCCACTTCCTTCTCCCTTCCCCCCCTCTTGGTGGACTCCTACTAGGACTTGGAGTCCTAGTAGGACTCCACATCCTGGCCGCACCAAGCCTTGGCCGGCCTCCTCCTCCTCCATCCTTTATATACTGAGGCAAGGGGCACCCCATGGACACACAAGTTGATCTTCGTGATCGTTC
The DNA here is from genome assembly GCF_018294505.1 of Triticum aestivum. Lineage (NCBI taxonomy): Eukaryota > Viridiplantae > Streptophyta > Magnoliopsida > Poales > Poaceae > Triticum > Triticum aestivum. Next base: position 126,506,384 of record NC_057806.1, read on the forward strand.
CTTAGCCGTGTGCGGTGCCCCCCTCCACCATATTCCACCTCGGTCATATCGTTGCAGTGCTTAGGCGAAGCCCTGCGTCGGTAGAACATCATCATCGTCACCACACTGTCATGCTGACGGAACTCATCCCCGAAGCTTTGCTGGATCGGAGCCCGGGGAGCGTCATCGAGCTGTACGTGTGCTAAGAACTCGGAGGTGCCGGAGTAACGGTGCTTGGATCGGTCGGATCGTGAAGACGTACGACTACTTCCTCTACGTTGTGTCAACACTTCCGTTGTCGATCTACAAGGGTACGTAGATCACACTCTCCCCTCTCGTTGCTATGCATCACCATGATCCTGCGTGTGCGTAGGAATTTTTTTAAAATTACTACGAAACCCAACAGTGGCATCCGAGCCTAGGTTTTATATGTTGATGTTATATGCACGAGTAGAACACAAGTGAGTTGTGGGCGATATAAGTCATACTGCTTACCAACATGTCATACTTTGGTTCGGCGGTATTGTTGGATGAAGCGGCCCGGACCGACATTACGCGTACGCTTACGCGAGACCGGTTCTCCCGACGTGCTTTGCACATAGGTGGCTTGCGGGTGACAGTTTCTCCAACTTTAGTTGAACCAAGTGTGGCTACGCCCGGTCCTTGCGAAGGTTAAAACAGCACCAACTTGACAAACTATCGTTGTGGTTTTGATGCGTAGGTAAGATTGGTTCTTGCTTAAGCCCGTAGCAGCCACGTAAAACATGCAACAACAAAGTAGAGGACGTCTAACTTGTTTTTGCAGGGCATGTTGTGATGTGATATGGTCAAGACGTGATGAGATATAAGTTGTTGTATGAGATGATCATGTTTTGTTGAAGTTATCGGCAACTGGCAAAATCCTTATGGTTGTCTCTCTATTGCATAAGATGCAAGCGTCCAATAATTGCTTTACTTTATCGCTATGCGATAGCAATAGTTGCAAGAGCAATTGTTGGCGAGACGACCACGTGATGACACATTGATATAGATCAAGATGATGGAAATCATGGTGTCATGCCGGTAATGATAGAGATCATGATAGTACTTTGGAGATGGAAATCAAAGGCGCAAGATGATGATGGCCATATCATGTCACATATTTTGATTGCATATGATGTTTATCTTTTATACATCTTATTTTGCTTAGTTTGACGGTAGCATTTTAAGATGATCTCTCACTAATTATCAAGAAGTGTTCTCCCTGAGTATGCACCGTTGTGAAAGTTCTTCGTGCTGAGACACCACGTGATGATCGGGTGTGGTAGGCTCTACGTTCAAATACAACGGGTGCAAAACAGTTGCACACGCGGAATACTCAGGTTATACTTGACGAGCCAAGCATATACATATATGGCCTCGGAACACGAAGACCGAAAGGTCGAGCGTGAATCATATAGTAGATATGATCAACATAGTGATGTTCACCAATGAAACTACTCCATCTCACATGATGATCGGACATGGTTTAGTTGATTTGGATCACGTGATCACTTAGAGGATTAGAGGGATGTCTATCTAAGTGGGAGTTCTTAAGTAATATGATTAAATTGAACTTACATTTATCATGAACTTAGTCCTGGTAGTATTTTGCAAATCATGTTGTAGATCAATAGCTCGCGTTGTTGCTTCCCTGTGTTTATTTTGATATGTTCCTAGAGAAAATTGTGTTGAAAGATGTTAGTAGCAAAGATGCGGATTGGATCCGTGATCTAAGGTTTATCCTCATTGCTGCACAGAAGAATTATGTCCTTGATGCACCGCTAGGTGACAGACCTATTGCAGGAGCAGATGCAGACGTTATGAACGTTTGGCTAGCTCAATATGATGACTACATGATAGTTTAGTGCACCATGCTTAATGGCTTAGAATCGGGACTTCAAATATGTTTTGAATGTCATGGACCATATGAGACGTTCCAGGAGTTGAAGTTAATATTTCAAGCAAATACCCGAGTTGAGAGATATGAAGTCTCCAACAAGTTTTATAGCTAAAAGATGGAGGAGAATCGCTCAACTAGTGAGCATGTGCTCAGATTGTCTGGGTACTACAATCGCTTGAATCAAGTGGGAGTTAATCTTCCAGATAAGATAGTGATTGACAGAATTCTCTAGTCACCATCACCAAGTTAGTAGAACTTCGTGATGAACTATAGTATGCAAGGGATGACGAAAACGAATCCCTAGCTTTTCATGATGATGAAATCGATGAAGGTAGAAATCAAGACAGAGCATCAAATGTTGATGGTTAATAAGATCACTAGTTTCAAGCAAAGGGCAAAGGGAAGAAGGGGAACTTCAAGAAGAACGGCAAGCAAGTTGCTGCTCAAGTGAAGAAGCCCAAGTCTGGTCCTAAGCCTGAGACTAAGTGCTTCTACTGCAAAGGGACTGGTCACTGGAAGCGGAACTGCCCCACGTGATTGGCAGATAAGAAGGATGGCAAAGTGAACATAAGTATATTTGATATACATGTTATTGATGTGTACTTTACTAGTGTTTATAGCAACCCCTCAGTATTTGATACTAGTTCAGTTGCTAAGATTAGTAACTTGAAACGGGAGTTGCAGAATAAACAGAGACTAGTTAAGGGTGAAGTGACGATGTGTGTTGGAAGTGGTTCCAAGATTGATATGATCATCATCGCACACTCCCTATAAATTCGGGATTAGTGTTGAACCTAAATAAATGTTATTTGGTGTTTACGTTGAGCATGAATATGATTCGATCATGTTTATTGTAATACGATTATTCATTTAAGTAAGAGAATAAATTGTTGTTCTGTTTACATGAATAAAACCTTATATGGTTACACACCCAATGAAAATAGTTCGTTGGATCTCGATCGTAGTGATACACATAATCATAATATTGAAACCAAAAGATGCAAAGTTAATAATGATAGTGCAACTTATTTGTAGCACTGCCGTTTAGGTCATATTGGTGTAAAGCGCATGAAGAAACTCCATGCTGATGGGCTTTTGGAATCACTTGATTATGAATCAGTTGATACTTGCGAACCATGCCTCATGGGAAAGATGACTAAAACTCTGTTCTTCGGAACAATGGAGCGAGAAAAAAGATTTGTTGGAAATCATACATACTGATGTATGTGGTCCGATGAATATTGAGGCTCGCGATAGGTATCATTATTTTCTGATCTTCACAGATGATTTGAGCAGATATGAGTATATCTACTTGATGAAACAAAGGTCTGAAACATTTGAAAAATTCAAAGAATTTCAGAGTGAAGTGGAGAATCATCGTAACAAAATGAAAGTTTCTACGATATGATCGCAGAAGTAAAATATTTGAGTTACGAGTTTGGTCTTCAGTTAAAACAATGTGAAATAGTTTCACTACTCACGCCACCTGGAACACCACAGCATAATGGTGTGTCCGAACATCATAACCGTACTTTATTAGATATGGTGCGATCTATGATGTCTCTTACCGATCTACCACTATCATTTTGGGGTTATGCATTAAAGACAGTTGCATTCACGTTTAAAAGGGCACCATCTAAGTCCGTTGAGACGACACAATCTGAACTGTGGTTTGGCAAGAAACCAAAGTTGTCGTTTCTTAAAGTTTGGGATTGTGATGCTTATATGGAAAAGTTTCATCCTGATAAGCTCAAACCCAAATCGGAGAAATATGTCTTCATAGGATACCCAAAGGAGACTATTGGGTACACCTTCTATCACAGATCCGAAGGCAAGACATTCGTTGCTAAGAATGGATCCTTTCCAGAGAAGGAGTTTCTCTCGAAAGAAGTGAGTGGGAGGAAAGTAGAACTTGATAAGGTAATTGTACCTTCTCCCTTATTGGAAAGTAGTTCATCACAGAAATCTGTTCTTGTGACTACTACACCAATTAGTGAGGAAGCTAATGATGATGATCATGTAACTTCAGATCAAGTTACTACCGAATCTCGTAGGTAAACCAGAGTGAGATCCACACCAGAGTGGTACGGTAATCTTGTTTTGGAAGTTATGTTACTAGACCATGACGAACCTACGAACTATGAGGAAGCGATGATGAGCCCAGATTCCGCAAAATGGCTTGAGGCCATGAAATCTGAGATGGGATCCATGTATGAGAACCAAGTATGGACTTTGGTTGACTTGCCCGATGATCGGCAAGCCATAGAAAATAAATGGATCTTCAAGAGGAAGACGGACGCTGATAGTAGTGTTACTATCTACAAAGCTAGAATTGTCGCAAAAGGTTTTCGACAAGTTCAAGGTGTTGACTACGATGAGAGTTTCTCACTCGTATCTATGCTTAAATCTGTCCGAATCATGTTAGCAATTGCCGCATTTTATGAAATCTGGCAAATGGATAACAAAACTGCAATCCTTAATGGATTTCTTAAAGAAGAGTTGTATATGATGCAACCAGAAGTTTTTGTCAATCCTAAAGGTGTTAACATAATGTGCAAACTCCAGCGATCCATCTATGGACTGGTGTAAGCATCTCGGAGTTGGAATATACGCTTTGATAAGTTGATCAAAGCATATAGTTTTATACAGACTTGCGGTGAAGCCTGTATTTACAAGAAAGTGAGTGGGAGCACTACAACATTTCTGATAAGTATATGTGAACAACATATTGTTGATCGAAAATAATGTATAATTTTCTAGAAAGCATAAAGGAATATTTGAAAGGAGTTTTTCAAAGAAAGACCTCAGTAAAGCTGCTTACATATTGAGCATCAAGATCTATAGAGATAGATCAAGATGCTTGATAAGTTTTTCAATGAGTACATACCTTGACAAGATTTTGAAGTAGTTCAAAATGGAACAGTCAAAGAAAGAGTTCTTGCCTGTGTTGCAAGGTGTGAAATTGAGTAAGACTCAAAGCCCGACCACGGCAGAAGATAGAAATAGAATGAAAGTCATTCCCTATGCCTCGGCCATAGGTTCTATAAAGTATGCCATGCTGTGTACCAGATCTATTGTATACCCTACACTGTGTTAAGCAAGGGAGTACAATAGTGATCTAAGAGTAGATCACTGGACAGCGGTCAAAATTATCCTTAGTGGAATAAGGAAATATTTCTCAATTATGGAGGTGACAAAAAGGTTCGTCGTAAAAAGTTACGTCGATGCAAGTTTTGACACAGATCTGGATGACTCTAAGTCTCGATCTAGATACATATTGAAAGTGGGAGCAATAAGCTAGAGTAGCTCCGTGCAGAGCATTGTTGACATAGAAATTCGCAAAATACTTACGGATCTGAATGTGACAGACCCGTTGACTAAAATTATCTCACAAGCAAAACATGATCACACCTTAGTATTCTTTGGGTGTTAATCACATAGCGATGTGAACTAGATTACTAACTCTAGTAAACCCTTTGGGTGTTGATCACATATCGATGTGAACTATGGGTGTTAATCACATGGTGATGTGAACTATTGCTGTTAAATCACATGGCGATGTGAACTAGATTATTGACTCTAGTGCAAGTGGGAGACTGAAGGAAATATGCCCTAGAGGCAATAATAAAGTTATTATTTATTTCCTTGTATCATGATAAATGTTTATTATTCATGCTAGAATTGTATTAACCGGAAACATAATACTTGTGTGAATACATAGACAAACAAAGTGTCACTAGTATGCCTCTACTTGACTAGCTCGTTAATCGAAGATGGTTATGTTTCCTAACCATAAACAAAAGAGTTGTTATTTGATTAACGGGATCACATCATTAGGAGAATGATGTGATTGACATGACCCATTCCATTAGCTTAGCACCCGATCGTTTAGTATGTTGCTATTGCTTTCTTCATGACTTATACATGTTCCTATGACTATGAGATTATGCAACTCCCGTTTGCCGGAGGAACACTTTGTGTGCTACCAAACGTCACAACGTAACTGGGTGATTATAAAGGAGCTCTACAGGTGTCTCCAAAGGTACATGTTGGGTTGGCGTATTTCGAGATTAGGATTTGTCACTCCGATTGTCGGAGAGGTATCTCTGGGCCCTCTCGGTAATGCACATCACATAAGCCTTGCAAGCATTGCAACTAATGAGTTAGTTGTGAGATGATGTATTACGGAACGAGTAAAGAGACTTGCCGGTAACGAGATTGAACTAGGTATTAAGATACCGACGATCGAATCTCGGGCAAGTAACATACCGATGACAAAGGGAACAACGTATGTTGTTATGCGGTCTGACCGATAAAGATCTTCGTAGAATATGTAGGAGCCAATATGGGCATCCAGGTCCGCTATTGGTTATTGACCGGAGACATGTCTCGGTCATGTCTACATTGTTCTCGAACCGTAGGGTCCGCACGCTTAAGGTTTCAATGACAGTTATATTATGAGTTTATGAGTTTTGATGTACCGAAGGAGTTCGGAGTCCCGGATGAGATCGGGAACATGACGAGGAGTCTCGAAATGGTCGAGACGTAAAGATCGATATATTGGACGACTATATTCGGACATCGGAAAGGTTCCGAGTGATTCGGGTATTTTTCAGAGTACTGGGTAGTTATGGGAGAAGCAATGGGCCTTGATGGGCTTTACTGGGAAGAGGAGAAAGGGCCAAGGGGCTGCTGCGCCCCCTCCCCTCTAGTCCAAATTGGACTAGGGAAAAGGGGGCCGGCCACCTTTCCTTCTCCTCGATTGCAAGATCTAAAGATATACCTTCAAGCGCTAACCTCCCCGGCAACGGCGCCAGAAAAGAGCTTGATGTCTACTACACAACCTTCTTCTTGTAGACGTTGTTGGGCCTCCAAGTGCAGAGGTTTGTAGGACAGTAGCAAATTTCCCTCAACTAGATGACCTAAGATTTATCAATCCGCATGAGGCGTAGGATGAAGATGGTCTCTCTCAAGCAACCCTACAACCAAATAACAAAGAGTCTCTTGTGTCCCCAACACACCCAATACAATGGTAAATTGTATAGATGCACTAGTTCGGCGAAGAGATGGTGATGCAAGTGCAATATGGATAGTACATAATAGTTTTTGTAATCTAAAAATATAAAAACAGCAAGGTAACTAATGATAAAAGTGAGCGTAAACGGTATTGCAATGCTAGGAAACAGGGCCTAGGGTTCATACTTTCACTAGTGTAAGTCCTCTCAACAATACTAACATAATTGGATCATAAAACTATCCCTCAACATGCAACAAAGAGTCACTCCAAAGTCACTAATAGCGGAGAACGAACGAAGAGATTATGATAGGGTATGAAACCACCTCAAAGTTATTCTTTCCAATCAATCCATTGGGCTATTCCTATAAGTGTCACAAACATCCCTAGAGTTCGTACTAGAATAACACCTTAAGACACAAATCAACCAAAACCCTAATGTCGCCTAGATACTCCAATGTCACCTCAAGTATCCGTGGGCATGATTATATGATATGCATCACACAATCTCAGATTCATCTATTCAACCAACACAAAGGACCTCAAAGAGTGCCCCAAAGTTTCTACCGGAGAATCACGACGAAAACGTGTGCCAACCCCTATGCATAGGTTTCCAATGTCACGAAACCCGCAAGTTGATCACCTTAACATACATCAAGTGGCACATGATATCCCATTGTCACCACAGATATTCACGGCAAGACATACATCAAGTGTTCTCAAGTCTTTAAAGACTCAATCTGATAAGATTACTTCAAAGGGGAAACTCGATTCATTAAAAGAGAGTAGAGGGGGGAAGAAACATCATAGGATCCAAATATAATAGCAAAGCTCGCGATACATTAAGATCGTATCACCTCAAGAACATGAGAGAGAGAGAGATCAAACACATAGCTACTGGTACATACCCTCAGCCCCGAGGGAGAACTACTCCCTCCTCGTCATGGAGAGCACCGGGATGATGAAGATGGCCACCGGAGAAGGATTGCCCCCTCCGGCAGGGTGCCGGAACGGGTCTAGATTGGTTTTCGGTGGCTACGGAGGCTTCTGGCGGCGGAACTCCCAATCTATTGTGCTTTTTGGAAGTTTTAGGGTATATGGAGTTATATAGGCAGAACAAGCACGTCAGGGGAGCCACGGGGGGGCCATGAGGCAGGGGGGCGCGCCCCCACCCTCGTGGGCAGCTCCTGTATCTTCTGACGTGGGGTCCAAGTCCATCAGGTGTGTTTCCTTCCAAAAATAACTTCTCCAGTTGATTTCGTTCCGTTTCGACTCCGTCTGATATTGCTTTTCTTCAAAACACTAAAATAGGCATAAAACAACAAATCTGGGCTGGGCCTCCGGTTAATAGGTTAGTCCCAAAAATAATATAAAAGTGGATAATAAAGCCCAATATTGCCCAAAACAGTAGATAATATAGCATGGAGCAATCAAAAATTATAGATACGTTGGAGACGTATCAAGCATCCCCAAGCTTAATTCCTGCTCGTCCTCGAGTAGGTAAATGATAAAAAGATAACTTTTGATGTGGAATGCTAGTTGGCATAATTTCAATGTAATTTTTCTTACTTGTGATATGAATATTCAGATCCGAAAGATTCAAGACAAAAGTTTAATATTGACATAAAAACAATAATACTTCAAGCATACTGACTAAGCAATCACGCCTTCTCAAAATAACATGGCCAAAGAAAGCTATCCCTACAAAATCATATAGTCTGGCTATGCTCCATCTTCACCACACAAAGTATTTAAATCATGCACAACCCCGATGATGAGCCAAGCAATTGTTTCATACTTTTGATGTTCTCAAACTTTTTCAATCTTCACGCAATATATGAGTGTGAGCCATGGACATAGCACTATAGGTGGAATAGAATGGTGGTTGTGGAGAAGACAAAAAGGGAGAAGATAGTCTCACATCAACTAGGCGTATCAACGGGCTATGGAGATGCCCATCGATAGATATCAATGTGAGTGAGTAGGGATTGCCATGCAACGGATGCACTAGAGCTATAAGTATATGAAAGCTCAACAAAAGAAACTAGTGGGTGTGCATCCAACTCGCTTGCTCACGGAGACATAGGGCATTTTGAGGAATCCCATCATTGTAATATACAAGCCACGTTCTATAATGAAAGATTCCCACTAGTGTATGAAAGTGACAACATAGGAGATTCTCTACCATGAAGATCATGGTGCTACTTTGAAGCACAAGTATGGAAAAAAGATAGTAGCATTGTCCCTTTTATTTTATTTGTCCTTTTTTTTGGCCTTTTTTTGTCCTTTCCCTTTTTATTTGGCCTTTCTTTCCTTTTTTTGGGACAATGCTCTATTGAATGATGATCATCACACTTCTATTTATTTACAACTCGATGATACAACTCGATACTAGAATAAAGATGACTCTATATGAATGCCTCCGGCGGTGTACCGGTATGTGCAATGATGCATGAGTGACATGTATGAAAGAATTATGAACGGTGGCTTTGCCACAAATACAATGTCAACTACATGATCATGCAAAGCAATATGAAAATGATGGAGTGTGTCATAATAACCGGAACGGTTGAAAGTTGCATGGCAATATATCTCGGAATGTCTATGGAAATGCCATAATAGGTAGGTATGGTGGCTGTTTTGAGGAAGGTGTATGGTGGGTTTATGGTACCGGCGAAAGTTGCGCGGTACTAGAGAGGCTAGCAATGGTGGAAGGGTGAGAGTGCGTATAATCCATGGACTCAACATTAGTCATAAAGAACTCATATACTTATTGCAAAAATCTATTAGTTATCGAAACAAAGTACTACGCGCATGCTCCTAGGGGGATAGATTGGTAGGAAAAGACCATCGCTCGTCCCCGACCGCCACTCATAAGGAAGGACAATCAATAAATAAATCATGCTCCGACTTCATCACATAACGGTTCACCATACGTGCATGCTACGGGAATCACAAACTTCAACACAAGTATTTCTCAAATTCACAACTACTCAACTAGCATGACTCTAATATCACCATCTCCATATCTCAAAACAATTATCAAGTATCAAACTTCTCATAGTATTCAACACACTCATAAGAGAATTTTATTATTATCTTGTATACCTAGCATATTAGGATTTTAAGCAAATTACCATGCTATTTAAGACTCTCAAAATAATCTAAGTGAAGCATGAGAGTTCATCTATTTCTTCAAAATAAAACTACGACCATGCTCTAAAAGATATAAGTGAAGCACTAGAGCAAATGACAAACTACTCCGAAAGATATAAGTGAAGATCAATGAGTAGTCGAATAATTATGCAACTATGTGAAGACTCTCTAACATTTAATAATTTCAGATCTTGGTACTCTATTCAAACAGCAAGCAAAGCAAAATAAAATGACATCTAAGAATAGCAAACATCATGTGAAGAAGCAAAAACTTAGGATCAACCGATACTAACCGATATTGTTGAAGAAGAAAGGTGGGATGCCAACCGGGGCATCCCCAAGCTTAGATGCTTGAGAATTCTTGAAATATTATCTTGGGGTGCCTTGGGCATCCCCAAGCTTGAGCTTTTGTGTCTCCTTAATTCCTCTCATATCACGGTCTCCCTAAATCTCAAAAGCTTCATCCACACAAAACTCAACAAGGACTCGTGAGATAAGTTAGTATAAACCATTGCAAAAACCTTATCATACTCTACTGTAGCAAATCACTAAAATTATTATTCAACATTGCATACTAAATGCCTCTGCATATTTAATAGTCCTATCCTCAAATAGAATCATTAAAGAAGCAAACATATGCAAACAATGCAAACATAACAGCAATCTGCCTAAACAGGATAGTCTGTAAAGAATGCTGCAACATCCATACTTCCCTAGCTCCAAAAATTATGAAAGAAAATTCCCACTGTAGTAAATTTATCAGAGCTTAATATGCAAAAGGTTTCAACATTTTATCACATTCTGACTTTTCTAGGGAATTATTGCAACAGCGGTAAACTTTCTGTTTTCAAACAGCAACATGTATACTTGTAACATAGGCATAGTAAAGGCTATCAATGCCACTTTTATTGAAATAAAAGATGCAAAAATTGTTCTAAATAACATCAAGAAAATCCTAACAAAATAAATTGACGCTCCAAGCAAAACACATATCATGTGGCGAATAAAAATATAGCTCCAAGTAAAGTTACCGATGAACGAAGACGAAAGAGGGGATGCCTTCCGGGGCATCCCCAAGCTTAGGCTCTTGGTTGTCCTTGAATATTACCTTGGGGTGCCTTGGGCATCCCCAAGCTTAGGCTCTTGCCACTCCTTATTCCATAGTCCATCGAATCCTTACCCAAAACTTGAAAACTTCACAACACAAAACTTAAGTAGAAAACTCGTAAGCTCCGTTAGTATAAGAAAATAAATCACCACTTCAAGGTACTGTAATGAACTCATTATTTATTTATATTGGTGTTAAACCTACTGTATTCCAACTTCTCTATGGTTTACAAACTCTTTTACTAGCCATAGATTCATCAAAATAAGTAAACAACACATGAAAAACAGAATCTGTCAAAAACAGAACAGTCTGTAGTAATCTGAATCAAACATATACTTCTGGAACTCATAAAATTCTCAAATAAATTTCTGGACCTGAGGAATTTATCTATTAATCATCTTGAAAAAGAATTAACTAAATAGCACTCTCCAAATAAAAATGGCAGCAATTCTTGTGAGCGCTAAAGTTTCTGTTTTTTACAGCATGATCAACAAGACTTTCCCCAAGTCTTCCCAAAGGTTCTACTTGGCACAAACACTAATTAAAAGCATAAAAACACATATAAACAGAGGCTAGATGAATTATTTATTACTAAACAGGAGCAAAAATCAAGGAATAAAATAAAATTGGGTTGCCTCCCAACAAGCGCTATCGTTTAACGCCCCTAGCTAGGCATGATGATTTCAATGATGCTCACATAAAGGATAAGAATTGAAACATAAAGAGAGCATCATAAAGAATATTACTAGCACATTTAAGTCTAACATAATTCCTATGCATAGGGATTTTATGAGAAACAACTTGTGGGAACAAGAATCAACTTGCATAGGAAGGTAAAACAAGCATAACTTCAAAACTTTAAGCACATAGAGAGGAATCTTGATATTATTGCAATTCCTACAAGCATATATTCCTCCCCCATAATAATTTTCAGTAGAGTCATGAATGAATTCAACAATATAACCAGCACCTAAAGTATTCTTTTCATGATCTACAAGCATAGAAATTTTATTGCTCTCCACATAAGCAAAATTCTTCTCATTCGGATAGTGGGAGTATCATAAGAGACTCGAATACTATAAATTGTTTCCACATTAAAGAGTAATGTTCAGTGAAGGGGTAATCATACTCATGACAAGTTTTATAAATATAATCACTACTTTTTATAGCATAAGTATCATCACAATAATCATCATAGGTAGGAGGCATGCTATCATCATTATAAATTTGCATATCAAAACTTGGGAGACTAAAAATATCATCTTCATTAAGCGTAGCTTCCCCAAGCTTGGGACAAACATTAATTGCAGCAAATATATTCTTAAATATGTCATCCTCATCAAACATAGCTTCTCCAAGCTTGGGCCTTTTCATATCATAAGCATAATCACTCTCATCATTAATAGTATAGATAGCACCGATAGTATAGCAATTATTATATTCTTCCAAGCAAGTACCAAAAAGATTTTCAAGATCATAATAAGTATCATTATCTTCCCAATCATAATCATCACAACAAACAATAGGCATAACGAGATCATCATCAAGTGTATCATCTTCATTTTCATGAGGTACAGCAATAATAGGAGCAACTTTATTTGGGAGAGATACCTTTTTACCTCTCTTCCTTTTTCTTTTCTTCTTCTTCACCACATCATGTGTGGGTTCAATCCTCTTTTTGGAGCTCCTTATTAATGAGATTGGTTGAGTAGAAGGCTCCTCCTCGTTACCTGATTCATCATAAGAAATAATAGGAGGATATTGGGAAGTCTCTTCCCTTTCATTAGTATTCTCTTCATCTTCTATTTGTTTTCTTTTCTTTATGTAATTGGCAATATAAGGATTTTCAATGCAATTCACCGCACAATACATATAAATATTCTCTAGATCAAAATCAAGAACTCTATCAAGATTAAACTTTGGAATACCCTCAGTTATACGTTTCATTTCTTCATAACCCAAAAGAAGGCTAAGCTCTTTATGATGCTCAAGGGTAATCAAATTATCACAATGTTTGGACACGACTTGATCATGAAACAAATAGCATTGGAGCTTTAAATGACCATGTTCATTGCAAAGTTCACAAGGGGCACAAAAAATATTGAATCTTTCAGCACATTCATCTAGCTCTTCTTGCAACAATTTGGTTTCTAAGTACTTATGCCTCTTGCAATATCTATCTTCCCTATTTGGTGTGTACTTGCAAACCCAGTCTACTCCACAAAAATTGACATGTTTATAGGAGGTATTTTCATCATAACTAGTGCAATCATCATTAGCATCATGGATATTCAAAGAATTCATACTAACAACATTGCAATCATGCTCATCATTCAAATATTTAGTGCCAAACATTTTATAGATCTCTTCTTCTAGCACTTGAGCACAATTATCCTTTCCATCATACTCATGAAAGATATTAAAAAGATGAAGCGTATGAGACAAACTCAATTCCATTTTTTTGTAGTTTTTTTATAAACTAAACTAGTGATAAAACAAGAAACTAAAAGACTCGATTGCAAGATCTAAAGATATACCTTCAAGCGCTAACCTCCCCGGCAACGGCGCCAGAAAAGAGCTTGATGTCTACTACACAACCTTCTTCTTGTAGACGTTGTTGGGCCTACAAGTGCAGAGGTTTGTAGGACAGTAGCAAATTTCCCTCAAGTGGATGACCTAAGGTTTATCAATCCGTAGGAGGCGTAGGATGAAGATGGTCTCTCTCAAGCAACCCTGCAACCAAATAACAAAGAGTCTCTTGTGTCCCCAACACACCCAATACAATGGTAAATTGTATAGGTGCACTAGTTCGGCGAAGAGATGGTGATACAAGTGGTAATATGGATAGTAGATAATAGTTTTTGTAATCTGAAAATATAAAAACAGCAAGGTAACTAATGATAAAAGTGAGCGTAAACGGTATTGCAATGCTAGGAAACAGGCCTAGGGTTCATACTTTCACTAGTGTAAGTCCTCTCAACAATAACATAATTGGATCATAAAACTATCCCTCAACATGCAACAAAGAGTCACTCCAAAGTCACTAATAGCAGAGAACGAACGAAGAGATTATGGTAGGGTAGGAAACCACCTCAAAGTTATTCTTTCCAATCAATCCGTTGGGCTATTCCTATAAGTGTCACAAACACCCTAGAGTTCGTACTAGAATAACACCTTAAGACACAAATCAACCAAAACCCTAATGTCACCTAGATACTCCAATGTCACCTCAAGTATCCGTGGGCATGATTATATGATATGCATCACACAATCTCAGATTCATCTATTCAACCAACACAAAGGACCTCAAAGAGTGCCCCAAAGTTTCTACCGGAGAATCACGACGAAAACGTGTGCCAACCCCTATGCATAGGTTCCCAATGTCACGAAACCCGCAAGTTGATCACCTTAACATACATCAAGTGGCACGTGATATCCCATTGTCACCACAGATATTCACGGCAAGACATACATCAAGTGTTCTCAAGTCTTTAAAGACTCAATCCGATCAGATTACTTCAAAGGGGAAACTCGATTCATTACAAGAGAGTAGAGGGGGGAAGAAACATCATAGGATCCAAATATAATAGCAAAGCTCGCGATACATCAAGATCGTATCACCTCAAGAACACGAGAGAGAGAGAGAGAGAGAGAGAGATAGAGAGAGATCAAACACATAGCTACTGGTACATACCCTCAGCCCCGAGGGAGAACTACTCCCTCCTCGTCATGGAGAGCACCGGGATGAAGAAGATGGCCATCAGAGAAGGATTGCACCCTCCGGCAGGGTGCCGGAACGGGTCTAGATTGGTTTTCGGTGGCTACAGAGGCTTCTGGCGGCGGAACTCCCGATCTATTGTGGGTGCCTTGGGCATCCCCAAGCTTAGGCTCTTGCCACTCCTTATTCCATAGTCCATCGAATCCTTACCCAAAACTTGAAAACTTCACAACACAAAACTTAAAGTAGAAAACTCGTAAGCTCCGTTAGTGTAAGAAAATAAATCACCACTTCGAGGTACTGTAATGAACTCATTATTAATTTATATTGGTGTTGAACCTACTGTATTCCAACTTATCTATGGTTTATAAACTATTTTACTAGCCATAGATTCATCAAAATAAGTAAACAACACATGAAAAACAGAATCTGTCAAAAACAGAATAGTCTGTGGTAATCTGGATCAAACGTATACTTCTGGAACTCATAAAATTCTCAAATAAATTTCTGGACCTGAGGAATTTATCTATTAATAATCTTGAAAAAGAATTAACTAAATATCACTCTCCAAATAAAAATGGCAGCAATTCTTGTGAGCGCTAAAGTTTCTGTTTTTTACAGCATGATCAACAAGACTTTCCCCAAGTCTTCCCAAAGGTTCTACTTGGCACAAACACTAATTAAAAGCATAAAACCACATCTAAACAGAGGCTATATGAATTATTTATTACTAAACAGGAGCAAAAATCAAGTAATAAAAATAAAATTGGGTTGCCTCCCAACAAGCGCTATCGTTTAACGCCCCTAGCTAGGCATGATGATTTCAATGATGCTCACATAAAGGATAAGAACTGAAACATAAAGAGAGCATCATAAAGACTATTACTAGCACATTTAAGTCTAACATACTTCCTATGCATAGGGATTTTGTGAGAAACAACTTGTGGGAACAAGAATCAACTTGCATAGGAAGGTAAAACAAGCATAACTTCAAAACTTTAAGCACATAGAGAGGAATCTTGATATTATTGCAATTCCTACAAGCATATATTCCTCCCCCATAATAATTTTCAGTAGATTCATGAATGAATTCAACAATATAACCAGCACCTAAAGTATTCTTTTCATGATCTACAAGCATAGAAATTTTATTGCTCTCCACATAAGCAAAATTCTTCTCATTCGGGATAGTGGGAGTATCATAAGAGACTCGAATACTATAAATTGTTTCCACATTAAAAGAGTAATGTTCAGTGAAGGGGTAATCATACTCATGACAAGTTTTATAAATATAATCACTACTTTTTATAGCATAAGTATCATCACGATAATCATCATAGGTAGGAGGCATGCTATCATCATTATAAATTTGCATATCAAAACTTGGGAGACTAAAAATATCATCTTCATTAAGCGTAGCTTTCCCAAGCTTGGGACAAACATTAATTGCAGCAAATATATTCTCAAATATGTCATCCTCATCAAACATAGCTTCCCCAAGCTTGGGCCTTTTCATATCATAAGCATAATCACTCTCATCATTAATAGTATAGATAGCACCGATAGTATAGCAATTATTATATTCTTCCAAGCAAGTACCAAAAAGATTTTCAAGATCATAATAAGTATCATTATCTTCCCAATCAAAATCATCACAACAAACAATAGGCATAACGAGATCATCATCAAGTGTATCATCTTCATTTTCATGAGGCACAGCAATAATAGGAGCAACTTTATTTGGGAGAGATACCTTTTTACCTCTCTTCCTTTTTCTTTTCTTCTTCTTCACCACATCATGTGTGGGTTCAATCCTCTTTTTGGAGCTCCTTATTAATGAGATTGGTTGAGTAGAAGGCTCCTCCTCGTTACCTGATTCATCATAAGAAATAATAGGAGGATATTGGGAAGTCTCTTCCCTTTCATTAGTATTCTCTTCATCTTCTATTTGTTTTCTTTTCTTTATATAATTGGCAATATAAGGATTTTCAATGCAATTCACCACACAATACATATAAATATTCTCTAGATCAAAATCAAGAACTCTATCAAGATTAAACTTCGGAATACCCTCAGTTATACGTTTCATTTCTTCATAACCCAAAAGGAGGCTAAGCTCTTTATGATGCTCAAGGGTAATCAAATTATCACAATGTTTGGACACGACTTGATCATGAAACAAATAGTATTGGAGCTTTAAATGACCATGTTCATTGCAAAGTTCACAAGGGGCACGAAAAATATTGAATCTTTCAGCACATTCATCTAGCTCTTCTTGCAACAATTTGGTTTCTAAGTACTTATGCCTCTTGCAATATCTATCTTCCCTATTTGGTGTGTACTTGCAAACCCAGTCTACTCCACAAAAATTGACATGTTTATAGGAGGTATTTTCATCATAACTAGTGCAATCATCACTAGCATCATGGATATTCAAAGAATTCGTACTAACAACATTGCAGTCATGCTCATCATTCAAATATTTAGTGCCGAACATTTTAGAGATCTCTTCTTCTAGCACTTGAGCACAATTATCCTTTCCATCATACTCATGAAAGATATTAAAAAGATGAAGCGTATGAGACAAACTCAATTCCATTTTTTTGTAGTTTTTTTATAAACTAAACTAGTGATAAAACAAGAAACTAAAAGACTCGATTGCAAGATCTAAAGATATACCTTCAAGCGCTAACCTCCCCGGCAACGGCGCCAGAAAAGAGCTTGATGTCTACTACACAACCTTCTTCTTGTAGACGTTGTTGGGCCTACAAGTGCAGAGGTTTGTAGGACAGTAGCAAATTTCTCTCAAGTGGATGACCTAAGGTTTATCAATCCGCAGGAGGCGTAGGATGAAGATGGTCTCTCTCAAGCAACCCTGCAACCAAATAACAAAGAGTCTCTTGTGTCCCCAACACACCCAATACAATGGTAAATTGTATAGATGCACTAGTTCGGCGAAGAGATGGTGATACAAGTGCAATATGGATAGTAGATAATAGTTTTTGTAATCTGAAAATATAAAAACAGCAAGGTAACTAATAATAAAAGTGAGCGTAAACGGTATTGCAATGCTAGGAAACAGGGCCTGGGGTTCATACTTTCACTAGTGTAAGTCCTCTCAACAATAACATAATTGGATCATAAAACTATCCCTCAACATGCAACAAAGAGTCACTCCAAAGTCACTAATAGCAGAGAACGAACGAAGAGATTATGATAGGGTAGGAAACCACCTCAAAGTTATTCTTTCCAATCAATCCGTTGGGCTATTCCTATAAGTGTCACAAACATCCCTAGAGTTCGTACTAGAATAACACCTTAAGACACAAATCAACCAAAACCCTAATGTCGCCTAGATACTCCAATGTCACCTCAAGTATCCGTGGGCATGATTATATGATATGCATCACACAATCTCAGATTCATCTATTCAACCAACACAAAGGACCTCAAAGAGTGCCCCAAAGTTTCTACCGGAGAATCACGACGAAAACGTGTGCCAACCCCTATGCATAGGTTCCCAATGTCACGAAACCCGCAAGTTGATCACCTTAACATACATCAAGTGGCACGTGATATCCCATTGTCACCACAGATATTCACGGCAAGACATACATCAAGTGTTCTCAAGTCTTTAAAGACTCAATCCGATAAGATTACTTCAAAGGGGAAACTCGATTCATTACAAGAGAGTAGAGGGGGGAAGAAACATCATAGGATCCAAATATAATAGCAAAGCTCGCGATACATCAAGATCGTATCACCTCAAGAACACGAGAGAGAGAGAGAGAGAGAGAGAGAGAGAGAGAGAGAGAGATTAAACACATAGCTACTGGTACATACCCTCAGCCCCGAGGGAGAACTACTCCCTCCTCGTCATGGAGAGCACCGGGATGAAGAAGATGGCCATCGGAGAAGGATTGCACCCTCCGGCAGGGTGCCGGAACGGGTCTAGATTGGTTTTCGGTGGCTACGGAGGCTTCTGGCGGCGGAACTCCCGATCTATTGTGGGTGCCTTGGGCATCCCCAAGCTTAGGCTCTTGCCACTCCTTATTCCATAGTCCATCGAATCCTTACCCAAAACTTGAAAACTTCACAACACAAAACTTAAAGCAGAAAACTCGTAAGCTCCGTTAGTGTAAGAAAATAAATCACCACTTCGAGGTACTGTAATGAACTCATTCTTAATTTATATTGGTGTTAAACCTACTGTATTCCAACTTATCTATGGTTTATAAACTATTTTACTAGCCATAGATTCATCAAAATAAGTAAACAACACATGAAAAACAGAATCTGTCAAAAACAGAATAGTCTGTGCTAATCTGGATCAAACGTATACTTCTGGAACTCATAAAATTCTCAAATAAATTTCTGGACCTGAGGAATTTCTCTGTTAATAATCTCGAAAAAGAATTAACTAAATAGCACTCTCCAAATAAAAATGGAAGCAATTCTTGTGAGCGCTAAAGTTTCTGTTTTTTACAGCATGATCAACAAGACTTTCCCCAAGTCTTCCCAAAGGTTCTACTTGGCATAAACACTAATTAAAAGCATAAAACCACATCTAAACAGAGGCTATATGAATTATTTATTACTAAACAGGAGAAAAAAGCAAGAAATAAAAATAAAATTGGGTTGCCTCCCAACAAGCGCTATCGTTTAACGCCCCTAGCTAGGCATGATGATTTCAATGATGCTCACATAAAGGATAAGAATTGAAACATAAAGAGAGCATCATAAAGAATATGACTAGCACATTTAAGTCTAACATACTTCCTATGCATATGGATTTTGTGAGAAAACAACTTGTGGGAACAAGAATCAACTTGCATAGGAAGGTAAAACAAGCATAACTTCAAAACTTTAAGCACATAGAGAGGAATCTTGATATTATTGCAATTCCTACAAGCATATATTCCTCCCCCATAATAATTTTCAGTAGCATCATGAATGAATTCAACAATATAACCAGCACCTAAAGTATTCTTTTCATGATCTACAAGCATAGAAATTTTATTGCTCTCCACATAAGCAAAATTCTTCTCATTCGGGATAGTGGGAGTATCATAAGAGACTCGAATACTATAAATTGTTTCCACATTAAAAGAGTAATGTTCAGTGAAGGGGTAATCATACTCATGACAAGTTTTATAAATATCATCACTACTTTTAATAGCATAAGTATCATCACGATAATCATCATAGGTAGGAGGCATGCTATCATCATTATAAATTTGCATATCAAAACTTGGGAGACTAAAAATATCATCTTCATTAAGTGTAGCTTCCCCAGGCTTGGGACAAACATTAATTGCAGCAAATATATTCTCAAATATGTCATCCTCATCAAACATAGCTTCCCCAAGCTTGGGCCTTTTCATATCATAAGCATAATCACTCTCATCATTAATAGTATAGATAGCACCGATAGTATAGCAATTATTATATTCTTCCAAGCAAGTACCAAAAAGATTTTCAAGATCATAAGAAGTATCATTATCTTCCCAATCATAATCATCACAACAAACAATAGGCATAACGAGATCATTATCAAGTGTATCATCTTCATTTTCATGAGGCACAACAATAATAGGAGCAACTTTATTTGGGAGAGATACCTTTTTACCTCTCTTCCTTTTTCTTTTCTTCTTCTTCACCACATCATGTGTGGGTTCAATCCTCTTTTTGGAGCTCCTTATTAATGAGATTGGTTGAGTAGAAGGCTCCTCCTCATTACCTGATTCATCATAAAAAATAATAGGAGGATATTGGGAAGTCTCTTCCCTTTCATTAGTATTCTCTTCATCTTCTATTTGTTTTCTTTTCTTTATGTAATTGGCAATATAAGGATTTTCAATGCAATTCACCACACAATACATATAAATATTCTCTAGATCAAAATCAAGAACTCTATCAAGATTAAACTTCGGAATACCCTCAGTTATACGCTTCATTTCTTCATAACCCAAAAGGAGCTAAGCTCTTTATGATGCTCAAGGGTAATCAAATTATCACAATGTTTGGACACGACTTGATCATGAAACAAATAGCATTGGAGCTTTAAATGACCGTGTTCATTGCAAAGTTCACAAGGGGCACGAAAAATATTGAATCTTTCAACACATTCATCTAACTCTTCTTGCAACAATTTGGTTTCTAAGTACTTATGCCTCTTGCAATATCTATCTTCCCTATTTGGTGTGTACTTGCAAACCCAGTCTACTCCATAAAAATTGACATGTTTATAGGAGGTATTTTCATCATAACTAGTGCAATCATCACTAGCATCATGGATATTCAAAGAATTCGTACTAACAACATTGCAATCATGCTCATCATTCAAATATTTAGTGCCGAACATTTTAGAGATCTCTTCTTCTAGCACCTGAGCACAATTATCCTTTCCATCATACTCACGAAAGATATTAAAAAGATGAAGCGTATGAGACAAACTCAATTCCATTTTTTTGTAGTTTTTTTTATAAACTAAACTAGTGATAAAACAAGAAACTAAAAGACTCGATTGCAAGATCTAAAGATATACCTTCAAGCGCTAACCTCCCCGGCAACGGCGCCAGAAAAGAGCTTGATGTCTACTACACAACCTTCTTCTTGTAGACGTTGTTGGGCCTACAAGTGCAGAGGTTTGTAGGACAGTAGCAAATTTCCCTCAAGTGGATGACCTAAGGTTTATCAATCCGCAGGAGGCGTAGGATGAAGATGGTCTCTCTCAAGCAACCCTGCAACCAAATAACAAAGAGTCTCTTGTGTCCCCAACACACCCAATACAATGGTAAATTGTATAGATGCACTAGTTCGGCGAAGAGATGGTGATACAAGTGCAATATGGATAGTAGATAATAGTTTTTGTAATCTGAAAATATAAAAACAGCAAGGTAACTAATAATAAAAGTGAGCGTAAACGGTATTGCAATGCTAGGAAACAGGGCCTAGGGTTCATACTTTCACTAGTGTAAGTCCTCTCAACAATACTAACATAATTGGATCATAAAACTATCCCTCAACATGCAACAAAGAGTCACTCCAAAGTCACTAATAGCGGAGAACGAACAAAGAGATTATGGTAGGGTACGAAACCACCGCAAAGTTATTCTTTCCAATCAATCCGTTGGGCTATTCCTATAAGTGTCACAAACATCCCTAGAGTTCGTACTAGAATAACACCTTAAGACACAAATCAACCAAAACCCTAATGTCACCTAGATACTCCAATGTCACCTCAAGTATCCGTGGGCATGATTATACGATATGCATCACACAATCTCAGATTCATCTATTCAACCAACACAAAGGACCTCAAAGAGTGCCCCAAAGTTTCTACCGGAGAATCACGACGAAAACGTGTGCCAACCCCTATGCATAGATTCCCAATGTCACGAAACCTGCAAGTTGATCACCTTAACATACATCAAGTGGCACGTGATATACCATTGTCACCACATATATTCACGACAAGACATACATCAAGTGTTCTCAAGTCTTTAAAGACTCAATCCGATAAGATTACTTCAAAGGGGAAACTCGATTCATTACAAGAGAGTAGAGGGGGGAAGAAACATCATAGGATTCAAATATAATAGCAAAGCTCGCGATACATCAAGATCGTATCACCTCAAGAACACGAGAGAGAGAGAGAGAGATCAAACACATAGCTACTGGTACATACCCTCAGCCCCGAGGGAGAACTACTCCCTCCTCGTCATGGAGAGCACCGGGATGATGAAGATGGCCATCGGAGAAGGATTGCCCCCTCCGGCAGGGTGCCGGAACGGGTCTAGATTGGTTTTCGGTGGCTACGGAGGCTTCTGGCGGCGGAACTCCCGATCTATTATGCATTTTGGAAGTTTATGGTATATGGAGTTATATAGGCAGAAGAAGCACGTCAGGGGAGCCACGGGGGCCCCATGAGGCAGGGGGCGCGCCCTAGGGGGTGGGCGCGCCCCCCACCCTCGTGGGCAACTCCAGTATCTTCTGACGTGGGGTCCAAGTCCATCAGGTGTGTTTCCTTCCAAAAATAACTTCTCTAGTTGATTTCGTTCTATTTCAACTCTGTCTGATATTCCTTTTCTTCAAAACACTGAAATAGGCATAAAACAGCAAATCTGGGCTGGGCCTCCGGTTAATAGGTTAGTCCCAAAAATAATATAAAAGTGGATAATAAATCCCAATGTTGCCCAAAACAGTAGATAATATAGCATGGAGCAATCAAAAATTATAGATACGTTGGAGACATATCATTGTCAAGCCGGTCGATGATGACTTGGTCACCGAGTGCGTCGGCCACCCCCTCCAGGGTCCAGAGATGCATGGGCAGCTTCTCGAGGACGACGCGCACGTGCATCATCCAGGTGGCGTGCACCACGTGTGTGTCTTCCCGCCAAGGCTCCCGGAGGAACTGAACGCCGTCCACCGAGATCGCGCCCCGGTGCACAACCAGATCCTTGTGGGCGGGCAGGAGGAAGTGGACGAAGAAGTCTTCTGGGTCGTGGCTGGTGACGCCGAGGAGGTGCGCAAGGATCTGGAACTCCTTCCTGATTGCACGGCCGATGGAGAAAGGGCTGGCGGCGTGGACCTTGCTGACGGCGGCCACCACCACTGCATGCTGCTACAGGAGGAAGGCTTGCTGCTCCAGGGACGGCATGGAAGCGATCACCTTGTGGCTGGATCGGGGCCGGCGCATGTGGCCGACGCCGAGGGCATTGTCGTAGGCCATGGGTGGCGTGGCGAAACGGTCGGGGAAGACAAGCCGCTCGCGAACAGGGCGCGAGGCGGCGCCCGAGCCCAGGCGGTCGCGCACCGAGCCGTCGCCTCTCCCATTCCTATTGTTCTGGGGAACTCTCTACCGTAGTGGCCAGGCCTTCTACAGATGATGCAGTGGAGAGGGTCGTGGCAATCGACACGGCGGTGGCTGGAGCTCAGGTAGCGGAAACAGAGCGCTTAAATCTGCTCAGGAAGGCCTCGCGCCCCGGGGAGGAGCCGCGGCCGGACCACGGTCCGAGGGGGGCCCGCGGCGGGGGCGGCACATGGACCATTGAGGCTTTGAGGGCCTGCTTGCTCTTGCGGGAAAGGTGCAGCTCCCATCCCTCTTGATTGTCGTCGGTGGGTTCATCAATGTTGTTGGGGGCTAGATCTGGCAAGGGAGACGGCGCTACTATGATGGATCGAAGGCGTTGTTGCTCAGACGGTGGGCGGCAGGCATGGCCTCCTGGTCCGAAGGGGGGCGTCCTCGGGGACCGCCCCACGTTGCAGGATTTGCGGCGGTGAACCCTCCTCCTGCGCGGCCATGGGAGAGGGGGTGTCAGCCACCTCGGATTGGCCCGGCGAATAGATCCAGACCCGCAGGGGAGAGGCATTGATGTCTGGCCGGTGGGGACCCGGGATCCCGGGGAGAGGCGGGGGAAGGCATGGGAGGGGGAGGCATCCCCGGGGATGGGGGCAGCTGCGGCAGGTGGCCGCCGCAGCCGGAGTGGTCAGCGGCGCGGGCTTGGGGGAGGAGGCGCTCTCGCTCACGCTCTCGCTCTCCAAAGAGAAAGAAGTTCCCCGCGAATAATTGGAGATCGATTATACACATTGATGTCACACGTAAATAACAAATATTGGTACTAAAAATAGGTCTTGTTACATATTTTGTTTAAGTGCACAACTCCAACATTAGCTCTTTGCTTTCCATTGTGGATCCATATATGCTCCACAAGATCATTGAGTAGTTGCGCGTGCACCTGATGATCTCGAAGATTCTTATGCATCTGGAGAAAGTTTATAAGCTGAGCTACATCTTGATCTTTCGGAATTTGAACTTGTTCTTCAGGTGCTTGGAAATCATTGGTTTGGACAACACCATCACCCTCATCCTCGACAATCATAGTATGCAAAATAACACAACATGTCACGAGCTGCCACAAAGTTTCTGATTCCCACGTCATGGTAGCTCCACGAACAATTCCCTAACGAGCTTGTGGCACTTCGAATGCCCTCTCCACATCCTATCTAGTTGCTTCATGCATTGTTGCAAAGTGGATTTATTTGTTGCCCTGTGGTTCGGATATGGTCTTTCACAAACGCCGCCACTGAGGATAGATGCTGTCTGCAAGATAATATCCCATGTTGTACTCACGACTGTTGACAGTGTAGTTGCATGACGGCGATTCCCATTGCAAAGCCTCCTAAACACCGGAGATCGTTGAAGCATGTTGATGTCGTTGTGAGATCCTGACATCCCAAAGAAAACATGCCAAATTCATAAGTCATGTGATGTCATGATAACCCACAAGTATAGGGGATCACAACAGTTTTCGATAAGTAAGAGTGTCGAACCCAACGAGGAGCTAAAGGTAGAACAAATATTCCCTCAAGTTCTATCGACCACCGATACAACTCTACGCACGCCTGATGTTCGCTTTACCTAGAACAAGTATGAAACTAGAAGTACTTTGTAGGTGTTTTCGGAAAGGCTTGCACGAAAGTAAAGAGCACGAAAATAAAACTAGGGGCTGTTAAGGTAAAGAAGCAACTAAAGTAAATATAGCGAGTGTGGAAAAGTGGTGGTAGGACTTGCGAAATTGTCCCTTAAGCAATTGACTACTTTACTAGACTGATAGCAAGTATTATGTGGGGGAGGTCACTGCTAGCATGTCATCCCTTACTTGGAATTCTATTCACTTATGATTGGAACTATTAGCAAGCATCCGCAACTACTAATGTTCATTAAGGTAAAACCCAACCATAGCATTAAGATATATTGGTCCCCCTTCAATCCCGTATGCATCAATTTCTATGCTAGGTTGAAGCTTCTGTCACTCTTGCCCTCCAATACATAGTCCTATCAACATACAACTAACCCTATGGTGTGATCCGCGCGCGCGCTCATATGATGGGCACCAAAGGACATCAACATAACCACAAGCAAATTAAATCAATCATAGCAATTCATCAACCACCGATAGGACAATGAAAATCTACTCAGACATCATAGGATGGCAACACATCATTGAATAATACTATGAAGCATAAAGCACCATGTTCAAGTAGAGGGTACAGCGGGTTGCGGGAGAGTGGACCGCTGTAGATAGAGGGGGGAAGGTGATGGAGATGTTGGTGAAGATGGCGGAGGTGTTGGTGTAGATCACGGTGATGATGATGATGGCCACGGCGGCGTTCCGGCGCCACCGGAGGAGAGGGGGAGAGGGGCCCCCTTCTTCCTCTTCTTCCTTGACCTCCTCCCTAGATGGGAGAAGGGTTTCCCCTCTGGTCCTTGGCCTCCATGGCATGGGAGGGGCGAGAGCCCCTCCGAGATTGGATCTATCTCTCTGTTTCTCTCTGGTTCTGCGTTCTCTCCTGGCTCTGTTTCACCATTTCGTGTATATATGGAGATCTATAACTCCGATTGGCCTGAAACCTTTGCCGTGATTTTTTTCCGAATATTAGCTTTCTTGCGGCAAAAGAAGAGCGTCAACCTCCTTACGGTGGGCTCACGAGGGTAGGGGCGCGCCCTAGGGGAGGGGGGAGCCCCTTGCCTCATGACCACCTCGGGCACTGGTTCGCGTTGATTTTCCTTCCAAATTTTCCATATTTTCCAAAAATAAGCTCCGTCCGTTTTTATCCCGTTTGGACTCCGTTTGATATGGATATTTTGCGAAACCAAAAACATGCAACAGACAGGAACTGGCACTGGGCACTGGATCAATATGTTAGTCCCAAAAATAATATAAAAAGTTGCCAACAAGTATATGAAAGTTGAATAATATTGGCATGGAACAATCAAAAGTTATAGATACGACGGAGACGTATCAACATCCCCAAGCTTAATTCCTGCTCGTCCTCGAGTAGGTAAATGATAAAAAAGATAATTTTTGATGTGGAATGCTACCTAGCATAATCTTGATCATATGTCTAATCATGGCATGAATATTAAGACACGAGTGATTCAAAGCAATAATCTATCCTTTGACATAAAGACAATAATACTTCAAGCCTACTAATAAAGCAATCATGTCTTTTCAAAATAACATGGCCAAAGAAAGTTATCCCTACAAAATCATATAGTCTGGCTATGCTCCATCTTCACCACACAAAATATTCACATCATGCACAACCCCGATGACAAGCCAAGCAATTGTTTCATACTTTTGACGTTCTCAAACCTTTTCAACTTTCACGCAATACATGAGCGTGAGCCATGGACATAGCACTATAGGTGGAATAGAATATGATGGTGGAGAAGACAAAAAGGAGAAGATAGTCTCACATCAACTAGGCGTATCAACGGGCTATGGAGATGCCCATCAATAGATATCAATGTGAGTGAGTAGGGATTGCCATGCAACGGATGCACTAGAGCTATAAGTGTATGAAATCTCAACTGAAACTAAGTGGGTGTGCATCCAACTTGCTTGCTCATGAAGACCTCGGGCATTTGAGGAAGCCCATCATCGAAATATACAAGCCAAGTTCTATAATGAAAATTCCCACTAGTATATGAAAGTGATAACTCAAGAGACTCTCTATATGAAGAACATGGTGCTACTTTGAAGCACAAGTGTGGTAAAAGGATAGTAGCACTGCCCCTTCTCTCTTTTTCTCTTATTTTTTTTTGTTTTTTTTGTTATTTTTTTTTGGTGGGCTTCTTTGGCCTCTTTTTTATTTGGGCTTCTTTGGCCTCTTTTATTTTTTTGTAAAGTCCGGAGTCTCATCCCGAATTTATGGGGGAATCATAGTCTCCATCATCCTTTCCTCAGTGGGGCAATGCTCTAATAATGATGATCATCACACTTTTATTTACTTACAACTCAATATCTAGAACAAAGTATGACTCTATATGGATGCCTCCAGCGGTGTACCGGGATGTGCAATGATCTAGCGTAGCAATGACATCAAAAAATGGACAAGCCATGAAAACATCATGCTAGCTATCTTACGATCATGCAAAGCAATATGACAATGAATGCTCAAGTCATAAATATGATGATGATGGAAGTTGCATGGCAATATATCTCGGAAAGGCTATGAAAATGCCATGATAGGTAGGTATGGTGGCTGTTTTGAGGAAGGTATATGGTGGTTTTATGGTACCGGCGAAAGTTGCGCGGTACTAGAGAGGCTAGCAATGATGGAAGGGTGAGAGTGCGTATAATCCATGTACTCAACATTAGTCATAAAGAACTCACATACTTATTGCAAAAATCTATTAGTCATCGAAACAAAGTACTACGCGCATGCTCCTAGGGGGATAGATTGGTAGGAAAAGACCATCGCTCGTCCCCGACCGCCACTCATAAGGAAGACAATCAATAAATAAATCATGCTCCGACTTCGTTACATAACGGTTCACCATACGTGCATGCTACGGGAATCACAAACCTCAACACAAGTATTTCTACAATCCACAACTACCCACTAGCATGACTCTAATATCACCACCTTTATATCGCAAAACTATTGCAAGGAATCAAACATATCATATTCAGCGATCTACAAGTTTATGTAGGATTTTATGACTAACCATGTGAATGACCAGTTCCTGTCATCTCTCTAAATAGATATAAGTGAAGCAAGAGAGTTTAATTCTTTCTACAAAAGATATGCCCATGCTCTTACAAATATAAGTGAAGCAAAATAGCATTCTACAAATGGCGGTTGTCTAAGTGAAGAGAAACAGGCAATCCAAACTTCAAATGATATAAGTGAAGCACATGAAGCATTCTATAAAGCCATACTCAAAAAATATAAGTGAAGTGCAAAGAGCATTCTATAAATCAACCAAGGACTATCTTATACCAGCATGGTGCAAAAAAGAAACATGAAAACTAAAGCAAAGACGCTCCAAGATTGCACATATCGCATGAACGAAACGAATCCGAAAACATACCGATACTTGTTGAAGAAAGAGGGGATGCCTCCCCAGCATCCCCAAGCTTAGACGCTTGAGTCTCCTTGAATATTTACTTGGGGTGCCTCGGGCATCCCCAATCTTGAGCTCTTGCCTCTCTTCCTTCTTCTCACATCGAGACCTTCTCGATCATCGAACACTTCATCCACACAAAACTTCAACAGAAAACTCGGTAAGACCCGTTAGTATAATAAAGCAAATTACCACTATAAGTACTGTTGCAAACCAATTCATATTTTGTTTTTGCATTGTTTCTACTGTATTATAACTTTTTCATGGCTTAATCCACTGATATAAATTGATAGTTTCATCAAAACAAGCAAACTATGCATCAAAAACAGAATATGTCTAAAACAGAACTGTCTGTAGCAATCTGAACATTCACCATACTTATGATACTTGAAAAATTCTGCCAAAATTAGGAAAAATAAAAAATTTGTACATCAAGACAGTGCAAAAAGAATCAAAACCATTGACGTTCCAGTAAAAACTTAAAATTCATGCACTACAGCCAAAGTTTCTATCCTGCACCGCACAAACCAACAAGCATCGTAAACATCCTAAAGGCAAACCTTGGCACATTATTTTTATAATACAATGGAATTGTACAATGGGATAATTATTTTTGTTGAAAAGTTTCTGTAATCAAGATTCACCAAGTTGCCGTGAGCATGAACAAAGTTCAAGGAGCTCTCCCACTTCAACAGTGCTTGTCTTTCTCACTTTCACTTTCCTTTTTGAAAAGTTTTGGGTTCCCCTCTTTATTTTTGTTGTTTTTAAACTATATAAAGGCACTCAACATAAATAAATGACTCTCTAAAACTTCCGGGTTTTCTCCCTGGCAGCGCTTTCTTTAAAGCCATTAAGCTAGGCATATAGTGCTCAAGTAGTGAATCCACCCGGATCCCAAGGTATATCAAAGCCAATTTTAATTAACAATGATTTGTAATTTAGTAGTGAGCACAAAGCAACATATATCAAGCAATGATGAAGTCTAACTCTCTTCCTATGCATCGGCATGTCATAAAAGAACAATTCATGCACACCTAGTAAAGGCCAATGCATAGTATAAACAGTTTCTTGCAATTTTATCATGTTGGAAACATAGAGAGGTGGAGATATAGTTCCTCTCTCATAATAATTGCAAGTAGGAGCAGCAAGCACATGCATATTATATTTATCGAAATCATCATGTGCAACGGTAAAAGGCAACCCATCAATATAATCCTTAATAAGTGCAAACTTCTCCGATATAGTATAATCGGGAGAATTCAAAAAGATAATAGGACTATCATGCGTGGGTGCAATAGCAACAATTTCATGTTTAACATAAGGAACTATAGCAAGTTCATCTCCATAAGCATAATTCATATTGGCATCTTGGCCATAAGCATAGCAAGCATCATCAAAAAGGGATATTTCAAAAGAATCAT
This sequence comes from Triticum aestivum, assembly GCF_018294505.1. Classification (NCBI taxonomy): domain Eukaryota; kingdom Viridiplantae; phylum Streptophyta; class Magnoliopsida; order Poales; family Poaceae; genus Triticum; species Triticum aestivum. The sequence continues at coordinate 126,536,622 of NC_057806.1, forward strand.
AGGGATCATAACAGTCATCATAGCAATCATCCTTCGGTAAGCACGAAGGGGAATTAAACAATGTATGAGTTGAAGAGTTACTCTCATTAGAAGGTGGGCACGGGTGATCAATCCGCTCTTCCTCCTTTTGTTCTTCGCTCTCCTCCTCATCTTTTTCATCCAATGAGCTCACAGTGTCATCAACTTCTTCTTCCATAGATTCCTGCAAAATATTAGTCTCTTCTTGGACAGCGGAGACTTTCTTAATAAGTGCATTAATTTCATAATTGTATTCATAATTCTCATAGCAATATTTGAGGATAGCTAAATTTTCAGATCTATAACAAGCATCATCAATATCATCAAACTCTTTAAACATAGATTCAATTTCATAAGCACCCATAAAAGCAACAAATTCTTCTATTTGTTCCACATCATAGTAATCATATATACCTCTAGCATAAGAAGCCAAGGTTTCATTATCATTAAATTTGCATGAAAAGGGGAGGTGTGGAGAATTCATCCTAGAGCAACAAGTATAATCATATTCCGAGCATAGTTGTCTAGCATACCACTTCAATATATAAATTTGATCCCATAATAGTTTCCCTGTTTGTGTCAAGCGATAATCCCTAAAGTATTCATGTTGATCCAACGTTACTCCCATTACATAATTGAATGGGTTTTCTCAGGATTATTAAAGTAGTACATAATATCTTTCACATAACCAACATCGAGGGTTTTAGGAGGTTCCCCATCTCCATGAGCAGAAAGTACACCTATTTTTTTTGTATTTCGTGTTCCATATCCATAACTAAAGATAAAGAACAACTAAGAACAACAAATAAAAATTACTTAGTGATAAAGCAAACAAGCACACACGAGAATATTCACCCCACGCTATTGCTCCCCGGCAACGGCGCCAGAAAAAGGTCTTGATAACCCACAAGTATAGGGGATCGCAACAGTTTTCAATAAGTAAGAGTGTCGAACCCAATGAGGATCTAAAGGTAGAACAAATATTCCCTCAAGTTCTATCGACCACCGATACAACTCTACGCACGCCTGATGTCCGCTTTACCTAGAATAAGTATGAAACTAGAAGTACTTTGTAGGTGTTTCCGGAAAGGCTTGCATGAAAGTAAAGAGCACGAAAATAAAACTAGGGGCTGTTAAGGTAAAGAAGCAACTAAAGTAAATATAGCGAGTGTGGAAAAGTGGTGGTAGGACTTGCGAAATTGTCCCTTAAGCAATTGACTACTTGGAAATCTATGCACTTAGACCGGTAGCAAGTATTATTTGGGAGAGGCCACTGCTAGCATGTCATCCCTTACTTGGAATTCTATGCACTTATGATTGGAACTATTAGCAAGCATTCGCAACTACTAATGTTCATTAAGGTAAAACCCAACCATAGCATTAAGACATATTGGTCCCCCTTCAATCCCGTATGCATCAATTTCTATGCTAGGTTGAAGCTTCTGTCACTCTTGCCCTCCAATACATAGTCCTATCAACATACAACTAACCCTATGGTGTGATCCACGCGCGCGCTCATATGATGGGCACCAAAGGACAGCAACATAACCACAAGAAAATTAAACCAATCATAGCAATTCATCAACCACCGATAGGACAACGAAAATCTACTCAGACATCATAGGATGGCAACACATCATTGGATAATAATATGAAGCATAAAGCACCATGTTCAAGTAGAGGGTATAGCGGGTTGCGGGAGAGTGGACCGCTGTAGATAGAGGGGGGAAGGTGATGGGAGATGTTGGTGAAGATGGTGGAGGTGTTGGTGTAGATCGCGGTGGTGATGATGATGGCCACGGCGGCGTTCCGACGCCACCGGAGGAGAGGGGGAGAGGGGACCCCTTCTTCCTTGACCTCCTCCCTAGATGGGAGAAGGGTTTCCCCTCTGGTCCTTGGCCTCCATGGCATGGGACGGGCGAGAGCCCATCCGAGATTGAATCCATCTCTCTGTTTCTCTCTGGTTCTGCGTTCTCTCCTGGCTCTGTTTCACCGTTTCGTGTATATATGGAGATTCGTAACTCCGATTGGCCTGAAACCTTTGCCGTGATTTTTTTCCGAATATTAGCTTTCTTGCGGCAAAAGAAGAGCGCCAACCGCCTTACGGTGGGATCACGAGGGTAGGGGGCGCCCTAGGGGGGCGCCCCCTGCCTCATGACCACCTCGGGCACTGGTTCGCGTTGATTTTCCTTCCGAATTTTCCATATTTTCAAAAAATAAGCTCCGTCCAATTTTATCCCGTTTGGACTTTGTTTGATATGGATATTCTACGTAACCAAAAACATGCAACAGACAGGAACTAGCACTGGGCACTGGATCAATATGTTAGTCCCAAAAATAATATAAAAGTTGCCAAAAAGTATATGAAAGTTGAATAATATTGGCATGGAACAATCAAAAATTATAGATATGACGGAGACGTATCATGTCACCGCTTCAAGTATGATGGTATCCTCTTTGGTGTGACCTTGATACATTCCCCATGAACCTTTGGGGCAGTTCTTCCATTGCTAGTGCATGCAATCAATTGATCCGAGCATTCTTGGAACCTCTCTGGCCTCTCCAATAGCCAACAACCTTTTTGTGTCCTACGCATTTGGTTCTATCAGATACTCTACTCCAAACACCGGCACCACAAGCGAGCAAACTTGACATTAGTCTTCAGGCATGTTCTCTCCCCCATCCCGACCATCTCACAAACGACATCTGCTACAGTACCAAGTGCAAGCATCCTCAGAGTACTCGTGCACTTCTGCTTAGCAGAGAAAGGAAGTTGGCCACAACAATCCCTCTTGAGCTTGAAGTAGTCATCATGTGCCTCCACTCCCTCCACAATCCGCAAGAACAATGGTATCCACATGCGAAAACGGTGACAAAACCATGGATCATCCAGGAAAGTTGGGTTCAGAGCAAAGTAGTCCTTCTTCAATAGTCGTCCTCTGGACACCCTAGACCAATTGATCACTCTTCTCCCTTTGATTGATCCCTTGAAGTTGGAGTCCCTCGAACATCGATGATGATCCCGTGAACCGCCCTGAAACGATACCTCGAACAGAAGACCGAAATCACGGCCTCTCTACTTGGTTGCAAGCGTACGGTCTTCATGATCCGGCAACGCTTCACCGTCCAGAGCTAATCATTGTCGGAGAATTAGAGGGAGTAGATTAGAAACACACGGGGTTTATAATTATGGGGATTAGAGGTGGCTAGAGCTAGCTCTAATTAGTCAACTATGACCAACAAGAACTAGAACTAGATCAACTAGAGGAGACTCCAAAACTTGTATATACATAAGGTGAAAATCCTCTAGTATATATAGGTTAGAGGGGAGGGAGGGGCAGCCACCAAAGGGGGAAAGTCCCCCTTTGGGGCGCCGGCCATAGGGGGACGAGTAGGACTCCTCCCCAAATCCAATTCACCCCCCCCCCACACACACACACGGAAAGGGTGGGGCACCTTCCTACTTGGGCCCTTGTGGCCCAAGTTGCCTTCCACCTTTTGGCCTTTTAAGGCCATAGATATTTAAATTAAATGTAAAATATTCTAAATATTTTCAAACCATTATATATATATAATTTAACATCCCTGGAAACATTTTCCACTTGTATATATTAATCGGTAATACTCGGTATTACCCTATATTCACTGAAATCCTTCCGGTGACCCTAAAACGCTTCCGGAACCTCTCAGAACTATTCTGGATATTAATGGAACAATTCCACAAATATATTCTCATCACTCCCGTCCTACTAATACTCAGCAAATTGGGATTACCTTAAGCTTCTGACCACATAGGTTCGGTAAATCATATACATGAACGAAACCCCTTCGTTCAATGAAAGATAGCGGAACCGTGAACATTCATATCGGTCCCTATGATTACACGAATGATATCCAAGTGAACCTTTGGTTATAATGTGATGTTCCCTTTGCTTCGCGATACTTTACAAAACCCGATGTGCATCAATATCCTCCTGAGTCATCGCCATGCTCACTATATCGTTGCTTCCCTTACCGGTTTTGTTCTTCTTTCTCGTTGACGTGTTCCGGCATCCTAGTGAGATAGTCATCTGTGTCTGACCAGACGATGATTGATGCCGTCACACCGAGAGGGCCCCAAGAATATTTCTCCATCATCGGAGGAGCAAATCCCACTCTTGAGCTATCCGGGCACTTGTCAAACTTTCCGGTGAACCTGAAAGTTGTCGTTATGATCACCTTGTTATATATGACGTTTGAGCAACCCCAAAGCCCACCATCTGGTTAGAAGTGATCAAGATACTCTCATGGTCCGAGGAACTAAAACATGTTAACACTTCGTGTTATAATAGATGATTATAGACGATATACTCACAAAGTATAACAGACAAGTATTGGGTTGATTCAATATGACCGTTCTTCTAACGTCATACCCTCAATATTATTTTAGGTCTATCATTACACTTAATGATATCCTAAGATCTAGAAAACATGATCACCAACAACACTTGAGCCAGTCTTAGAGGCGAGACCGGGAACCTATTGTTATTGTTTATTACTTCACACGTGCATATGAGTTTTCCATTGAATCACATATTTTAGGAACATAGCAGTTATAGCATGAAATATAAACTCTTAATTATAAATAATACAAATATAATAATACAATATTATTGCCTCTAGGGCCAGCTGACGTCACCTGGCAGACGGCAAAGGAGCTTATCTCTTTGTCGTTAGCCACCTAACGGGGCTAACCTCATTGTTATGTCGTCCAATTACTTTGCCGTCTGTTTGGCCTGTATGGTAGACAACAAAGGTATTTTATGTCCTCTTTATTTATGCAGATGACAAAGTAGCCCTTTACCATGGTTTTCTGTGCTGGAAGTGGGGCCGTCTGCCAACAGATGGCAAAGGCTTTTTGTGACGCCCCCGATTCAATCGTACACTAATCATACACGCAAACATGTGCGATCAAGATCAGGGACTCACGGGAAGATATCACAACACAACTCTACAAATAAAATAAGTCATACAAGCATCATATTACAAGCCAAGGGCCTCGAGGGCTCGAATACAAGAGCTCGATCATAGACGAGTCAGCGGAAGCAACAATATCTGAGTACAGACATAAGTTAACAAGTTTGCCTTAAGAAGGCTAGCATATGTGGACTGAGCTGCAGAATGCCGGAATAAGTGGGGGATAGCTAGTCCTGTCGAAGACTACGCTTCTAGCAGCCTCCATCTTGCAGCAGAAGAAGATAGTAGATGGTAAGTTCACCAAGTAACATCGCATAGCATAACCCTACCCGGTGATCCTCCCCTTGTCACCCTGTGAGAGAGCGATCACCGGTTGTATCTGGCACTTGGAAGGGTGTATTTTATTCAGTATCCGGTTCTAGTTGTCATAAGGTCAAGGTACAACTCCGGGGCGTCGTTTTACCGAGGGACACGGCTATTCAAACAGATAAACTTCCCTGCAGGGGCGCACCACACTTCCCAACACGCTCGATCCCCTTTGTCCGGACACACTTTCCTGGGTCATGCCCGGCCTCGGAAGATCAACACGTCACAGCCCCACCTAGGCACAACAGAGAGGTCAGCACGCCGGTCTAAATCCTATGGCGCAGGGGTCTGGGCCCATCGCCCATTGCACACCTGCACGTTGCGAACGCGACCGGCGAGCAGACCTAGCCTCTCTTATACAAGAGCACGCGTTCCAGTCCAACCCGGGCATGCCGCCCAGTCGCTGACGTCACGAAGGCTTCGGCTGATACCACGACGTCGAGTGCCCATAACTGTTCCCGCGTAGTTGGTTAGTGCGTATAGGCTAGTGGCCAGACTCAGATCAAATACCCAGATCTCGTTAAACTTGTTAATTGAATTAACCATGGAGGCCGACCAGGGCTAGGCCCACCTCTCTCCTAGGTGGTCTCAACCTACCCTGTCGCTCTGCCACAAAGGTTCACTCAGAGGGCCGTCCGGACAAACGTCCTTTCGGACCCAATCCATGAATCACTCGCGGGTACTCTACGAGCCGACCCGACTTTAGTCACCACAAGTATCATATAATATGTATATAAGTATATGCCCATGATCACCTCCCGAGTGATCACGACCCGATAGTATAGCATGGCAGACGGACAAGAATGTAGGGCCACTGATGGAATACTAGCATCCTATACTAAGCATTTAGGATTGCAGGTAAAGGTAACAACAGTAGTAGCAAGGACAAGCTATGCATCAGAATAGGATTAACAGAAATTAGTAACATGCTACACTACTCTAATGAAAGCAGTATAGTGAAGAATAGGCGATATCTGGTGATCAAGGGCGGGGCTTGCCTGGTTGCTCTGGCGAGTAGGGATCGTCAACAACGTAGTCGGACGGGGCACCAGCAGCGGTGTCAGTCTCGTAGTCTATCGGAGAGAAGAGGGGAAAGAAACAATGAATATAATGCAAACAAATGCATAGAGATGCATGGCATGACAAGTAGCGGTGCTAGGGGTGCCCTAACGCGGTATGAGATGATACCGGTGAAGGGGGGAAACATCCGAGAAAATATCCCCGGTGTTCCGCGTTTTCGGACAGATGAATTAAAGGGGGAAAGTTGTGTGTTCGCCATGCTAGGGATGTGTGGCGGACGAACGGGCTGCGTATCCGGATTTGTCTCGTCGTTCTGAGCAACTTTCATGTACAAAGTTTTTCTATCTGAGCTACGGTTTATTTTATATTAATTTTAAAAGATTTAAATCATTTTTAGGATTTATTTAATTATTTTAAATCAACATTATCTAGAATAGTGTCTGCTGACGTCATCATGACGTCAACAGCCAACAGGGTTGACTGGTCAACCTGACCAGTGGGTCCCACTCATCAGTGACACAATTTAATTAACCAATTTTAATTAACCTAACCAGGATTAATTAGGGGTGGGCCCCACTGTCATTGACTAAGACTAAACATGATTAATTAGTTTAATTAGTTGCTTAGTTTAATTAATTAATTATTGCATAGTAGGGGCGGGGCCCAGCTGTCATGGGCCCATGTGGCCGATGCGGGTTACGAGCGCTGGGTGCGGGCGTGGTGCCCGTGCCCGAGGCCGAACGGGGCTGGCCCCGGACGCAGTCCGCGGCGTGGGCGCCGGCAGCCAAAACGCCGGCCAGTGGGGGGGACGAGCCGCGGTGGACGGGGCGAGGCTAGGGACGGCGACGAGCGAGGCGGGAGGCGAGCGCGTCGAGGGGGAAGCAGGGGATGGCCACGCGCGAGCCACGGACGGCGCGGGCGGCCGGTGGGCGAGCAGAGGCGGGGGTAGCAGCAGGGAGGGGCGCAACGGCAGGGGGGAGGCCGCGGGCGGCGCAGTGAGCGCGGGCCGCTGTGAGCGCGCCCGGGGCGTGTCTTGAGGCCAGAAGGGGCAGGCGCGGGCAGAGGCGTCGGGGGTGCGCGGATGCGGGTCGCTGCCGGCAAGGCCAGGCGGACCGGCGCAAGCAGCAGGCCGCGGGCGCTGGCGCAGGAGGCGAGCAGCGGCGAGTCAAGCGGCGAGCGTCGGCGGCAGGCATCGGTGGCCCGGTCGACCGTGGTGGGGCGCGCGCACGAGCGTCCCTGGTTGAGGGCGGGCGTGAGCAGGCAGGCGGCAGCAAGTAACGACAACAACGGCTATGGGCGCGTGCACGCGGACGGAGGTGAGCGCGGCCGGCGCATGTAAGGGTTGGTGGTCGGGCGCGGTCATGGACGGAGGGAGAGAGAGGGAGATGCCGGGGCTCATGGCGGTTGTAGGGTTCGGGGGCAGCGGTGCTCGGGAAGGAAGACGGGGATGTGACGCTGGCAAGGAGGAAATTCCGCGTGGGAGAGGAAGGTGACGGTGGCCGCGGCGTCGTGGACGTCGGAGTCGATGGCCGACGCGGTTGTTGTACTGGTGTGTTGGTCCTATGGAGTTTTAGCATGATGAATTCTCGACTGTCTACTACAACAAGTTTTATCCGGCTCCGGCAAGGGAGTAGTGATGACGACGACACGCCTTCGGCTTAATTCAGTGATTGTAGTCGTCACTAGGTGATCTACGGATCTGAATGTAATTATTATATTTTTATGTTGATTGTATTACTATGATTGAAGATGAATAGTTTGGAAGTTTTCTCAGCAAAATTAAAAGATATGGTACATTTTTTTTCAATGTGTGACATTTTTATTTTACACAACAAATTACACAACAAACGACATACTCTTGTAAATAATATCGGTCAAAGTATCACCTTGAAGACCATGTCATTGTTCTTTTCTTTTGAAACTATCACCGGGAGAGGGGGCGAGGGATATTGTAAAACTGCTTACGCTAGAAGAATGCTCGTGTGTTGCAACAGGGCCACATTAAATTTAAAAGTTCAATATTAATATTCTCATATATATCAAGTGACATTGGCGACCTTTTTTACCATCAAATCCTCACACACACACTCACTTTCCCTCCCTCTTCCTCACTCTTTCTTCCCCTCTCCCTCTCTCTCTTTAACACACACACATATCCATTTTATTGGGTATGGGACCATAATTCATCTATTTCACACACACAAGCTAGTGCATAATAATATAGATTATGTGTATTATATTTGCCACCACAACTAAGGGAATTAATTTCATGTAAATCGGCCAGCCACAGCTCCAAGAATATACGGAGGAGGTGACCCAGGTCGGCGTCGGCGCCGTCCGGCGTAGGCCACGTGCCCACTTCCAAGTGCGTCTGCGCGTCGGCCACCCACGCCGGGTCCTTCAAGGGCCGCTTCCACCGCACCAACTCCCAGGGTCACGGTCACGGCCAGGGCCAGGGAAGCCGCCATTCTTCGCCCCCTTCACCGGCCGCGGCCAACGTGGTGCCGCGGCACCTGGCCTCGCCATCCTCGTCCTCCGGCACCGTCACGACCCAGTGACGCAACCCAAGTATCGGCCTCGAGAATCAAGAACGCTCGACAACGGAGAGGGAAGGGAAGATCATATACATGTCATAAGAAAGGGAGTTTATTTACTGCTCCCTCACTGTATTATTTCCTTTGTTTGAAGATTGATTATCATCCGTGAGTTAAGGTAAGGTTAATGTTATTGAGCGATTTTTCTGAAAATCAATTATTTGTTTTCTAATTAATGTGATTGAGTGATTTAAGATAAGGTTAATTAATTTAGATTTGATTCTACATTACTAAATAACTTACGCCAGTATGAAAAGTTCTGATCTGTTCAGATTTCTTTCGTTGTGTGTAAGGGTGACGCGAAAATAAACCGATGAAATGAGGGAGGGGACAAAAAAATCTACGAAAAAACCAGCAAAGATGGGAGGAGGTGCCAAAAAAACCATGGAAGATGAGACGAAAAAAACCTGAAACCGAGACTACCAACTACTTCATTAGAAGTAGAGATTTTCTTTGAGCATCAGTACAGACATAAGCGCTCATATACACGCGCATACACTCACCCCTATGAACGCACACACACACCCTACCCCTATGAGCACCTCCGAGACACTGAGCCGGCATATCATTTTGAGATTTACGAAGTCACCGTAGGCGCCTCGTCGTCGACGGGAACGTCTCCTATCACTGAAAGCGCATCACCGAAAATCCTGAAATAAATCCAGGAATAATGCAAGTAACAGGATTTGAACCATGGTGGGTTGGAGTAGAGATTTTGATAAGTGCAATATGTTGATCTTTTTCATGTGGCAACTTTTCCTTTTTACATTTTTTTTCTGTTAAACCATGGGTGCAACGATATGCAACCTTGGTTCATCGCTGCACGTCAGGCGTCTGCGTTAACCAGTTGTATTCTCCGCAAAAATCAAAAAGCAGAATGCTTTGACCAGACCTACATGCATGCATGGTGACATGCGTGCAGTACACGTACGCTAATTGGGTATTGACAAGTCACATCCATCGTCTATACCGGCGGCGGCCGGCTGCTGCACCAACACGCTTAAAATTTCTGCTCCCGTTTGAGGTTTGACCATGCATGGATCGATCAGTCGTGCACGGGGAACCCCGTCGGTGCGACGGTCGGTGGCGCATGCATGCATGCGACTCACCCCGACACGACAGCGTCGGCAAGGGAAACGTGAAACTGAAATTCGATTTCGATCCTGTGCTTGCTTTGCTTTTGGCTACGAGTCAGAACTGGGAACAAAGGGGTATTCCTATTTGCTACGTACAAATAAGAATTTTTGAACTGGCGGGGAATCAGTCACCTGTCATTAACACGACGCCTTGTTTGACTCTTTTTGCCTTTTGCGGGGCAGGCAATATTTTTGTCGATCTTCACAAAGTCCTCCGGAAGATCATCCAAAACGAATTCCCCCTGACAAAAGAAGAGTAAATATATGTGACGCGCGCACGTATACATTGCCTCCGAAGTCCGAACCAGCCATGATCACATTACCGACCTTTAAAGGAACCAACATATATATAGAGCAATCAAGATTCAAGCCGGTCTGATGACCATGAAGAAGGTTTGTGGATTTCCCCGCAAAAGTAAAATATAAAACTGGTTCAGCGGTGGCAAAAGATACACTAGCTAGGATTGGACGACAGCCGACAGGAGTGAAGCACCTGAACTAAATTGAGCTCAATCGCCTGCAGTAGAAGGTCTTGTTGTTCGCTGGATATTTTCAACAAGGTAGTACGCGTTAAGGAATGGCCATCTCTAGAGGCTCCAGGACCAAAAGAAAGGCAACCGGTAGTCATGGATAGTTCCTGCTCAAGCAGCACGACAAACTAATATGTGTGCACCTGTAAACTAATACTTCATCTGTTCTAAAATAAGTGTCTTTTATTTACTACAAACGAGCCTAGGTGCGTCGAGTTCATCGTTAGGACTCCCGTGGTTGTCGGCGCTAGCGCTGGCGACAGAAGGGTATAAACAACTGAATTTGATGATAGGTTTGTAGGCTTTTCTTCAATCCGGTGCTCACAATTGGCAGTGATGATTTCAGTAACAAAAATGCAATAAGTTTATGTTTCAAACAAAATAAAACTAAAATTTACAATCAACAGGGAAGCATTATGCCCGCTTTCAAAGACTTTACCCTTCTTCTCGATTTTTTTCCTTACCAACACTTGCAACATCTTCAAAATGACACTTACAACATCAACCCCATAGGTGCTTGTCAGATATGTACGCTTGATGCAGCACAAGATGAACACTTCCAAGTTTATCTTTTGCGGAGTTTTTCTTTTTAAACAATCACCAAGAGGCAAAGGGGCCCATCTAAATATATTACTCAAATATATTCACGCGAGGAACCTCTTCCTCCTTGGTGATTGTTCAAAACAATAAAAACTTTGTGCAAGATAAACTTAACAAAGTGACAGAAACCTCAAGGGAATAAACTGAGCTCAATAGACAGCTACTGTAGATCAAAACAGTTCTGCATCAACTATCAATTTTTTATTTATTGCGTTAAAATTTGTTCACGCGTAGGAGAAAGTACCAGAATTCATATTCATGACCTGAAGGCAGATGCCAGTGTCACAGGCCCATATGGACACCTGAAACTTTTTAGCAAGATTATTTTATTGCAAATTTTAAAAAAAAACACATTTTTGCGACTTCAATTTCACACAATTGTTTCTCTTGAACTTTGAATTTACACCAGCTGTTAGCATGGTCTTGCCATCCGGTTCATCTCCATCAATTGCATTTTTTCTTTTCACCATCTCCATGCCAAAAGAATCTGCATCTAAAATAGTTCAGTCTTTGCAGGACCCTTTTTGGCAGTTGGAAAAAAGAGAGCATATAAAGAACCATATTTGTGAGGACAGAGTTAATCAAAATCAGCCGTCCTCCAACTGAGAGCAATTTGCCTTTCCAACTGTTCAAACGTTTCTCTAGCTGCTCCTCTACATGCTTCCACTCTGCAGTGGTGAGACGCCGATAATGAATCGATATTCCCAGATATTTAATTAGGAATTGGCCATGTGTGCAACCGAACAGGTCATCACAATCTGCTGCCGCCTCAACGACTTCTCCAAAGCAGAAAAATTTCACTTTTATGGAAATTAATTTTAAGACCCGACATTTGCTCAAATGCTAACAACAAGAGTTTCAGGTTTCGAGCCTTATCTAGGTCATGTTCTATAAAGAGAATTATGTCATCGGCGTATTACAGAATGGAGTGTGGTTTGTAGGCCAAAAGACCAAGGTGGCCTTTGTAATTCATGACCTGGAAGTCAAGAATGAGGCCCTATTTAGTAAGTGGTTGTTTAAACTTCTTACTGAGGATGGTGTTTGGCAAATCATGCTGCATAATAAGTATCTAGGTCAAAAGGTGGTGTCTCAGGCATATTGGAAACCTGGTGACTTGCACTTTTGAGCTGGCCTAATGGCAGCAAAGAAACATCTCTTTCGCTTTGGGTCTTTCGCGATAAAGGACGGGTCGGAGATTCGTTTTTAGGAAGACATCTGGCTAGGCAATGTCAGTCTCCGAGAACAATATCCAGCCTTGTACAACATCGCTCGCGATAAGAATAAAACTATTGCGCAGGTGCTCAGTTCATTCCCGCCCAATATTTCGTTTAGGCGGGACTTGATTGGTCCCCGTCTTACGTCATGGCATAATCTTTTATCCCGTCTGGATTTGATCAATTTGACACAAGGTCGGTATGTGTTTCACTCGAACCTTACTGCATCGGGGTCTTTCACAGTAGACTCTATGTACCGTGCGCTCACACATTCTGAGATACCAATAAGTACTAATAAGAAAATCTGGAAGTCAAAAATTTCACTAAAAGTTAAAATCTTCATGTGGTATCTTCGTAGGGGAGCTGTTCTAACCAAAGACAACCTCGCACGGCGCAACTGGCCAGGGAGTAAGAAATGATGTTTTTGCACTCATGAAGAAACAATCAAACACCTCTTTTTCCAATGCAAGTTTGCATGTTTTGCATGGTCAGTCATCATAACAACGTCAAATTTGTATTCCTCCACAAGTGTCGCCAATATTTTTGGTTATTGGTTAGATGGTATTCCAAATAGGTTGAAAACGCTAATAAGGGTGGGAGCGTATGCCTTACTATGGTCGCTTTGGCTATGTAGAAATGATTTGGTTTTCAATAACAAAAATGCTTCTCCTTTGCAGGTTATTTTCTGTTATACGCACTCGCTTCGTATGTGGTCTACGCTACAATGAGTGAAGTACAAACCGCTGTTCAAGACGATGTGTACGCGGTTGGAGCAGGTGACTACAGATGTTTTTACCTAACATGGATGGCAGTATAATCTCCGGATCGACCCACCACCCCTTTCGACATAGGCATAATGTTGGTCTATATGACTACTGTTACCCATTTGTTGTTTTTTTCTTTCTTTTTTCTTTTTTTTTATCAGACTTTAGGTGATTGGCTGTGTGTATCTTAGTTATGCAGAAGTTAAATGTTACTCATAATGCTTTGTATACTCTTGATGCTATTTTTTAAGATAATAAAAGCGCTCTTTATCGAAAAAATCTCCATCGATTGCGAAAGAGACACAACGTTCCTTGGTCGCGAACTTCCCTGTTCAATTTATGCATACAGTAGCCGGTTCACCGAGTCTACATGGACACTCATCCTGCCGAAACGCCATCAAGGAACTTGCCATCTCTGGGCACAAATAGCAACCCTTGATCCTCGGCATATACCTGGATCCCTTCCTTGATGAACTTTTCTTTTTAAAATTGATAAACTTTTTTCAAATTAATGATTTTTTTCAAGTCGATGATCTTTTTTCAATCCATTTTTCCATAACACCGAGAACTTTTTCCAAATCCGTGAACTTTTTTTTAAAATGATGATATCTTTTTAAAAATTCATGAACATTTTTAGAATTCGTGGACATTTATTTTAAAACCATGAACTTTTAATATTTTACAAACATTTTCAAAATCAGAAAAAACTGCTGGCCCGGTTATTTTTCTGAACCAGTAGCTCAGCACAGCCGAGCGAAAAAAAACTAGGAGTGAGCGAGCTGAGGCTGAGCGAAGGGAGCTCCTACTCGGAATTTCGTAACGGACGCTCTTTCCGTCAAGTTGTCGCTGCTTCGCACAAAGGCGAGCTACCTGGCGAATGAGATGGCCGGCCCAATTTTCTATCATACGCATGCACTACAATATCGGTTTGGAAGCTTCTAGAAGGTTCCTGTGTGTTTTAATTTTTTTCCCAAAATTAAAAAATGTTTGCAAATTGCAAATAACACTATTTCCTTAATTTGTTCATAATTTCAAAATTTGTTCACATATGCAAAAAATGTCCCTTTTTCATAAAATGTCCATGTTTTCAAAAATTGATCCGCTTTTAAAAACTTGTTCGCAGATTGAAAAAAAGTTTCCATTTTTTAAATTTTGTTCGCAGAATGAAAAATTGTTCCCATCTTTAAAACTTGTTCATGATTCTAAAAAAATGTTCCTGTTTTAAAAGAAAGCAACAATGCTAAAATTTTCCTGTTCTCAAAATTTGTTCAAAAATTCAAAAAAATCATTTTTTAAAAGTGTTCAAAAATTCAAAAATTGTTCGCTTTTGTCGAAACTTGCTCGTTATCGTCAAAAAAATTTGGATTTAAAAAATACTGCAAATTTTCGTTTTTAAAACTTTTTAAAAATATTGCAATTTCTAAAGTGCTCTGGTTTCGAATTTCGAATATTGCAATATTTTTAAAATCCGAAATTTTAAAGTGCTCCGGTTATGAATTTCGGATTTAAATGTGATCTGGTTACAAATTCGGAAAACTGCTAACATTTTTTTTAACTCCGGTGTGTTCTGTCAAAAACGTCCGTACTTGTCAAAAATATAATCAGAATTTACAAGAAAAGAACAAAAAAAGGAAAAATAATCCGTTCCGCCGGCATGACTAGTCTAAAGTATTCGCATTTCTTTTTCACCATCAAACTGAATCTGCCGTAGTGGCTAGCTATGCCTGTCTACAGGCTCGTGGTCGCGAGTTCCAATCCTTGCTGAAGCGCTGCGTTATTCATTCATTTTTGAGGAAAGTATCGTTTTCCCCCTGAAATCTTCTGCAATGGACCAATTTCCCCCTCAACTCTAATACTGGATCAATCAGCCCCTCAAATCTGTAAAACCGGATCATTTCTCCTCTAAGGTGGTTTCAGACTTGATTTGAAGTGGTTTTGACCCATACCATGCATTTCTCTGGATTGACCGTGCACTTCGCTTCATAAGAGTTGGGTGGAGATGACTGCTTCAGTGTGTCGAGCTCGCCTCCGTGGCCGGCATGCTCGCCGCTCGTCGTCTTCTTGGTCTCCACCAGGCTGCCGCTGATGTACTCCTGCTCGATACCTACAACGATGCTGATGCTCCTCGAGAAGCTGTCTGCCATCGTGCCGCTGCTCAGGTCCGACCGTCCGCAAGGGAACCGCTCTGTGTGCCTCGCACCACCCGGACCGGTGCCCCGCTTGGCTGCCGTAGAAGATGAGGTGCATCAGCACCGTGGACGCGCGCATCCGGCCGCCCGCGATCACGCCCTTGTGCTAGGCCTGCATCCTCTTCCTCCGGCAAGCGGCGATGGTGTTCGAGGTGGCAGCCTTGCGGGCATCATTTTGATGAGCGTCTCTAGCGTGTCGGGGCTGTTGGACGACGGCGGCGACGAGATCTTGTCGGCTCCGAGATCTGTCATAGGCTGTTGCGGCGGAGACGGCTCGGGGCCCCGGTGCCGGCCGCATTTCTCGCCGGTCTGCGTGGCCGCGTTCGCGTTCGCCCCAGCGCCGCTGCGCGCGGCGGCCACCCAGTACTGGTCGAGGTCGAAGGAGCTCTAGTTCTTGCGCCGGCCGTGAGCCTTGCTAATGGCCGCTTTGGGCAGCTTGTTCTCGTTCCCGGCCTGGCAGCTCGAGGTGGAGGAGGACGAGGATGAGCAGGCGAAGGCGTCGCGCGGGTAGGCTTGCGCGGGAAGGAGGCGGAGCAGCTCAGAGCCCTTGAGCACGTACTGGGCACCACTGGCAGGTGCACGGGATCGTCGGCGGTGAGTCGTGCCAGACGTAGTCGGTCTTGTAACTCTGCTTGGAGGACCAGGAGTAGTAGGCGTCCACCATGCCAGCGCCCCGGAGCACGGTCAGCCTAGTCAACGAGTTCAGTCAACGAGAAGTGCACGGTCTGGGTCCAAACCACTCAAAATCAAGTCCAAAACCACCATAGGGGGAAATTGATCCGGTTTTAAAGATTTGAGGGGCTGATTGATTCGATATTAGAGTTGAGGGGGAAACTGGTCCATTAGAAAGGATTTCAGGGGAAAAATGACACTTTCCTCTTCATTTTTTACACTGGTCGCTGCCTTCATGGGCCGGCCCAGTCGAGGGACTAACCTATGCGAAAGCTTGACATTCTGCTGCATTGCCGCAAAAAGTGGCCGATAGGAAGTACCCTCCTACTCCACGCCTTCAGCACCATCTTTTTCTTAACAACCTCACGAGACTTTTTATTTCAAACCGTCACAATATTTACATGGACGAACGAAATCCCGTTGGGCTGGCCAAACCAAACATGACAGCCAGGTCCTAAAGATAAAGCATGTCTCGCTAGGTTGTGAGCCTCAACATTTGAGCTTCTAAATTCATGAACAAAAAAACAGGAACTAAAAGTAGATTGTTGTTGCTTGATCTCCTTGATGATCGCCCCATAAGCAGCTCCACTTCCACTCTGAATTTCTTCTATCACTCCCTTGCAGTCGGATGCGAGTTGGATCTGCTGAATATGTAAATCTGCCGCCAAGTCCAGCCCCTCCCGGATGGCCATCGCCTCCAACGTAGCTGGATCACCATTGTTGTACACTATAGCAGACGCTCCAAGGAATAGGCCAGCTTGGTCGCGGCAAATAGCTCCCACAGCTCCAACATGTCCCTGACGATGCACTGAAGCATCTATATTCAGCTTTGCGTAGTTTTCCAGAGGTGCAAACCAGCCTGATGGCCGTACCCGCGCGCTTCTTGTGCTTCTGCTCTCGGGTCTTAACAGTTTTGTTTCATCCAAATAGGAATTGATTAAGCTATGGGTGGCATACGGACTTTTATGAATATCTTCGTAGATAGCTTTCCGTCGGGCTCCCCAGATGGCCCAAAGGGTGACTCCTAGTCTGGTAAATGCGTCATCAGATAGTGCCTCTTGCGCTTCAAAAAGCCACTTCTTTGCACACTCCTTCGTGTTTGAACTAAGATAATCGAAGATCACTTCCGATGATAGAGCCCAGGTGCTCCGTGACGAGGGGCAGTCGAAAAGTGCATGTCTCCACAAGTCACGAACTCCACATAGGTTACACGAGGATGATGTAGCCATGTGTCATCGGTGCAGAAGATCCATTGATGGCATGGAATGCCGGGCCAGCCGCCATAAGAACACTTTCACTTTGGACGGGATCTGGAGCTTCCACAATGCTTTCCATTCTTTTCCTTCCGCCTGAGTACTTGAAGACCCCTCTCGCTCCTCGAGCCAGTCTTCTCTGTTAAACTTAGTCCGTACTAGCATATGATATGCCGAACTAACTGTGAAGTTTCCCCTCGGCTCCTCACCCCATGCCCAAAAATCATCAACTCTTCGTGTGCACACCGGGATTTTGAGTATAGCTTCTGCATTGAAAGGAGTAAAGACCGAGCGTACGAACTGACCTCTCCATGAAGCAGTTGATGGTTCAATAAGCTCAGAAACTGTCTGGGACGGAGAGGGTACAAGTGAGGTGATCGGTCGTTTGTAGCTCTCTCGCGAAATGCCTTCAGCGCCATCTAATCCAACTAGCGTTCACAAACAACGCTTTGCTGGGCCGGCCCACGAACAAAAAATCCTACGAAAAGTTGTTGAGCCGAGGATTCGTCGGACTCACGCCTTCATCACTTTCTAAACCCGCTAAGCTAACCACCTCAAGATACATAGTACATGTATCTCTACTTCTAAGGCCTTGTACAATGGGACTTCTAAGGCCTTGTACAATGGGAGATACTTAGTAGGGGAGGTGTTTAGAGAAATAAATTGGGTGTTTCTTAAGCACTGATGCTTATTTGTACAGGATAGACGCTTAACTAAGCGTCTCTCATGTAGAAATAGACACCGGTGCTTCAGAAAAAACCTCGTGCTGAGGCCCCAACCTGCACCATGCACGTACGAGCGAAAAAAGACCTAATGGAGCAGTTGGTAGTCTCGCTTTCAGATTTTTTTAGTCCCACTTCCCATAGTTTTTTTTGGTACCTCCTCCCACCTTAGACTTAACCACCACGATTCGAAAAAGCTCGGTGCTGAGGCCCGAACCAGCACCATGCACGTACGAGCGAAAAAAGACCTACGATGGTTAACCAACGAAAAAAGACCTACGAAGATTAACCAGCGATAAAAAAAACCAAAACCTATCTCCCGGACGTAAGAGCGACCTCTCCTCTCGATCCATCCCCTCCTATGCGACCGCTCTCTTTCTCTCTCCTCGCGATGTGGCGCCGCCCCCATCTCTCGCTCCACCGCCACCGCCCCCCGCCTTCTCCTACCTCCCGCTCAGCCACGTCCACCACCCCCACCCTTCTCCCCATTGCCGGATCCATTTGCAGATCGTCAAGGTTAGGCAGCGGAGCTCCACATCCGTGACCCGTGCGTGCTTGTCAAGGAAGTTGCTCCTGGATTTGCGCTTGCGCGGCTGTGGCGGAAGGGACTCAGGGTGGCCGCCGTCACCGCGGAAGACCAATCCCCCACCTTGTCCAGAATCTCTTCTTCCGCCATGTTCCACCGAGGAAGGAGGGGGCGGCTCAAAGTCTCCCTCGTTGCCGCCAGCAGCTGCAGCCGCCGCCATGGGTGATCTCCTCCTACACGACCAGTTTTGATGGATTCGTGGGGACATGCATGTATAGCGGCCGGTGCGGCGTCTCGGCCCCAATGTCAAGTATGTTTCGTTTCCGTCTCCACCCTCTCATCTCTCTTAGTTTGATGCCCCGGCGTCTCTTTGTTGTGAGTCTCTTTGCTGATCTGAATTTGGATCGACTGAATCAACCAATAGCTAGAGATCTGAAATAGAATAGGTTCATTTTTTTAATAAGGTCTTTAAATCATAGTTCAGTAGAGGGAAATACCATGTCACCTGTAATGGAATTTCATTTGTTTCACTTGCATGAACCAAACATATATGTGTGCTGACTACATGCCCCTGCAAGTGTGTTGATTCCCATGTCAATTTAGTAATTGTAGCTATATTCCTGCTGGAGCAAGGAACAAATATCAGGTTCATTTACATCTGCAGACTCCAATTGTTTGTTCATAACTATGTTTTCCTCCTGCTGTGTCATTTAGGTCTATGTTTGTTTTCCTCCTGCTGTGCACTAACCTAGAAGCCTGTAACCATGTCCGTAGACTAAATTAATACTATCCCTGAGTGAAGGTAATGTTTCCAGCAAGAGAATTGACAGTGCTGACAGTGTCGTTATATTTTGTAGTATTGTCAATGTCAGGCATGTCGAATATTTGCTCTCTTTTTTACTTAGCCAACTTATTTTACTACATGGAGTGTTTTGGAGTTTTGTTTCTAAAAGAGATTGTGTGGAGTTTTGTTCTGGAGTGTTTGTACTGATGCATAAAACTATCTGCATCTAAAATGGCATGGTATTAGTATTTTTATTTTTAAAGGTGTGCCACTTTCCTTGAGCTTTCACTAAATCATAGTTATGTCCTGATGTTATCGTCACTTGAATATACATTATGATTTAATGCACGTTCAGGAAATAGTCAATGCATCACTATTTTCTGGAAACTCTCTCTTCCGTGTGAAGTTTTGATTTCATTTTGATATATTAATAATAATATTACATGTTTGTTGTAAATGTCTATTTACAAACTTTGCAGATAAATTGGTGCCTGTATATTATAGAAGTAAGACACTTGAAACTAGATTCAACATGGTTCCTGCACTCCCAACTTTTCATGGTTGACCTCACATCAGAAAACAATTATTCATCATGGGCAGTCATGGTTGTTTGCGACCCTGCAAGAAGATGATCGACGGTCGGCAGCTCGGCTGCTTCATTGCCATCTTCAACGAGCACCGCCCGACACGATTTTTTGCTGGCATGTACCATCGAATGTCACTGCTTTTATCATGGCATCCAACACTTGCAGTTGTGACTCAAAAGGGAGTTCTGAAGCTGATAAACTTGGATGGCCTGACAGTCTACCATACCAACAACCATCTCCAAGGACACGAACTTGCTAAGTTTCTAAGATTCATACACACCTTCAGATACAGATACCTACTTTGTTCTCTAGATTTCCTATGCATTTTAAGAGGATGAGCCGCCCATATATTCATGAGGAAATGATGGAGGTGACCCTATTTAAAATGAACTTTCACAATTTTTTTCCAAGAAAAGATCAGGGTGCCGATAGGGTTTCTATTATGTTTCAGGAGAAATTTGGATCTTTTTGGACAGTTATTGCAACCATCTTTCGGAATTTAGATATATTAAAACTAAGCACTTTTCCAGCCCTCTTAGAGCATCAGCATTCACAGCCGTCCGATCGTCAATTTCAAGCATTTTCAGCCGTCAGATTAGGTGGGAATCGCACTTAATCTTGGTTCTTTTGCTAATACCGATTGCACTCCGTCAGCATTTTTGGACGTTCCGTGTTAAATTGGGCCCAATGGGCCAAGTCTCCTCTCCCCACCCGAACCGGATCGAGACGTCGTCTCGCACAACCCCCTCCTCTCCCCGACCTCTGTGCTCTTTCTCCCAATCTAGGCGGCTGGGCGTATCCTTCCCGACAGCGCCGCCGACCACGACATCGACCTCCACCAGCGGCCCCCCCTCGCTCTTTCTCGATCTCTAGCGCCAGCGCGCATAGCGAAACGGCGTCACACTCTCTGTTGATTTGCCTACCACGACGATGTGCTCGGAGCCGTCCTTTTAAGGTGGAACGCAACCGCCGCTGTTATCAACTCCCGATCCCGATCGAAGCTCGCCCAATCCCGACCGAGGTCCACCCGCCCAATCCAGCGACCGGAGGAGAGGAGCAGCCGGTGCGGTCGAGGCCTCGAGGGGATTTAGCGGACGCCAGCCGCGCGTGGGATCCAGCATCGAGGGAGCCGACGCGACGCGCGCGAGGGAACCGGCGGTCCAGGGGAACCAGCCAAGGCGAGGCGCCCCGGCCGGTCGATGCGCTGCGGTTCGTCGCCTGGCTACAGGGCATGCTCCGCCACGCCGCCTTCTGGGAGAGAGAGGCTGCTGCCGGGCGCCGGCGCTGGCGTGCAGGACGGAGTCGCCGCTCCAAGTGCCAGTTGTTGTTCGCGCCGCCGGGAGCGCGTTCGCAGCGGGCCGTGCCAGCCGTCTCTCGCCGATGTTGTGCCTGAGGGCTTTGCTGGTTGGGTCGCTGGTGGAGGACGAGGCCAAGCTTGCTCCGCTCTTTCAGATCCAGGAGTGTAACAGAGTGCTGGGGCGAGATCTCAGCTTTCAGGCGCAAACACCCCAACCCGTGATATGTTTTTACGACGGATCTAAACTCCTCCGGCACGCTGCTGCCAGGTCCAGGAAGGTATGCGAACTTTGAGCAAGCAACGTTGGTTCGTTCTCGGTGGAGGTACAGTGGGTCACTGGATAGTGGATACTGGATACAATAGCAGCAGGTGGATGTGTACGTAATTGTACTTATCCTGTGCTTTCTTGTGATTGTAAACCTAATCACATTCTAGATCGATTGATTCATATTGCCTTTCATAATTAGAATAACTGGTGTTGTTTATGATGGTATGCATTATCTTCCCTCCAGTTTTATTCTAGCTGCTCAACTTGCATATTTTACAACAAGCCCAAAAGACACACACTATTTTATGGATATTTACATTAGCTTTTCATCCTTCAGTGGTGAAAACAGTTTCCCAAATTTTCTTTCCTTGTTCATTCTTATATTAATTTTGTTGTAATGATTTTCATGACAATCCACACACACACACACACACACACAGATGCAATATTTATTGAGTCTGATTTTTTGGTGGAAACAAACTGGAGGAAGTGATGTACAACTCAGAAAAAGGTAAGTGATGTGAAATTTCTAGGTGCATTGCTATTTACACTACCATGCAATGACATTCAAATACGTATTAAGCATGTCCTTAATAAAGTTTAACATGCCATTTTCTATTAGAGTACTCCGATCCAAGCTGGATATGTAGCTAGCCTCTCCTAATCTTCCTGTAAAAGACACTCTCCTAATCTTCCCATGCTTTCAGTTTCTTCGGTATCGGAGTTCTCATCTATTTTTTGAGATTTCAGCGATCAATGCCGAGCATATGTATTTTTTGTCTACCCCTGGGTTCTCTAATCCCCCCCCCCCCCCCCCCCGCCCCCCGCCCCCCGCCCCATTATTTCTTTTTTACATTGCATCTGATTAATACCCATGAGATCCCCTTTTCATTTCAAAAATTTGTGGCCTCCTTCCTGTTATGTCACTATTAAGTCTTCGGTTCAACGTGACACATGCAGGGCCACCTTAAGTGCTCAACTGCCACGTCTAGCGGGATATGGAGAGGGACACGAAGATTATATGTGTACCGATGGTTGCGGGTTGATGAAGACGGACCTGCTGGTGCAGTGGTGAGGACTATATAGCCCATGTACTTTACCATGAACAATCCAAGGTTGAATAATGAAATATTGATAGGATCTACCATTTATTACTTTCTCTTTTTAAAATGCGAATATGTTTCTAGACATTGAATAAATCTTGATAGGATCTGCCATTTACGGCTTTCTCTTTTTAAAATGTGATTATGTTTATAGACTTTGAAATAATAAAAACACCAATTTCTCAAGATGAATAAAACTTTTTATGTGGATTTCTGCTTTATTTATCTGCTGTGATCAGTGTTTTCTTCTTGCATGTGGCTTAGTAACACCAACCAATACATTTCTTTACGCATGTGATTTGTTTGTTCCTCTCATTCTATTATTAAACTTATTAATTTGATCTTTTTCGTTATACAGATCACTTCTGACATTGCCGGTTCCAGCACTCCTGGACTCCTCCTTTACCAACGACCCACATGCAAAATAATGTAAGCTGACAGGCTCCAACTTGATAATCTAGATGACATGGTCACTATACTGAGAACTGTCTTCCTTCAAAAGTAGAAAAAAATGTTGCTCAATCTGCTTTTTACAGAACAATGAGTAGCTGGCACTTGCTTCTATTAAATAGACAGTCAATTTGTAGTATGCATCAGTACCACAAAAAGCCTTTTAGGTTGCCTGCCAGTTTAAATGATCTCTATAATGGTAAATAGACAGTCAATTTGTAGTATGCATCAGTACCACAAAAAGCCTTTTAGGTTGCCTGTCAGTTTAAATTATTTCTATAATGGTGATTGGATATTGTGGGCTTTGCCTGTCATTTTAGCATGCTACAGATTTCTGCCTAAGGTGATTATCAGCTTGAATTTGAGCAGAAGGCTAAAGCTGTTCTTGGAACTTACAACGGTGTTGTCTTTCCAAATGAGAAAAGATGACAAAGCTTTGTTTTATTACAATGTTACCTTTTACTATGCCTGGTCAGAAACAAGCGAATCCTCTCGAGTTTGTCGAGTTGTTTGCAGTGATCATCTGCCATTTTCTATTTGTATAATGTTTGAAGTTTGTATGAATGGATTCAATGAAATTATAGGTGTCATACTACTTTGGTCGAGATTATGCTTCCAGATATTGAAGGAAATATGCCCTAGAGGCAATAATAAAGTTATTATTTATTTCTTTATATCATGATAAATGTTTATTATTCATGCTAGAATTGTATTAACCGGAAACATAATACATGTGTGAATACATATTCAAACAGAGTGTCACTAGTATGCCTCTAATTGACTAGCTCGTTAATCGAAGATGGTTATGTTTCCTAATCATGAACAACAGAGTTGTTATTTGATTAACATGATCCATTCCATTAGCTTAGCACCTGATCGTTTAGTATGTTGCTATTGCTTTCTTCATGACTTATACATGTTCCTATGACTATGAGATTATGCAACTCCTATTTGCCGGAGGAACACTTTTTGTGCTATCAAACATCACAACGTAGCTGGGTGATTATAAAGGAGCTCTACAGGTGTCTCCAAAGGTACATGTTGGGTTGGCGTATTTCGAGATTAGGATTTGTCACTCCGATTGTCGGAGAGGTATCTCTGGGCCCTCTCGGTAATGCACATCACTTAAGCCTTGCAAGCCTTGCAACTAATGAGTTAGTTGCGAGATGATGTATTACGAAACGAGTAAAGAGACTTGCCGGTAACGAGATTGAACTAGGTATTGAGATACCGACAATCGAATCTCGAGCAAGTAACATACCGATGACAAAGAGAACAACGTATGTTGTTATGCGGTCTGACCGATAAAGATCTTCGTAGAATATGTGGGAGCCGATATAAGCATCCAGGTTCCGTTATTGGTTATTGACCGGAGACATGTCTCGGTCATGTCTACATTGTTCTCGAACCCGTAGGGTCCGCACGTTTAAGGTTTCGATGACAGTTATATTATGAGTTTTGATGTACCGAAGTTAGTTCGGAGTCCCGGATGTGATCATGAACATGACGAGGAGTCTCGAAATGGTCGAGACATAAAGATTGATATATTGGACGGCTATATTCGGACACCAGAAGTGTTTCGGATGATTTCGGAGAAAACCGAAGAGCCGGAGGGTTACCGGAACCCCCCGGGAGAAGTAATGGGCCATATGGGCCTTAGTGGAGAGAGAGAGGGGCTGCCAGGGTGGGCCGCGCGCCTCCTCCCCCCTGGTCCGAATTGGACTAGGAGAGGGGGGGGGGGCGGCGCCCCCCTTTCCTTCTCCCTCCCCACTTCCTTCCCCGACACTTTGGTGGAGGACTCCTCCTTGCGCGCCAATAGGGCGGCCGGCCTCCTCCCTTGCTCCTTTATATACGGGGGCAGGGGGCACCCCTAGACACACAAGTTGATCCACGTGATCGTTTTCTTAGCCGTGTGCGGTGCTCCCTTTCACCATAATCCTCGATAATATTGTAGTGGTGCTTAGGTGAAGTCCTGCGACAGTTGAACATCAAGATCGTCACCACGCCGTCGTGCTGACGGAACTCTTCCCCGACACTTTGCTGGATCGGAGTCCAGGAATCGTCATCGAGCTGAACGTGTGCTAGAACTCGGAGGTGCCGTACGTTCGGTGCTTGGATCGGTCGGATCGGAAAGACGTACGACTACTTCCTCTACGTTGTGTCAACACTTCCGTTGCCAGTCTACGAGGGTATGTAGACAACACTCTCTCCTCTCGTTGCTATGCATCATCATGATCTTGCGTGTGCGTAGGAATTTTTTTGAAATTACTACGTTCCCAACAGTGGCAACCGAGCCTAGGTTTTATGTGTTGATGTTATATGCACGAGTAGAACACAAGTGAGTTGTGGGTGATATAAGTCATACTGCTTACCAGCATGTCATACTTTGGTTCGGCGGTATTGTTGTACGAAGCGGCTCGGACCAACATTACGCGTACGCTTATGCGAGACCGGTTCTCCCGACGTGCTTTGCACAAAGGTGGCTAGCGGGTGTCAGTTTCTCCAACTTTAGTTGAACCAAGTGTGGCTACGCCCGGTCCTTGCGAAGGTTAAAACGACGCCAACTTGACAAACTATCGTTGTGGTTTTGATGCGTAGGTAAGATTGGTTCTTGCTTAAGCCCGTAGCAGCCACGTAAAACTTGCAACAACAAAGTAGAGGACATCTAACTTGTTTTTGCAGGGCATGTTGTAATGTGATATGGTCAAGACATGATGCTAAATTTTATTGTATGAGATGATCATGTTTTGTAACCGAGTTATCGGCAACTGGCAGGATCCATATGGTTGTCGCTTTATTGTATGCAATGCAATTGCGCTGTAATGCTTTACTTTATCACTAAGCGGTAGCGATAGTCGTGGAAGCATAAGTTTGGCGAGACGACAACGATGCTACGATGGTGATCAAGGTGTCGCACCGGTAACGATGGTGATCATGACGGTGCTTCGAAGATGGAGATCACAAGCACAAAATGATGATGGCCATATCATATCACTTATATTGATTGCATGTGATATTTATCTTTTATGCATCTTATCTTGCTTTGTTTGACGGTAGCATTTTAAGATGATCTCTCACTAATTATCAAGAAGTGTTCTCCCTGAGTATGCACCGTTGCGAAAGTTCTTCGTGCTGAGACACCACGTGATGATCGGGTGTGATAGGCTCTACGTTCAAATACAACGGGTGCAAAACAGTTGCACACGCGGAATACTCAGGTTATACTTGACGAGCCAAGCATATACAGATATGGCCTCGGAACACGGAGACCGAAAGGTCGAGCGTGAATCATATAGTAGATATGATCAACATAGTGATGTTCACCATTGAAACTACTCCATCTCACGTGATGATCGGACATGGTTTAGTTGATTTGGATCACGTGATCACTTAGAGGATTAGAGGGATGTCTATCTAAGTGGGAGTTCTTAAGTAATATAATTAATTGAACTTTAATTTATCATAAACTTAGTCCTGGTAGTATTAGCATATCTATGTTGTAGATCAATAGCTCGCGTTGTTGCTTCCCTTTATTTTTGATATGTTCCTAGAGAAAATTGTGTTGAAAGATGTTAGTAGCAATGATGCGGATTGGATCCGTGATCTGAGGTTTATCCTCATTGCTGCATAGAAAAATTATGTCCTTGATGCACCGCTAGATGACAGACCTATTGCAGGAGCAGATACAGACGTTATGAACGTTTGGCTAGCTCAATATGATGACTACTTGATAGTTTAGTGCACCATGCTTAACGGCTTAGAATCGGGACTTCAAAGACGTTTTGAACGTCATGGAACATATGAGATGTTCCATGAGTTGAAGTTAATATTTCAAGCAAATACCCGAGTTGAGAGATATGAAGTCTCCAACAAGTTCTATAGCTAAAAGATGGAGGAGAATCGCTCAACTAGTGAGCATGTGCTCAGATTGTCTGGGTACTACAATCGCTTGAATCAAGTGGGAATTAATCTTCCAGATAAGATAGTGATTGACATAATTCTCTAGTCACCATCACCAAATTAGTAGAACTTTGTGATGAACTATAATATGCAAGGGATAATGGAAACAATTCCCAAGCTTTTCATGATGATGAAATCGATGAAGGTAGAGATCAAGAAAGAGCATCAAGTGTTGATGGTTGACAAGATCACTAGTTTCAAGAAAAGGCCAAAGGAAAAAAGGGGAACTTCAAGAAGAACGGCAAGCAAGTAGCTACTCAAGTAAAGAATCCCAAATCTGATCCTAAGCCTGAGACTAAGTGTTTCTACTGCAAAGGGACTAGTCACTGGAAGCGGAACTACTCCAAGTATTTGACGGATAAGAAGGATGGCAAAGTGAACATAAGTATATTTGATATACATGTTATTGATGTATGCTTTACTAGTGTTTATAGTAACCCCTCAGTATTTGATACTAGTTCAGTTGCTAAGATTAGTAACTTGAAACGGGAGTTGCAGAATAAACAGAGACTAGTTAAGGATGAAGTGACGATGTGTGTTGGAAGTGGTTCCAAGATTGATATGATCATCATCGCACACTCCCTATAATTTCGGGATTAGTGTTGAACCTAAATAAGTGTTATTTGGTGTTTGCGTTGAGCATGAATATGATTTGATCATGTTTATTGTAATACGATTATTCATTTAAATAAGAGAATAAATTGTTGTTTTGTTTACATGAATAAAACCTTATATGGTTACACATCCAATGAAAATAGTTTGTTGGATCTCGATCGTAGTGATACACATAATCATAATATTGAAACCAAAAGATGCAAAGTTAATAATGATAGTGCAACTTATTTGTGGCACTGCCGTTTAGGTCATATTGGTGTAAAGCGCATGAAGAAACTCCATGCTGATGGGCTTTTGGAATCACTTGATTATGAATCAGTTGATGCTTGCGAACCATGCCTCATGGGCAAGATGACTAAGGCTCCGTTCTTTGAAACGATGGAGCGAGCAACAGATTTGTTGGAAATCATACATACTGATGTATGTGGTCCGATGAATATTGAGGCTCGCGACAGATATCATTATTTTCTGATCTTCACAGATGATTTGAGCAGATATGAGTATATTTACTTGATGAAACATAAGTCTGAAACATTTGAAAAGTTCAAAGAATTTCAAAGTGAAGTGGAAAATCATCGTAACAAGAAAATAAAGTTTCTATGATCTGATCGTGGAGAAGAGTATTTGAGTTACGAGTTTGGTTTTCAGTTAAAACAATGTGAAATAGTTTCACTACTCACGCCACCTGGAACACCACAGCATAATGGTGTGTTCGAACGTCATAACCGTACTTTATTGGATATAGTGCAATCTATGATGTTTCTTACAGATTTACCAACATCGTTTTGGGGTTATGCATTAAAGACAGCTGCATTCACGTTTAAAAGGGCACCATCTGAGTTACCATCTAAGTCCGTTGAGACGACACAATCTGAACTGTGGTTTGGCAAGAAACCAAAGTTGTCGTTTCTTAAAGTTTGGGGTTGTGATGCTTATATGAAAAAGTTTCATCCTGATAAGCTCAAACCCAAATCGAAGAAATATGTCTTCATAGGATACCCAAAGGAGACTGTTGGGTACACCTTCTATCACAGATCCGAAGGCAAGTTATTCATTGCTGAGAATGGATCCTTTCTAGAGAAGAAGTTTCTCTCGAAAGAAGTGAGTGGGAGGAAAGTATAACTTGATGAGGTAACTGTACCTGCTCCCTTATTGGAAAGTAGTACATCACAGAAACCGGTTTCTGTGACACCTACACCAATTAGTGAGGAAGCTAATGATGATGATCATGAAACTTCAGAACAAGTTACTACTGAACCTCGTAGATCAACCAGAGTAAAATCCGCACCAGAGTGGTACGGTAATCCTGTTTTGGAAGTCATGCTACTAGATCATGATAAACCTACGAAGTATGAAGAAGTGATGGTGAGCCCAGATTCCGCAAAATGGCTTGAGGCCATGAAATCTGAGATGAGATCCATGTATGAGAAGAAAGTATGGACTTTGATTGACTTGCCGATTGATTAGCGAGACGGACGCTGATAGTAGTGTTACTATCTACAAAGCTAGAATTGTCGCAAAAAGGTTTTCGACAAGTTCAAGGTGTTGACTACGATGAGAGTTTCTCACTCGTATCTATGCTTAAGTCTGTCCGAATCATGTTAGCAATTGCCGCATTTTATGAAATCTGGCAAATGGATAAACAAAACTGCATTCCTTAATGGATTTATTAAAGAAGAGTTGTATATGATGCAGCCAGAAGGTTTTGTCAATCCAAAAGGTACTAACAAAATATGCAAGCTCCAGCGATCCATCTATGGACTGGTGCAAACATCTCGGAGATGGAATATACGCTTTGATGAGATGATCAAAGTATATAGTTTTATACAGACTTGTGGTGAAGTCTGTATTTACAAGAAAGTGAGTGGGAGCACTACAACATTTTTGACAAGTATATGTGAATGACATATTATTGATCGGAAATAATGTAGAATTATTCTGCAAAGCATAAAGGAGTGTTTGAAAGAAGTTTTTCAAAGAAAGACCTCGGCGAAGCTGCTTACATATTAAGCATCAAGATCTATAGAGATAGATCAAGACGCCTGATAAGTTTTCTCAATGAGTACATACCTTGACAATATTTTGAAGTAGTTCAAAATGGAATAGTCAAAGAAAAGAGTTCTTGGCTGTGTTACAAGGTGTGAAATTGAGTAAGATTCAAAGCCCGACCACGGCAGAAGATAGAAAGAGAATGAAAGTCATTTCCCATGCCTCAGCCATAGGTTCTATAAAGTATGCCATGCTGTATACCAGATCTATTGTATACCCTACACTGTTTTTGGCAAGGGAGTACAATAGTGATCTAGGAGTAGATCACTGGACAGCGGTCAAAATTATCCTTAGTGGAATAAGGATATGTTTCTCGATTATGGAGGTGACAAAAAGGATCGTCGTAAAGGGTTACGTCGATGCAAGTTTTGACACTGATCCAGATGACTCTAAGTCTTAATCTGGATACATATTGAAAGTGGGAGCAATTAGCTAGAGTAGCTCCGTGCAGAGCATTGTAGACATAGAATTCGCAAAATACTTACGGATTTGTATGTGACAGACCCGTTGACTAAAATTATCTCACAAGCAAAACATGATCACACCTTAGTACTCTTTGGGTGTTAATCACATAAAAGATGTGAACTAGATTACCGACTCTAGTAAATCCTTTGGGTATAGGTCACATGACAATGTGAACTATGGGTGTTAATCACATGGTGATGTGAACTATTAGTGTTGAATCACATGGCGATGTGAACTAGATTATTGACTCTAGTGCAAGTGGGAGACTGAAGGAAATATGCCCTAGAGGCAATAATAAAGTTATTATTTATTTCCTTATATCATGATAAATGTTTATTATTCATGCTAGAATTGTATTAACCGGAAACATAATACATGTGTGAATACATAGACAAACAGAGTGTCACTAGTATGCCTCTACTTGACTAGCTCGTTAATCGAAGATGGTTATGTTTCCTAACCATGAACAAAAGAGTTGTTATTTGATTAACGGGATCACATCATTAGAAGAATGATGTGATTGACATGACCCATTCCATTAGTTTAGCACCCGATCGTTTAGTATGTTGCTATTGCTTTCTTCATGACTTATACATGTTCCTATGACTATGAGATTATGCAACTCCCGTTTGCGGAGGAACACTTTGTGTGCTACCAAACGTCACAACGTAACTGGGTGATTATAAAGGAGCTCTACAGGTGTCTCCAAAGGTACATGTTGGGTTGGCGTATTTCGAGATTAGGATTTGTCACTCCGATTGTCGGAGAGGTATCTCTGGGCCCTCTCGGTAATGCACATCACTTAAGCCTTGCAAGCATTGCAACTAATGAGTTAGTTGCGAGATGATGTATTATGAAACGAGTAAAGAGACTTACCGGTAACGAGATTGAACTAGGTATTGAGATACCGACGATCGAATCTCGGGCAAGTAACATACCGATGACAAAGGGAACAACGTATGTTGTTATGCGGTCTGACCGATAAAGATCTTCGTAGAATATGTGGGAGCCAATATGAGCATCCAGGTTCCGCTATTGGTTATTGACCGGAGACATGTCTCGGTCATGTCTACATTGTTCTCGAACCCGTAGGGTCCGCACGCTTAAGGTTTCGATGATAGTTATATTATGAGTTTATGAGTTTTGATGTACCGAAGTTAGTTCGGAGTCCCGGATGTGATCATGGACATGACGAGGAGTCTCGAAATGGTCGAGACATAAAGATTGATATATTGAACGGCTATATTCAGACACCGGAAGTGTTCCGGGTGATTTCGGAGAAAATCGGAGAGCCGGAGGGTTACCGGAACCCCCCCGGGAGAAGTAATGGGCCATATGGGCCTTAGTGGAGAGAGAGAGGGGCTGCCAGGGTGGGCCGCGCGCCTCCTCCCCCCTGGCCCGAATTGGACTAGGAGAGGGGGGCGGCGCCCCCCTTTCCTTCTCCCTCCCCACTTCCTCCCCCCTCCTAGTAGGAGTCCTATTCCTACTAGGAGGATGACTCCTCCTTGGTGTGCCAATAGGGCCGGCCTGCCTCCTCCCCTTGCTCCTTTATATACGGGGGCAGGGGGCACCCCTAGACACACAAGTTGATCCACGTGATCGTTTTCTTAGCCGTGTGCGGTGCTCCCTTTCACCATAATCCTCGATAATATTGTAGTGGTGCTTAGGTGAAGTCCTGCGACAGTTGAACATCAAGATCGTCACCACGCCGTCGTGCTGACGGAACTCTTCCCCGACACTTTGCTGGATCGGAGTCCAGGAATCGTCATCGAGCTGAACGTGTGCTAGAACTCGGAGGTGCCGTACGTTCGGTGCTTGGATCGGTCGGATCGGAAAGACGTACGACTACTTTCTCTACGTTGTGTCAACACTTCCGTTGCCGGTCTACGAGGGTACGTAGACAACACTCTCCCCTCTCGTTGCTATGCATCACCATAATCTTGCGTGTGCGTAGGAATTTTTTTAAAATTACTACGTTCCCCAACAGATATTTATAGAAATCACTATCATTCTATTGAAAATAGGACGAGCGCGGCAACGTGCGCCATCCATGATCTAGTGAGTAGAAAAACAACGCTATGGGGTAAACATAATGGATGTTGACCTTTTGATCTTGATCTCTCAATTTTTATCTAAAAAAATCTTGCTCTCTTGATTTTTATCTAATTTTTTGGCTCTCTCGACCAGTATGATGTAATCTGTGGAGGTGTCTTCAGGATCGGTGGTGCATCGGAAAAGATGACATGAAGGAGTTGTGCATGGTGAGTTAAAAAGATTTAGATCCGGTCTTTTTACCCACCCCTCTGTGGTTTTCCTCATGCTGCTTCTCATGCAATTTTCAGTTTTACCTTCGACTACATACTACATATGGTTGCAACCAACCTTAACAGCATAACCTCGCTACATCAATCGTTGAGTTCCACTTAAAGAAATGGTAACCATAGATGTGAGTATGTGCATCCTATTTTACATATCGGTTCACTCTCCGTAGTGATCTCTGCACCCCAATTCTGGTTAAAACTGGATTTTATAATCCTTACTTTGCAATACATATCTAGGCAAACCTACTGTATTTCTGACTAAGGGTGATTATATGATAGTTTGATAAGGGTGCCTCACAAGGGGCAAGAGCGATATATTTGTGAGGTTCCTGATCCACATAGTCTATTTCCTATGGACTATGAAACCTGATTTTTAATTCACAAAGCCCAGTCTTGCAAAAAGAAAAACGGGCATAGATGCGAGAAGATGACATATATCTTGTTAACCTTGTTGTAATTTGTGTGCTAAGTTGGCCAGAGTTTTCCTATCTTGTAGTTCACGTTGTTGTAAAGATTTGGCACAATATTTATCAAATTTCTGGTCTATATTTTTGCCTAACTAGCAAAAATGCCCGTGCGTTGCACCGGGAGAAAAAAAAATCATCACACCCCGTAAGCATAGCCTATTACACGAGTAATTGTTTGATTTATGACCTAGTGCTTAATAGCCTGTTGATGCACAATTAGCTACTCCCTCTGTTCACTTTTATAAGTCTTTGTAGATGTTTCAGACAGTGTGCAAAACAACTCAATTTCATTTGTCTGAAACAACTTATAAAAGTGAACAGAGGAAGTACATCAAACAAAATTCAGATATCAGTTGCTATTGCCAACTTTTCTATAACAACAAAACTTTCTCCATTTCATATGTTGCCAAAAGAAACATAGTTTAAGCAACGCCATATACTTCTAAAAGGCTAAAACTGCAACTACATGTGAACGCAAACGCAAGGCAAACTCTTTAGGGCTACTATAATCATAGTGATCAGCGACCACTCCTGGCAGATATACTTTTGAAGTGTCCATGTTAAAACGATATGGCACACCATTTATATACAAACTGCTTGTGCGATTCAGAAGTCTGAATGCTTGTATGGCATCTTTGTACCAAGAAAAAGAGATGACCACTCTTTCTTCTGTGGCTTGATGTATTGTTCGTTCAGATGTAAATTCAAACTTCTGACTAATGGCCCTGAGAATTGCTTGAACTGATTGCTGACCAAAATGTGATAGTGGCTCAATGACAAAAGGGTAGTGCCATACGGTGCACATTCTTATGGATCCCTGTATATCTCCCATGAATATTTCTTTGCTTGACTGATTGTTGATATCCATGGCTGTGTCAGAAAAGGAAAATTTTAAATTAAGGACTGTGAAAATCATATACTGTACTGTGATATATATATGTGCCAAAGAAGCGCAAATCTTTTGCTGATCAAGCATGACAACTTTGTACTCGATAAGTTTGACAGAGAAGGGCAGTTTATTACTGTTTTATCTATGACCATGATACTGTGAGCGAAATCCGACGCTAAAATAAGCAGATAATATATATTTTTCCGTTCTAGTGAGCATAGAGCAGGAGTGGATCTTACTAAAATAGCATGACCGATTTATGCTACGGCAGAAAGTAGCTAAAAGAAATACCACTAACGGAAGAATAAAAAAATCCAGGAAATGGAGAGATTATACTTGCGAGTGCAGGAAAAAGTGGCAAATTCAAAGAATGTACTTTCATTTAGCCAACAGATAGAATGTTTCTGTTCTCGTGAGCAAACGGCTAGAATGAACCTCATTAAAATAGTATGAGTGATTTATCCAAGGGCAAATAGTAGCTAAAAGAAATACTACTGACGGAAGAATAAAAAATAAGGAAATGGAGAGATTATACTACTTGTGTGTGCACGAAAGATTATTCCAAAGGAAGTACTTTCGTTTAGCCAATCGCCCAAAGCAAAAGATTAGTGCAATGGGTAGAAAGTACACACCTTGACAGAATAGCTAAAAGGAATCGCGGGTTGGATTCTTATAAACGCAGGGTTTTTTCTATAAAAAATGAAACATTTTCTTAGATCGACTTAAAGAGGGACGACGTGTTAATTCCCCAAAAGCACATGGACCTTTGTGTAAAAATGCCGCGACAGTGAACCCGGAGACTCAATTCGTGCTTTATTATTAGGGAAAGACATGAGCACTCTATTTTCCCTGTACATCCAACTCAGCCTCGTTTGATTATGGTTCTTTCCTACACTCACAGCTAAAACTTGACAATTTGAACCCTTGATTGATGCAAGAGATTGAAGATACAACTCATGGAATCTGAAGAATTAGAAAAAAGGTCAAAATTCATTTTTATTTCGAAAGTGGACAGTTGACTTTTTTTTTAACTGACTCTGAACGTCCAAGGTATTTGTTTTATTCTACTATGGACTTTATTGCCGCATTGGCATTTTTTTGCGAGATGCTGCATTATCATTTATGTTCTTGCATATTCTGTTGGTCCTTAATGCTGTCACTGACGACCAAGTGCTGCATATTTATTTCTCTTTATAGGAAAATGTAACACATACAACTATGATTAACACATTCTTTTTAGTATTTACATTGGCATTATTTTGTCACTGGACAATTTTTTGTCACATATAATGATGTTTATGAATCTGTTCATGTATTTTCGAGCTTTAGATGAGTATATATACTACCAACCCTTGCTTGTCCTTTCATACTAGGCCTACCAGGCTACCACAGGGTCACCTCAGTTGATTTCAGACTAGGCGAGCTCCTGGATAGCCTTTGCAATTCGATGCTCGGTAATGCCTTGTGTACTATACTTTTACCCTGATGGTTGTACGACTCAATGTGGCTAGCAGATTCAGTTGATTCTTTACTTGATCTTTCATCTCCTGGGATAACCATGGCCCATGGGCATGGATGCTTGTGTCGCTGGTATCAGACGACATAATGTCTTATGTATATCACTGCTCTTTGTAGGGATGCAGTGGCATGTGAGAGGACAAGCAGTCGTGGGGCTATTTATGGTTGTCCGATCATTGTACTTTGGGACATTGTACTTTTAGGACGTAATGTGCACTTCTGGTTGTTATTTTAAATTGCCCATGTCTTCACATGTCTTTCAAATTCTTGACATCTGCACTAATAGCCTAAACCTCCATGGCATGATCCATCGGAGTATTTTGTTTGTTGTACAATTTTCAAGTGCGACCTTCCAATTTATGTTGTAACTGATAGGTTTGGCACCTCAGATAAGTTCTTGAAATACCAATGTCATATTTGGATTAGAAAAATAAGATTTAGTTCGATCATGCATGCAATTGCAATAACCCTACTCTGAGCTTTTATATACTGGTTAAAATAGTTAAATCTTCTAGATTCTTTTGCATATTTTCTTGGAATTATATTGGTCTATGAGAGCACCTTAGTTTTCACTAAGCGATAAAATATAGTTTCTATTTCCGTAATACAGGTCATTAGTGGTCACTTGGGATGGGTGTGATCTGTAGCATTTGATCCAGGGAACAAATGGTTTTGTCTTGGTTCTGCTGATAGGGCAATAACGGTAAGCCCCATAACCTGCATTCCTTTCTTAGAAATATAAGTTGAATTCATGTATACATGCAAGTAGTTGATACAACAACCTATTAGTTACTCAAAGGCTTTCTGTATTGGTGTCTGCATTTTTTAATGTTACATGCATCTATTTTTATTACATAACTGTTTTTCAGCTTTGGGACTCCATGTTGATGCGTTTTTACCTTAACATCTTATCATCTATTTTTCTTTAGGCAAGGAAGAAGGTTGTAGAGTGCGGGTGGATGTGAAAAGGAAGAGGATGGATGCGAGAAGAGAGAAGAGGGGTGAAAGAGGATATGGCTAGAAAGAGGGAGAAGGACAGGGTGGAGGCGCTTCTTGAGGATTTTTGTCTGACTGATTTCATACTCTCTTATAAATCATGGTTAGCTAGGTAAACCTTTTGTACGACAGCTCTTCTTCAAAAGGAAGTTTGATCTTTCGGCTTCTTATTTTAGGTCAATATCAAGTACAGTTTAGTTAATTTATATTAATGTTTATGTTTGAAATTGACGATTACCATTCTGGTTGAATGGGGGCATGGATAGAAGAGATTGCGAGTCGGGTATGGTGATGCCAACATTGTATTGGTGGCAGATAGATTTAAGTAACGTCACTGTTAAATCACCAGAATAAGTCTGCTCCCGTTGCAATGCACGGGTGTAAGTGAATCTAGTGCCACCCCTAATTGGTTTTGGAGTATTGACGACAAACCTGGTTGAGGGACTAATGTGTTTGTGAGAATTGCAGGATAACACAGGTAGAAGTCCCTCATTGATTCGGTTTTCCTACCAGAGATGACCCCTAAAAATGTATGAAGACATTGAAGTCAAAGGTGGTATGTGAAGACATTCACATTGAAGTCTATGACAAGAGAAGACATCGCATGGAGACTATGGAGTGCGAAGACTTAGTTGTTTCGTCGTTCTTTTTCTTCTTTGTTGAGTCATAGGAACCACCGTACTATTAAGTGGGGTCCAAGTGAACCAGTCAGAATGACTGAAGTGATGCTTAACCAAATCCTATGTCTTTGAGTGAAGACTATGAGAGCAAATCTTGTCCAGAGTTGGATAAGTCAGCTTTGCTTGTAGCCCAAGTAAAGTTGCCGTGTGTGTTTGAAATCTGACCGTTGGAACACGTGTCAGTTCCTTAGTGACCAAGGGTCATTTCAGACAAATCAGGCCGGGTTGCCTAGTGGCTATAAATAGCCCACCCCCTACAATCATAAACGGTTGGCTGCTCAGAGTTAGTGCATGGCTTTTGTCGTTTGAGAGCAACCCACGTCGAAGCCTTTGAGAGAGAATTCCTTGCGAGGATAAAGCCCTAAACACCCAGAGCCAAAGAGTGTTAGGCATCACTTAAGTCTTCCTGTCTGTGTGATCTAAAGACTTATTACACTTGAGGACTGTGAATCCTCCAGCCGGTTAGGCATCGCGTTCTGAGCATCCAAAAGTCATTGTGGATCGCCGGTGAACGAAGTCTGTGAAGGTTTGGAAGTCTACCTTGAAGACTTACCAGAGTGATTGGGCGAGGACTGGGTGTCCTTAGCTCAAGGAGAATAAGGTGAAGACGAGGTCTTCTGAGTTGAATCTCAGCCTCCCTAACCAGACGTACAATTGTCAGAGCAACTGGA
Organism: Triticum aestivum; assembly: GCF_018294505.1. Taxonomy (NCBI): domain Eukaryota; kingdom Viridiplantae; phylum Streptophyta; class Magnoliopsida; order Poales; family Poaceae; genus Triticum; species Triticum aestivum. The sequence goes on from NC_057806.1 coordinate 126,574,302, forward strand.
ACTGGTCCAACAAATCATTGTCTTCAACGAGTCACTGGTTTCATCATTCCCTTCCCTTTACTTACTATTGGTCCTTGTGAAGTCATTCAATGATTGCTTTATCTTTTGTCTTCACTGAGTGTCTGCTTGTTCTGATTGGCTTCACAATATCTTCCTACCTAATCTTTACTGCCTAGCTGCTATTAGTCATTGTGCTTTCACTCCATTGAATACTTGACTATGGTTTGCCTAGTGTAGTCTACCTTCTGCTGCATGGTAACAGGCTTATTTCTATCGTTTGTCTTCAAAACTTCCATGTTTTGAAGACTTTCATAAAAATCACCTATTCACCCCCTCTAGTCGATCACTAGCACTTTCAATTGGTATTAGAGCAAGGCACTCCCTTATTCTGTGTGATTCGTTTTAACCACCTGGAGTTTTAGCTATGTCGACTGCAGGGATAATTAAAGTCTCCGCTGCGTGCCCCGTCTTTGATGGAACTGAATATCCCTACTGGAAGAATAAGATGCGCATGCATCTTGAAGCCATTGATGTCGACCTATGGTATGTCGTCAAGAATGGCGTTCCCAAGGCTGGTGAAGGTGTCACCACTGCTGATGTCAAGAAGTTCGTTCAACTGGACTCCACTGCCAAGAACATCATCTGTGGTCATCTGACCAAAGGACAGTATGGCCGCGTGAGTGCTTTGAAAACATTTAATCTAGTCTGGGACTGGCTCTCCAAGGTCAACAAAGGCGTCTCAACCCAGAGAGATCAGAGAATCAGTGTCCTTCGCAACCTCTTCAACCGCTTCAAGAGAAATGACAATGAGAATGTTCAGCTCATGTTTGATCGACTCACTGACATCACAAATGAGCTTCAAGCCCTCGGCGCCACTGAGATCACCAAGCATGAAGTCGTTAAGACACTCTTGAGATCACTTGACAGCTCGTTTGACACCCTAGCCCTGATGATTCAAGAACGTCCTGACTTCAAAACACTCGATCCGTCTGACATACTTGAGAGGCTCAACACACACGAGTTTCAGCTTTCTGAGAAAAGAGACATCTACGGTCCCAACTATGGGCGAACTCGTGCCTTGAAGGCAAAAGCTGTCTCCTCATCTGAAGAAGAATCTGACAGCAGTTCTGATGATCCTGAAGACATTGGAAAGGAGCTTGCTATGCTTGTGAAGAAGTTCCAAAAATTCACCAAGAAGAAAGGCTTCAGAAAGTCTTCACGATCAAGCTCAAGGAATGATGAAGCTTATGCTCATGACTACAAGAAGAGAACATGCCACAAGTGCAAGAAACCTGGCCACTACATCTCTGAGTGTCCGAAGTGGGACAATGAGAACAAGAAGAAGAAGAGCAAGGAGTACGACTCTGACGACAAGAAGAAGAAGAAATACTCAAAGTCTTCTTCCAAGCCTTCCTCAAAATCTTCATCACACAAGAAGAGCTCATCTGGCAAGGCACGTGCGTTTGTTGGCAAGGAAATGGATTCAGAGGAGTCCGCTTCTGAGGAGGCGGAGGTGGAGTCTGAGGAGGAGTCCGATTCTGGCGTTGCGAGTCTGGCTACATCATACGTTGCCAAGTCCATCTTCAACACTGAAGACAATGACTTCATCACAGACACCGATGCAAATGACAAGGTCTACTCCGCTCCTACCTACTGCTTCATGGCACGCAGTGCCAAGGTAAACACACGCACTACTCACTATCAAACATCTAGTGAAGATGACTCTGATTGTGGTTCCAAACCCAGCTACAAAACACTTGCTAAAATTGCAACTGAACAACAGAAAGCTATGGAACATATTCAAAAACTGTTAGACAAAAGCGATGACCTATTAGACGCCGAAATGACTCGATCTCAGTCCTTGATTGAAGACATAAAAAATCTTCATGTTAAGTATGAGGAACTTGAAAGTCGTCATGAAACGCTCTCAACAACTAATGAAAAAGATTTCCTATGATTATCTTCAAAGGAAACAAGATCTTGAGAAATTGAGAGCGGCTCATGAAGATCTACAAAAAGAAAATGAGTCACTTCGCGCCAAACAGATCAGTTCCGCTCAGGAAGAATTTGAACCACCATGTCTTAAATGTATTGAGCGTGACAACACTACTTCTGTTGCTGGTTGTTCTACTGCTGCTACTATTGCAATATCTTCAACTGCTGATGTGCCAACTAACCCCTCTGCTGAGGATGCCACTGCTATTGCTGATGAGAATGCTAGGTTGAAGAAATTGCTTGAAACAGGGATGTTCAAAAGTCTCAAAGGGCATCAGACACTATGTGATGTCCTCAAAAGGCAGATCCTGAACCGAAACCCTAGGAAAGAGGGTGTTGGGTTCGAAAGGAAAATGAATGCTGATGGCTCTTACTGGAAACCTGAGCAGTACCCCAAAACCACATGGGTTGCTGCAAAGGGACCTTCAGTGGATCCATCCACCCTATTTGGCTTCACTTGTGCTAATCCCATTGTTATTGATGAATCCTTTGATGCAAACTATAAACTGTTTAAGAATCAGGATGGTGAAGTGTTTGCCAGGTATATTGGTACTAACTGCAGGAATGGGCCGCCTATGAAGAAGGTCTGGGTGCCGAAAAGGTGTTTGGAGAATCTTCCTGTGAATGTCGTCATGACACCACAAGTGAAGAAGACAAACCCCAGACCACAGCTTCATATGGTCCAAAGGCTTCATACAGACAGAGGACTCACCTGAGTCACACTAACGCAAATGTTTTGCAGGGAAACCTTACTCAGGCCTATGAATATGAGCGCGTTTCATCAAACCGCCATGTTCATAAGACCAACAACCATTCTGCCTATTCTTATGAGTACTATTGTTCACCTGTAAGACTTTTTGCTAGGGCTCCAAAGCCAAAGTTCTCAGATGCTGCACTTAGGCTCATTGCTTCGAAGCCACCCTTGAAGATGTGGGTGGCTAAGAAAGCTTAACTCTCTTTTGCAGGGAAAGGTCTCCAGCCGAAAACCAAAATCGTCTGAAGCTATTGCTGGGGACCTTAAACATCTTGTAGGGCGCAAGATCAAATGCCCAAATGGTCTTATTATGTATTTTGTTCCTGAGTCGCTTGCTACTTGCCCTATCAGTCCTAACCTCGATCTAAACTTTCATAATCCACTTGCTCGTCAAATGTTTTTGCTTCACAACTCTCTTCATGAAGCCTATCACCCTAACTGCACTGTAGGGTACGACACCAGCTGCTTCAGAATGGATTATTGATAGTGGGTGTACTAATCACATGACTGGCAAGCGAAGCCTTCTTATGGACTCAACCTTACGTCCATCTGACAAAAGTCACATCACATTTGCTGACACTGGTAAAAGTAAGGTATTGGGTCTAGGTAGAGTTGCAATCTCAAAGGATCAACACATGAATAAAGTCATGCTTGTTGAATCCCTTGGTTTCAACTTAATGTCTGTCTCAATGCTTTGCAATTTAAACATGATTGTGATGTTTGGAAAATATCGTTGCCTTGTTCTAATGGAATCTGACAAGTCTCTAGTGTTTGAAGGGTATCGGAAAGATGATTTGTACGTGGTAGATTTCTCAGCAGGACCACAGCTTGCCGTATGTCTTCTAGCAAAAGCTTCAGAATGCTGGCTCTGGCATTGGAGGCTAGGGCATGCTGGCATGAGGAACTTGCACACTCTTGCAAGAAAGAAGCATGTCATAGACATCGAGGGCGTCAAGTTCAAGAAGGATCACTTATGCGGTGCCTGTGAAGCAGGAAAGATGACGAGGGCCAAGCATCCCTCGAAGACAATCATGACAACGACTCAACCCTTCGAACTGCTCCACATGGACCTTTTCGGTCCCACTCATTACTCAACTCTTACTACTACTGCTTGTCTCTATTGCTTTGTCATTGTTGATGATTATTCAAGATATACTTGGGTGCATATAATCCTATACAAGACTGAAGTGCAGGATGTCTTCAGACGCTTCGCCAGTCGAGCAATGAACAACTATGGCATCAAGATAAAGCACATCAGAAGTGACAATGGCACTGAATTCAAGAACACTGGCCTAGATACGTATCTTGATACTTTGGGCATCACACATGAATTCTCAGCTCCGTACACGCCACAGCAGAATGGCGTCGTCGAACGCAAGAACAAAACACTTATTGAGATGGCCCGGACGATGCTTGATGAATACAAGACTCCAAGAAAATTCTGGCCTGAAGCCATTGATACTGCATGCCATATCATCAACTGTGTTTATCTTCACAAGCTTCTGAACAAGACATCCTATGAGCTCCTTACTGGCAAGAAGCCAAATGTCAGTTACTTCAGAGTATTTGGTGCCAGGTGCTGGATCAAGGATCCACATCACACTTCAAAATTTGCACCAAAAGCACATGAAGGTTTTATGCTTGGATATGGAAAGGATTCGCACTCCTACAGAGTCTTCAACCTCTTTCATTATAAAGTGGTTGAAACTGTGGATGTGCGGTTCGATGAGACTAACGACTCGCAAAGAGAGCACCTGCCAAATGTGCCAGATGAAGTTCCATCCAGTGAATCAATCAAACTTATGGGAACTGGAGAAATCATACCATCTGAAGCTCAGCCTGAAGAGGAACTTATAATTTCCGCACCTGATCAACCTGAAGACAATGCTCAGCCTGAAGACAATCCTTCTAATGATGACAATGATCAGCAAGAGCAAAATTTTCGTCCTGTACATCCTCGTGTTGCAAATGAAGTACAGATTGAGAGAATAATTGATAGCATCAATGCACCAGGTCCACTCACTCGTTCAAGGGCAACACAGCTAGCAAATTTCTGTGGGCACTTCGCATTTGTCTCAATATTTGAACCCAAGAAAGTTGATGAAGCCTTTATGGAACCTGAATGGATTCAAGCTACGCAAGAAGAGCTTCAACAGTTTGAGCTGAATAATGTATGGGAACTGGTTAAGCATCCTGATCCTCGCAAGCACAATATAATAGGCACCAAATGGATATATCGCAACAAGCAAGATGAGCATGGTCAAGTTGTCAAAAACAAAGCTCGTCTCGTTGCTCAAGGATACACTCAAGTTAAAGGGATTGACTTCGATGAAACATTTGCTCCTGTGGCTAGGCTTGAAGCCATACGCATACTGCTGGCCTATGCAAATCATCATAACATTCTTCTGTATCAAATGGATGTGAAGAGCGCTTTTCTCAATGGCAAGATTGACGAAGAAGTGTATGTTGCACAACCGCCTGACTTTGAAGATCCAAAACATCCTGATATGGTGTACAAGCTCAACAAGGCACTGTATGGCCTCAAACAAGCCCCTAGGGCTTGGTATGACACACTCAAAGACTTCCTGAAGAGCAAAGGCTTCAAACCTGGTTCCCTCGACCCCACTCTCTTCACAAAGACATATGATGGTGAACTGTTTGTGTGCCAAATATATGTGGATGACATTATCTTCGGCTGCACCAATCAGAAATACACTGATGAGTTTGGATATATGATGCCAGAGCAATATCAGATGTCCATGATGGGAGAGCTGAAGTTCTTCCTTGGTCTTCAAATACGTCAGCAACGCAATGGAATCTTTATATCTCAAGAGAAATACCTCAAAGATTGCCTGAAGAAATTTGGAATGCAAGATTGCAAAGGCTACACAACGCCAATGCCAGCCAAACATCATCTGGGTCCCGACAACAATGGTAAAGAGTTCGATCAAAAGGTATATTGCTCCATGATTGGTTCCTTGCTTTATTTATGTGCATCTAGGCCAGATATCATGCTTAGTGTTTGCATGTGTGCCTGGTTCCAAGCGGCACTAAAGGAATCGCATCACTTAGCTGTGAAGCGAATTCTCAGATATTTGGCTCACACCCCAACACTAGGATTATGGTATCCAAAGGGCTCAGAGTTTGATCTAGTTGGATTCTCGGATGCTGATTATGCTGATGACAAGGTGGATCGCAAGTCTACATCAGGCACATGTCATTTTCTGGGACGATCACTTGTATGTTGGTCTTCAAAGAAGCAGAACTGTGTATCTCTCTCCACTGCTAAGTCTGAATACATTGCTGCTAGATCTTGCTGCGCTCAGCTTCTATGGATGAAGCAAACACTCAAAGACTATATCATTCACCTGAAGCAAGTGCCACTCTACTGCGACAACGAAAGCGCCATCAAGATTGCCAACAACCCAGTTCAGCACTTGAAGACAAAGCACATTGAAATTCGTCATCACTTTCTCAGAGATCATGTTGTGAAGGAAGATATTGATATCATACACATCAACACTGAAGAGCAATTGGCAGATATCTTCACCAAGCCCTTGGATGAGAAGAGGTTTTGCAAGTTACGGTGTGAGCTAAATATCTTGGAATCCTCAAATGTCCTGTGATCAGGCACACATCCTAACACTTATGCATGTTGATGACTTAGATGTGCAACACACGAAGTAAAGTATATCTTCAATAAATGAAGACTTACATTCTGAGTGTGAATACATTAACGTGGAATTTGACTTCGGAGCGCCGCGATAATTGTGCGCTGTGTCTGGGTCTAATACTTCCTATACGGTGGGTAACGCCACCACCAAAATTCTTCTGTTGAAGTGTTTTACCCATGGCGTTACATTTGCTATGTCTTCACATTTGGTTTGTCTTGAATTTCAACTTGTCTTCATGATTATCTTCACTATGTTGACTTGATTGTCTTCTCATATATACTTACCAGTGTTCTGTCCTCTACATCATTCACTTATAGCTACGTCTTCCTTGTTGAATCTTTTGAACTAAGTGAATGTGATCGGACCCTAATCTCTCTATGCTTTCTATCTCAAACTCTATCTATCCAAATCATATGCATTCTATTAAAACTGTCGAATGTCTTCTCCGCGTCCTTGTCAGCAGAAGATACAGAGACAAACATTAAGTCCGTTTTCAATGCTAATTCCTTCACCTGAAACCCGCAGAAGTGGGAACAACCACCCGACAATCCAGGCGTGCGTGGGAACGTGGAACAACCTCCGATATGTTGCATGATAGCCACGTGTCCTTTAGATGTGAATCGCCAGGGGCACCTGTGTAATAACACTATGCCGTCCCTATCCCTATAAATACACGCCTCACCACAGTCATTATCCCTTCTTCCACTCTCGCACAAACCCTAGCGCCACCTCTAGCCCTCGACAATGCCGGCGACGAAGCGCTTAGCTGCCGCGACCTCACCGACGTCGTCTTCACGCCGGCCACGGACATCGTCTTCTCCGCGTCGCCGTAGGTGTCCTCCGTCACCAAGTTAGGGCACAGACGATCGAACTGCTCGGCCTCCTCTCCCACTCCGTCTAGCAGTTCTTCATGTGGTAAATAAAACTTCCTTTTTACGGCCCTTTAATCCTATAGATTCATCACTTTCTACCACAAGCAGTTTCTGTTCACACAAGTTGGATCTATTTCATACTGCATCTCATAATATGCCTAGTATGTTCACTTATGCTTCACAAAGTAGTTAGATTCCTCACTTGTACTTATTCATGGATTCGTACAAATCTGGAACCAACTCACTATCTATGAGTGAATGTCTTCGCACTATGAGGTCAATGTCTTCTAAACTGATTTATCTTCAAAATCTCCTGAGAATGCATATGACCTCTTCCCCTTCCCTCGCACCTTAATGCTGTCACAGGTACATGTCCGTGGGAGAATCCCTTGGTTCTCATAGTCTGCATTCGTTTGCAGAATTCTTACAACATCACATTAACTCTCCCGAAGCCAGTTCCTGTTTGACCAGAAAGCGGAAGCCCTTGAAGCCATTAAGGCCTCCTTTGGTTTGTAGGATTTTTGTAGGAGTTCTATAGGATAGGATTTGCAAAGGAAAAATTCCTATGAAGCCCTTTGGTTTGTAGGAATGGATTCCTATTCCTATGTAGGATAGGAATCAATCCTTCACGTTTTGGAGGAAAAAAAACATTAGTCTAGACTCAATGGAAAAAATCCTATCCTATGCACCAAATGACATATCTTTCTCTATAGGAATTGACATGCATGTCATCTCACTTCCTATGATTTTCCTATTCCTATAAAATTCATATCCTATGAACCAAAGAAGGCCTAAACGTGTTGAAGCCCTTCAGTTTAAGCTTCATGGCACCAGAGAAACCTACAAGAAAGGGTGGCAGACAGCGTCGCGGCAATACCTCAAGAGATTTGCCTCCTGACCTCTATGAGCTATACAAGACAGATCCAGAGGAGGACTACAATCAGCGAAAAACTCGAATCCAATGGATTCGAAGATATTGGGCAGAACAATGGTTCAAGTACAGGTCCGTGACCTAGCAGTATGCTGAGAAGAATGCCATCAAACGACCATGGGGAGACATTCTATACAGAAATCTTCAACCCAAGTCTAGAGCTGAAGCACCATTGAACAAGGATTCTATCCTTGCATGGTCCGTGGACCACAGCCTGCGGATGCAGACCCATCTTCATTATTATGGTGCCGCGATGATAAGATGTTCAAGCGCAATCTTCAGTGCCAGGAACTCAGCCAAAGAGAACAAGAAGTCACGAGGCTTAGACTTGAATCCAGGCCCCTCTGCTCCTCGTGCTGATGGCACACGCGAAGCTGAACCCAATCTTGTTGGGCCCTTCTACAACCTGGAAGGTCTCATCACTCATATCATGGTTCAAGGGACAGCCGTGGATGAGCTTGCAGATGACGCTAAAACTTGTCGGTGTTCTGAGAACGGGGGTCCCCAGACTTGCCTGCCTACGGCCTGCGGCGTGGCTCAAAGGGGGGCCCAGCACGGCCCATCTTCACCAACACAGACTCAAGACCCTCGTGAGGGGGCCAAGCCTCGCGGGGCGGACGACGCGGAGCTTCCTCAGGCACGGCCTCATCAGGCTGGCTCGCGAGGAGGTGGAGAGATCAAGGCGGGGTACCTCACGAGGTGCCCGTGACGCAAGCCATGACGACCAAGGGCGCCAGGCGGGCGCAAGCCCGCGCAGTGTCCTCCTTTCTCCTTTGGTGCAAAGGGGGCAAGCGCAGCCGCGGAGTACCGAGGCATCAGGCAAAGGTTTCCATTTCGGTGCAACAAGACCAAGACCAGGAGGACTACAAGACGAAGGTCATTGTGGAGCCCAAGACGGTGTCACCACTAGAGCTTTGTGCAGACGAAGACTACTTTTGTCAGGATAACTGGTACTAGCTGTCCCCTTTCAAATTAGCCCGCCATTGTTGGCTCCCTTCCCGCTCGATATTTGGGAAGAGGACCAGGGCCTCTATAAATAGGACCAGCCACCCGTAGAATCGAGAAAGAAGGGGACAATCGAGAAGAGAGAGGACGATCGAGAAGAGAGAGAGAGAGAAGGGTGACTGAACTCCTCCCAGCAGTTCATCCCCCCCAGCCAAGAACAGACCCTCGCGAGGCTGTTCTTCCTTGTATTGTTCATCATCATCAGCCCAACAGGCAATCCACCATACCACACACTGGAGTAGGGTATTACACCACAACGGTGGCCCGAACCAGTATAAACCCTGTGTCTCTCGCGTTGTTCTTTCCATAGCTTAGATCTTTGCGCGGCGGAGGGGTGTAGGTAGGTAGGAGGCGAAATCTCCGTGTGCACCCCAGTGTTCGAACCTCAAGGGTCTGCCGGAACCCGAAATCTGACATTTGGCGCGCCAGGTAGGGGTGCGCCGGAATTCATCTTCCACCACCCCGTTCTCCTCCGACCATCACGCCCATGTCTGACGCTCGTCGGGCCCGCGCTGAGCGCCGGACCGCTCTCGCTTCCCGCGTCGCCCAGACGGCCCCTGTCGGCGGGCGTCCTCGCCGTTCCCCGTCACCTGCCGTCAACGCCGCCACCGGCCCGGCGGGGGATGCGCAGCAAGCATCGTCTCAGCATCCGTCCGTGCGGCAAGACGGCCACACCGCGACTCCCTCGCTCACCCCAGCTGGTTCTTCGTCCCGCGCGCTCCGCGCGCCCATGGAGGCTCGAGCTGCGCTCATCGCGGCAAACGAGCTCCTGCGCTACCATCCCATTGAAGACGTCTACGAAGAATGGCTCGACTGCGTCGCCGAGCTCGTCCGTGCCGCAGGGGGCTCTCCTGCTTCGTCTGTTCCGCTGCACGCACCCCGCCCCGTGCGGGCGACAAAGCTCCGGCGGCGCCCCGGCCGCCTCCTCCTCAGGAAGGCGCCATGGCTCCAAGGCGCGTGGCCCCTGGGCGGAACCCGCTCCCGTCAGGTGCCAGCACGGCAAGAGCAGAGCTGCCAAGAAGTCCCTCGCCCGCAAGAAGCTGCCCGGGCGCTCCCTGCTCCAGCACGTCGCGACCATGCTCCTGCTCCCGCACGTCAAGACCCCGCACTGCTCCCAGCTGCAGTGTGAGGGGACATGCAAGACCAAGCTCTCCGCCACCCAAGGCCTCCTGTGGCCACAGCAGGCTGCCGCGCCTTCACCACCGAGCTACACAACGTCGCATGGCCCGACAAGTTCTAGCCAGACCTGCCTCCTCGTTACGACGGCACCGCTGACCCCGCGGAGTTCCTCCAGCTCTACGAGCTGTGCATCGAAGTTGCCAATGGAGACGAGAAGGTCATGGCGAACTGGTTCCCCATGGCGCTCAAGGACGGGGCTCACACCTGGCTCCTGAACCTGGCTCCAGGCACGATCTCCTCCTGGGACGAGATGCGCACCCGCTTCATCGCCAACTTCCAAGGTACTCGCGACCGGCCACCCGCCGTGAGCGACATGGGCCGCATCAAGCAACAACCCGGGGAGACCCTGCAGAAGTACATCCATCGCTTCAACAACGCACGCCTCAAGATTCCCAAGGTGACTGAGGAGGCCAGCAACTCAGCCTTCTCCGACGGCGTGCGCGATGTCAAGATGAAGGAGGAGCTGGCGATGCATGAAGACCTGTGCACTTCCTTGGAGCTGTTCAACTTGGCAACCAAGTGTGCCAGGGCTGAGGAAGGGCGTCTCTCCCTCCTCGAGCTGCCTGCCGCAGACCCAGAAGAGAAGAAGCCCAAGGCCAAGGATGTGAAGCGCAAGGGGGCTGCCGTGCTCATGGCAGAACCAGACACCAAGCGGGGCAGAGATCAGCCCGAACCTTCTAAGGGCAGCCGGTACTGTGTGTACCACGACCTCCACACCCACAACACCAACGAATGTCAAGAGCTCCGAGCCGTGCGAGAAGGAAGGATCGGCCGTCGCCCTGACCGTGGTGACCGGGGCTACGGTTGAGGAGGAGGAAGGAACGCAGGACGCTGGGAAGACCATGGCTCGCGCCAAGGGTGGCGCGATCAACATCGCGAGGATCGCTGGCAAGACCCGCCTCGCGAGGGAGATTGGAGGGATCAGCCTCGCGAGGATCGCCCGCAAGGCAACGCAGGCCTCCCTCCGCTGCCGCCGCAGCCAAGGAGAAACGAGGACCGCCACCAGGACGAGGGGCTGGGGGCTTCCAGGAGCCGCGCGCGATCGCCTGCATCCTGGGCGGGGCTCAAGCCCCAGCCTCTCAACGCATCTTCAAGCAGTTCGCCCGCGAAGTGAATGCAGTCCTCCCTAGGCTCGAAGCCACGCGCCCTCTCAGGTGGTCGGCGTGCGCCATCACGTTCAGCTCAGCAGATCAGCTCAAGTGTGCGGCTACAGCCGGAGTCCTCCCGATGCTTTATTCCCCAATCGTTAGCAACGTGGTGGTCACCAGGACCCTCATCGATGGCGGGGCAGGGCTCAACGTCCTGTCCGTGGAAACATTCAACAATCTCCAAATGCCCTACAGCTAGCTTCAGCCAACCAAGCCTTTCTCCGGAATCACCGACGGCTCCACGGTCCCGATTGGGCAGGTCCGCCTCCCTGTCACCTTTGAGGCACGCGACAACTACCGCACCGAGCTCATCGACTTCGACGTCTCTCACATTCGCCTGCTGTACAACGCCATCCTTGGGTACCCAGCACTGGCCAAGTTCATGGCCGTAACTCACCACGGCTACAACGTCCTCAAGATGCCAGGAAGTGGCGGAGTCATCACGGTGCCCTGTGAAGAGAAGGACGCGGTGTGTTCCCTGGAACGAACCTTTCAGGCCGCGTCACTGGAAGACCCGGATCGCGGAAGCAGGAGGCCTCCCGAGACCGCCCCCAAGAAGAAGAAGACATCGTCCGGCCCGACCACTCAGGAGGAAGGCCCCTCTGGGCCCGCGCCTGTCCAGGGGGAACCTCCTTCCATCACATAGGAAAGCGTGCCCTGCGCCCTCCTCAGGCAGGGCCCGGGGGCTCTCCCCTGGAGGGCCACCGACCTAGCTAGGGTCACGAGGGAGGCGCTTGGGCACCACATGGAGGCGTGTTTTGAAGCACGTTTCCCTCAAGAAGGAGCAAGGCAAGGAGAGCCAGACCCTCAGGAGTTCATCAGCAAGGCCATTCAAGAGCTACAGGAGTCAAGAGTCATGAAAGGCGGCCGCCGCCTACCAGTAGTGGCTCCCCATCCAGGCGAGGATGGTGGGCTGCGCATCTGCATCGACATACCAGGGCTCAACCGAATCGCCTCTCTGGAGCGCCTCTGGCCCTCGCGAGTGGGGCGCTGCGGAGGTCTACCCCACAGCTACGTTCGCATGCCTTACGGCTTGCCGAACACGGCTGCCGCGTACCAGCGCCTCATGAGGGGCATCACGGGGGCACAAGAGGCCAGGCGTTCCGCAGCCCTGGCAGGGATGGAGATGGTCCGCGAGGAGCCGCCAGCGCCTCCGGAACCTCCTAAGGCCCCTGGGCCTGGGGGCTCGTGAGGATCGGCTTCCGCAGCCCACCAAGTCTGCTACACCAACACCCCTTCGTCCTCAACGTCATCAGGTAACATCTTTCAAGTTTCACTTCCAGCTGGGAGCGCCCCCCAGGGCTGCATTATTCCCAGGCCGCGTGGGTCCGTCCCTGCGGCGTGTATCCCTTTTATTTCATGTTGTTAGCTTACCTTGTTGGGGGCGCCCCTCGGGCTGCATGATCGCCAAGTCGCTCGGGCCAGGCCCAGCGGCATGTATTCCATTTGCGTTTATTTTCGGTTAGACATTAGACCCGCCATGCTTGATTATTTGATGCCGGTCCACGGCACCTCTTCTTCTCCATGCCGACCACTTGCACATTAAAGGGGGGGTACCTGAGCATCGCGACTCAGGGCTCTTACTGGCTCTCCAGCCCTCACCCTCTGGCCTTGTCCACGGCATCGCGACCTGGCATACCAGCGACGGCTGAGACCAGCTCGAGGGCCGGGACCCGAGGACGTAGAGTGCCAACATCTAACCAAATTTGCAGGGACACATCACAAGATAAGGCCCAGTGCCAGGCGCAACCCGCCTAGAGGTAGGGCCCCGTGAGTCCCGCGCTGGCTCATGGGTGCCCAGATACACCTCGCCAGGCCCTACCGTGCCAGCCACGTGTTAGGGCGGGGCTGTACACGCCCCGGGGGCTCCTCCTAGAGGGGTCCCCCCTCCCACGTACCAGTGGAAGCACCATGCTCCGTGCTGGCTGACGACACTGTCGAGGAGCGGCTATGCCCGTACACATACGGAAGCGCTATGCTCCGCGCTGGTGATAAACAACTGAGGGTGCCCCCCGAGCCGCATCAACCTCAGGGAGCCCAGAGCTCAGTGTCTAGCCTCATCGTAACGCCTCCCCTCGGGAGTGCCGCGCGAGGGGGCTGGGCACGGGGGCTGCGCCTGGGTCACACCCAGACGCACGTCGCCCAGCCAGGTCCCCCCGGGCCTGGTTCGTCGCGCGTCTCTCCCCGAGCGGAGCCAAGGTACGGAGGCCGTTTGAGCGTCAAAGGGGACTCTTGAGCATCGCGACTCAGGAGCCTAACTGGTCACATAGCCCCTCACTCCTTAGTTCCGAAAGGCTAACGGCGGTTGAGGTATGCGCGCGGCCGGGCTCTGCAGACGTAGAACGGTAGATCCACCCACATCACACCTCCCTACTCGCTGTTCATGCGCCAAGGGGGACTCCTGAGCATCGCGACTCAGGAGCCTAACTTGTCATGTAGCCCCTCACTCCTTGGGCCCGTCCTGGTTTCCGGTCGGGACCAACGCTGGGTGAGGCATGCGCGGGGCCGGGCTCTGCCGACGTAGAACATAAGCAAGTAGGAAGGAAAAGCGCCAATTTCAAGGAATTCAAAAGCAAATATTACAGTCCACACTGTTATCTCAATGCCAAACACAAGTTTAAACGCCTCCCCGAGGCATGATACATGTGCAGGAATTAAAGGCAGGACAGGAGCCACAACAGAGTCACTTATCGGTGGTGGAGCAGCGCGGAGTGGGTTCGCCTCATGGAGCAGTGGGGTCGGCAGCGCCTTGCTTTGGCTTGGTGCTGAAGGCTCGGAACTTCCCCAGCAGAGCCTCCGCGTGACCCTTCACGGCCTCGGCAGCAGCAGCGGCATGCTCGCCGCTTACTGGCTCCAGCAAGCTGTCGAGGTCGACGCCGGGATCGCGAAGGTAGATGTGGGTGAGGACCCGTGTCAGTGCTGCAGAAGACAGGACACGCGCCTCGGCCTCGGCCGTGGGGCCAAGGCCAAGGGCGACATCTTCAAGAGCGCGAACCAGGAAGGGAAGCAGCTTGGCGGGGCCGTCCTCGGCGCCAGCGAGCGGGCTCTCCAGGCCGCTATCGTAAAGCGTCCTCAGCGAGGAGCGAGCCTTCGCCTCCATCTTCGTGAAGGCCACGCGGTCCTCGGCAAGAACCAGGGCCTTGTCGTCCAACTCGGCCTTCCTCGCCCCCAACTCCTGCTCCAGCGCGCCTAGGCGGTCGCGGCGTTTCCTGAGCTTGACCTCCCTCTCCTTGACGGCCGCCTCGCGAGCCTTCACGCCTCCTTCCTTTTCTTGGCAAAGGCGGACCTCTTTCGCGAGCTGGTCCCGCAGGCCTTGCAGCTCGTCCTCCAGTGCCTTGCAACGACCACGGACGTCGACCACCTCCCCCAGGGCTGCGTCACGAGTAGCCTTCACCTCAAGGACGGCCTGCTTCTCCTCGTCGCAAGCCGTCGAGGCCTGGACCAGCGCCGCCCAAATCGAAGCGTCGGAGTGAACCCATCCTGAAGCCAGCTCCAAGCGCCAGACCACCAAGCGAGGCTCAGCGCCAAGAAGATCCTGCCGCAGTCGGTCCAGCTCAGCAACAACACGATCCAGAACGGCAGAAGGAGTCAGAGAGACAGCAGCCGGTGGAGTAGGAGGAGAAGGCGGCAGCGCGGCCACAGCATCCTGAGGCGGAGTCTGCCGCGCCCCAACGGCTGTAGTGGCGGCGGCAGGCAAGGACACCTCGAGAGTCACTTGGGCCATGGGGGCTGAGCTCGCCCCAACCGGCTCAGCCAGGCCTCGCAAGGACGACCGGGCAGGAGAAGCCTGTGCATCGCGGTCACCCTCCTTCGCGGGCAGAGGCGCTGCCGCGGATGGAACCTCAGGAGCTCCCTTTGACTTCTTTGCTGCGGGCGCCAGCCTATCCAAGAGATGCGGACGTCAAGCCTCAGAAGCAGAGTAAGAAATAAAGACAAGAATCAAATGCTTACGGGTCGTCGCCAATGAGCTGGCTGGAAGGGTCAACCTCGGGAAGCTTGGAAGCGGAAGGTGCGTCTGCGGTCCGCCTCGGGGCCGGGGCAGACCCGCGGGAGATCAGCCCGGTCCTGTCCTTCTTCGGGATTGGGGCAAGCTCCTGCCGTCTTGCTCGTCGTCATCCTCGTCGTCATCCTCGTCGCCATCGCTTGGAGAGAGGCGGAGAACGCGGGACCTGTGCCGGGGGAGGGGAGCCCTCGACTCTCCGTCAGTCGCCTCGGAGTCAGGCCCTTTTTCCCGCTCCCCTCCTTCCTCCTCCGCTGGAGTCGTCGGAGGGCATGTCCACCGGTTCCTCGGGAGTTTCCATGGGCACGGGCCCATCCTCGTTGAAGACGGGCATGGACTCCACTACCTACTCCCAGTCGTCGCGGAGGAACAAGGGCGTAGGAGCGCCCACCAACCTCGCCACATCGCCCCGACCAGAGATTGGAGGACCGCAGCCAGATCTCCGTCGGCCAAGGCCGCGGGGCTCGGACGGGGCCTCCACATCGGAAGTGAGTACTGCCGAAGCGGAGCCAGCTGGTGCTCCAAGAATTCCCTCAGCAGCGATGCGCCGGTCAGCTTCGCCGCCGCCATGTTGGCCGGCCTCAGATCCGCGTCCATCTTTCTCCAACACCAGCTTCGCGCGGGGGTCCGCGAGCTCCGCTCGACCCCAATCGCTGGAGCTCGTGGGCTACTCCGTGGGCAAGATCAGCCGAGGGTGGATGCGCCCAGCATCCACCAAGACCCACTTGCTCCTGAAGCCCTCAATCCTTTTCCCGGGGTTCGAAATGGTAATGGCGCCACCGTACGCGATGAAG
The DNA here is from genome assembly GCF_018294505.1 of Triticum aestivum. Classification (NCBI taxonomy): domain Eukaryota; kingdom Viridiplantae; phylum Streptophyta; class Magnoliopsida; order Poales; family Poaceae; genus Triticum; species Triticum aestivum. The sequence continues at coordinate 126,590,654 of NC_057806.1, forward strand.
CTCGCGCACGCGGAAGCAGGACCACGAGAGGTCCGGAGGTAGAAGTAGTGGCGCAGCAAGGCCACTGAGGGCTGCACCCCTATGTGAGCCTCATAGTAATAGGCGAAGATTGCCAGGAGAAGGACGGAGTTGGGGTGGAGATGCAGAGCCTGTAGCTTATAATGGCGCAGGATAGAGAAGAAGAACTCGGAGAAGGGAGGCACCAGGCCAGCAGCAATGGCACTTACAAAGAACGGATAAAAGGTGCTCCCTTGACCCTCAGGGGTGGCGGAGCCGGCCTTGAACACCTTTGCCCCGTTGATGCCCCGCGCCGTCGCCATCCGGCGCAACCGGGCAAGGCTCGCCTCTGACACGTTCGGCGAGTCTAGGGCAGACGAGTACCAAGCTACGGCCGGGGGCTGACGAGGCGCCATGGCTTCCTAGGTCACACAGTCGAAGTAGATTTGGAAATTTTGGAGGAAGGAAGAAGAGGCGCAAGAAAGGGGATCTGAGCAGCAACCGGGGAAAGCAAGAAGCAAAGCCTAGGCGGATGCCGCTCCTTTATCAACTCGCGCGGTTGCTAAGGCGCCCACATCCAATCAACCGCCACGCGGCGCCCGAGGCCGCAGGCTGTTAGGGCCCGCGGCGCTTTGCTCTTGCCCTTCCGCCTCCCTGCACGGCCAAGTCCGGGCGCGCCTTGGGCCCAGGGGCTACTATTGGCGTTCTGGGAACGGGGGTCCCCAGACTTGCCTGCCTGCGGCCTGCGGCGTGGCTCAAAGGGGGCTCCAGCACGGCCCATCTTCACCAACACAGACTCAAGACCCTCGCGAGGGGCCAAGCCTCACGGGGCGGACCACGCGAAGCTTCCTCAGGCACGGCCTCATCAGGCTGGCTCGCGAGGAGGCAGAGAGATCAAGGCGGGGTACCTCACGAGGTGCCCGTGACGCAAGCCATGACGACCAAGGGCGCCAGCCCGCGCAGTGTCCTCCTTTCTCCTTTGGTGCAAAGGGGGCAAGTGCAGCCGCGGAGTACCGAGGCATCAGGCAAAGGTTGCCATTTCGGTACAACAAGACCAAGACCAGGATGACTGCAAGACGGAGGTCATTGTGGAGCCCAAGACGGCGTCACCACCAGAGCTTTGTGCAGGCGAAGACTACTTTTGTCAGGATAACTGGTACTAGCTGTCCCCTTTCAAATTAGCCCGCCATTGTTGGCTCCCTTCCCGCTCGATATTTGGGAAGAGGACCAGGGCCTCTATAAATAGGACCAGCCACCCGCAGAATCGAGAAAGAAGGGGACAATCGAGAAGAGAGAGGACGATCGAGAAGAGAGAGAGAGATAGAAGGGTGACTGAACTCCTCCCAGCAGTTCATCCCCCCAGCCAAGAACAGACCCTCGCGAGGCTGTTCTTCCTTGTATTGTTCATCATCATCAGCCTAAGAGGCAATCCACCATACCACACACTGGAGTAGGGTATTATACCACAACAGTGGCCCGAACCAGTATAAACCCAGTGTCTCTCGCGTTGTTCTTTCCATAGCTTAGATCTTTGCATGGCGGAGGGGTGCAGGTAGGTAGGAGGCGAAATCTCCGCGTGCACCCCAGTGTTCGAACCTCAAGGGTCTGCCGGAACCCGAAATCCGACAAATCTGATGAAGCGCATGCACCGCCGAAGCCAGAGAAACTGAAGAAGCCTAAAGCTTCAAAGCCTGCTCCTGCACCAAAGGTCTTACAAGCGAAGCCTCTGGCCACTGCACATCCTGAACACGGTGTGCAGTCTGAAGATTTGTCACGCATCTCCAAGCCTTCCAGAGTGAAGATGCCCTTGCAACCCACTAACCAAGAACTGACTGCTGCTGCTATTCTGCACAATGACGCCATTGATCTGTCCAGCGATGAAGATCTTGCAGATGACGCTCTTGAGCAACTGATTAAGAGCAAGGAAGAAGCAGAAATCTTCAATGATTTGCCTCTCTTTGACGTAGCAATCCTTCACAACTTCATTGATGAGTGGTTTGAAACCCCCAATCTCAGCTTTGATGATCTGCAACTTCCGATTGGCCTCAGCGTCGCTTTCACTGGCGCCATTGCTTCTGAGCTAGCTCTAGCTCAGCGCATTGTTGAACTGAAGCAAAAGATCGACTATGAGAAAGCTCGGTTCAAGCAGCACATGGCAAAGCTCAGCATGCAAGATGTCAAGAACTTCAAGATTATGCTGCACGAGCTCAAGGAAGCCTTTCTCAAGAAACGCGAAGAAGCTAAAGGTTCCCGTGAGCGCATGAAAAGTCTGGCTGACAAGTGTGTGCAAGCCTACAATGAAGCTGAAAAGCGCAAGGCTCTTGGGCGTCCTGGCATCGATCCCAGGATGGCTGCAAAGAAGAAGAAGAAGCCAGCTGTGGCCGAACCCGAGGCAACAAGGCAGGAAGTACATCCCATTGTCTTCCCTGCCAGTATGATAGGTTCGAAGCCTAAGGTCCCCATAGTGGCTTCAGAACTAAAGAAGACAAGGGCTGCCGAGGCTGAAGCCAGAAAGAGGAAAAATCTTGAAGCTTCTGATGCCGCTCCCTCCAAGAAGAAGCGCAAAACCAAGAAAGATCGGGCTGCTCCCGCAGAGCCCCTTGTTGTCGAGCCCATCTCGGTTGCTTGTCCTGCCTCTTCGCATCAAGAACGACGGATGATAGTTCATGAGCCTGCTTCCACAGAGGCTCCTGAAGCTGAACATATTCCAGCAGTTGACCCCACCGCTGCTGAAGACATTGGTCACCATGACAATGTTGAAGATGATGAAGTCCTTCCTCAGATCGAGCACCAATTGGTATCATCGCCTGTGCTCACACCCAGCAAACTCATCAGCATTGGTCGTCCTCTAACGCCAACTTCTCAGGATGCATCATGGGCTGATCACCCACAGAGACAAGACACTCCAAGCTCTCCCCAACCCCAAGCTACCCCAACAGTGCAAGATGATGATGACTTTGTGGCCCAGCACACTCCATCTCCACAAACGTCGCCCGTATTACGCAGGCTTCGCAAAGGACCAAGGCCCCAAGTCACTCCCACAATGCACGTGTCTGAATCCGAAGCCAAAATGACTGAAGATGTTCCGGCTGCATCAGCCGATGAAGAAGAAGATGGAGAAGAAGCGCCAAGAGTTTCAAGAGTTGCTACACCCCCGTCTCACCAAGATGTTATTCTTGAGGAGAACGTGACCGACCCTCCAGCTTCTGAAGTGGAGGTTAACAACCCTGAAGCGGCCACCAATATCGTCGCTAACGCCGATGACGTTGTCATGGCTGAAGCCAGTACGGCGCCAGAAGCCAATGTGGCACCAGAAGTCAATGCAGCACCTGAAGTCCAAGCACCTGAAGCACATGTGGCCCCTGAAGTCCATGAAGACAATGCCAATGCCCCGGTTCCCCCTCCAAGACCTCACACAATGGGGTTGGCATTTGATCGTGGTCAGCCAGTTATGGTTCGCCGGCCCATTCTGACTCCTCCGCCTGCTGCTGGTCCACAATTTGAGTACCACGTTGAGCACAGGCCTCAAGTCCAAAAGCCCAAGCCAAGACTTCCACGATTCCCAGGCACTACCACTTCACTTGGGGTCTTCAATGCGAATGGCTTCGTGGCACAAAATACCTTCTTCAACAGCTCCAAGAACCCTTATACCAGACCGCACATTTCCTCGGATCGGTTCTGGAGCTATCAGCAGCGCAACTACTATTCCTGTGTCCTATACAATCAAGGGCGCATATTTCCACATATGCGCCTCGACTCTGAAGCTATAGCTGGACTGCCCTGCCTTGAAGAAGCATTGGACTGTTTCGGAGATGCTGGTCTGTTGCAGTTCATCACTGACAAGGAGCACTGGAACGAAGAATTGCTGCTTCAATTCTATGCCACTCTTCATATTTGAGGCTACAATAGGGATCCGAAGACTTGGGTCCTTGAGTGGATGATAGGCAATGTCCATCATGAAGCTAAAGCTCTTGATATCATTGAGCTCACAGGCCTGCCCACTCCTGGTGAATACTATGAACCAGGTTGTCAACAACATCAAAATGCCTTGGAAAGCATCTTTCAGAAGCCAGAACCCAACATGAGTCAAATGCTGAGCATGATGAAGCCTCTGCCTCATGACGCTGGATACCCATCAGAGTTCTTTGTTGAAGACCTAGAGTACCTGCCTCGCACCATTTACCACATCATCAGGAAGACTCTATGGCCTGTCAAAGGACACTCATCTGCAGCGAAGCTTGAAGGAGCAATGAAGACTTTGGTTTTCTATATCTTCAATGGCATCAGCTTCAATGCTCAAGACTTCTTCATCAGGCAGTTGGCCGCGTCTGGCTCTGACATCTTTGGGTTGAAATTCTATGCTCCATGGGTCATGCGTCTGATAAAGCGTCACTCAGCTTTCAACTATCAGCCGTCTGCACGCAATCATCTTATATTCTTGCCCGAGGTTGATCTATCAGTTGAAGCCATTTACACAGAGCCTGCTAAGGATCCCATTTATCTTCACAATGCTGATCACCAAAGCTTCACCCAGCCCATTGAAGGGATTCCAGCCATTTCTCATGTTTATCCCCTGGCTGGAAACACACGTGTCCCTCGTGCTCAAACTGATGTCACTGGTAGCACCATTGCGCAAAGGCCTCAAAGACGATCTCATGTCCTCAATGACCGAGAGCTTCTCGTCACGCTGCATCAGAAACAGGACAAACATCACGACTGGCTTAAGGTCAGATGCAAAGCCTCTTGGTGGATGTCAACCGCATTCGCAATCTTGCCACCAAGAATGCCTTTGTCACTCATGAAACCTGTCGGAGGTCGTGGAAGAGTTTGACCCTACTGAGTGCTGAAGCTGATCTGCACGACGATGGCTTCACCGAACGCTTCAAGTTTGACTCAACTCCTCCCAGAAATGCTCACTTGCGTCGGACTCCCTCACTTGAAGACTCTCAATACTCGTCCTCAGCTGCGACCGTAAATGCCAGAGTCATCGATGACCAAGATAATGCAACTTCACCTCCTCCAACTTCAGTGCGTGTCGACACTACACCAAGTTCCTTTGCACCACCGGATCTCAACGACGACCCTGCTGCCTCGCATGCACCTCATGGGAACGAGTAGGCGCTCTATGTCTTCAAACCTTTTTGGTCCTCACTGACAAAAAGGGGAGAAGCATATGAGTTGATAGTCTTCAAGCAGGTCCATATGGGTTGTTAATTTACTTTTTGCTACTTTTGCCAAGTGCTTACAACTCTCGTTTTCTATACATTTGGTTCTTTGAGTTGTAACACTTAAACTCGATGGTCGTCTGCTACTTATTTGCTATTCTGTGATGCGATGATAAATTCCGCATGTGCGACGATAAATTCCGCACTTAGATCATTTTGCAGACGTCCATCTTTCATTATGCATGTCATTATCTTTGTTACATCATATCTTGCATAATGACTTGTCATCATAAGTTGAAGAGGATCTCCACAAGTACAACCTGCCATGTGCATTTGCATTCCAAAAGCAAATTACTTATATGCACATCTTCAGGGGGAGCCCTTGCAACTTATGAAGACAATACCCTATCCTTTACAATTTCACATATTTTATTCCCCGTTGAAAACTTCAACCAGTTTGTCATCAATTACCAAAAAGGGGGAGATTGTAAGTGCATCTAGTGCCACCCCTAGTTGGTTTTGGAGTATTGACGACAAACCTGGTTGATGGACTAATGTGTTTGTGAGAATTGCAGGATAACACAGGTAGAAGTCCCTCATTGATTCGGTTTTCCTACCAGAGATGACCCCTAAAAATGTATGAAGACATTGAAGTCAAAGGTGGTATGAGAAGACATTCACATTGAAGTCTATGACAAGAGAAGACATCGCATGAAGACTATGGAGCGCGAAGACTTAGTTGTTTCGTCGTTCTTTTTCTTCTTTGTTGAGTCATAGGAACCACCGTACTGTTAAGTGGGGTCCAAGTGAACCAGTCAGAATGACTAAAGTGATGCTTAACCAAATCCTATGTCTTTGAGTGAAGACTATGAGAGCAAATCTTGTCCAGAGTTGGATAAGTCAGCTTTGCTTGTAGCCCAAGTAAAGTTGCCGCGTGTGTTTGAAATCTGACCGTTGGAACACGTGTCAGTTCCTTAGTGACCAAGGGTCATTTCGGACAAATCAGGCCGGGTTGCCTAGTGGCTATAAATAGCCCACCCCCTACAACCATAAATGGTTGGCTGCTCAGAGTTAGTGCACGACTTTTGTCGTTTGAGAGCAACCCACGTCGAAGCCTTTGAGAGAGAATTCCTTGCGAGGATAAAGCCCTAAACACCCAGAGCCAAAGAGTGTTAGGCATCACTTAAGTCTTCCTGTCTGTGTGATCTGAAGACTTATTACACTTGAGGACTGTGAATCCTCCAGCCGGTTAGGCATCGCGTTCTGAGCATCCAAGAGTCATTGTGGATCGCCGGTGAACGAAGTCTGTGAAGGTTTGGAAGTCTACCTTGAAGACTTACCAGAGTGATTGGGCGAGGACTGGGTGTCCTTAGCTCAAGGAGAATAAGGTGAAGACGAGGTCTTCTGAGTTGAATCTCAGCCTCCCTAACCAGACATACAGTTGACAGAGCAACTGGAACTGGTCCAACAAATCATTGTCTTCAACGAGTCACTGGTTTCATCCTTCCCTTCCCTTTACTTACTGTTGGTCCTTGTGAAGTCATTCAATGATTGCTTTATCTTTTGTCTTCACTGAGTGTCTGCTTGTTCTGATTGGCTTCACAATATCTTCCTACCTGATCTTTACTACCTAGCTGCTATTAGTCATTGTGCTTTCACTCCATTGAATACTTGACTATGGTTTGCCTAGTGTAGTCTACCTTCCGCTGCATGGTAACAGGCTTATTTCTATCGTTTGTCTTCAAAACTTCCATGTTTTGAAGACTTTCATAAAAATTGCCTATTCACCCCCCTCTAGTCGATCACTAGCACTTTCAACGGGCAATGGGAGAAATGTGATGTCCATGTAAGTGTTCAAAGGTAACAAGTTAGACATGATTAATATTGTGCATGAGCTATTCGCAAGTCGATTCAATTTTGAATCTGTGCAAGTTGATTTCTGGGAGAACACAAGTGCAACCTAAGGTCAAAGTCGTTGATGGCATTGCGAGGCCCAGCCAGGACCTCGTCGGAGACAAGGACGGCACTTCAAGCGGTAGTGAGGAGTGGTGTCACAGTCGGAGGCAAGGAAGAAGGTTCGTAAGGGTGTGGTGGTTCATCGGAAAAGTCTGGTTGCTAGGCTGGTTCAGAGGGATGGTCGGGGGTGGCGGCCGCTGTCGTGGTTCTAAGTTTGACAGTAGAATGGGGGTAGGGATGTAGAGGCAAGATCCTAGCTGTGGAAGAGTTGTACACGCGAGTTTTACGAGTTCAGGCCCTTCTCAGAGGAAGTAATAGCCCTACGTCTCGGAGCCCGGAGGCGGTCGACTGGATTATATGCGTGTGTGTTACAGGGGGTTCGAACCCTTGTGCCTATGGAGGGGGGTGGCTTATATAGAGTGCGCCAAGACCCCAGCCAGCCCACGACACAGAGGGTTTAAGGTACATTGAAGAGAGGACGTTACTGGTAACGCCCACATTAAAGTGTTGTAAATGTCAATTAAGTCTATAAGTAAATGCTCGACCGTTGCATATGCAGAGTGGCTTTAGCTCTTCTGCCCGTCGAGTGACTTCTACGACGGTCGAGTGACATCGATTCTTCCGAGTGGAACGTTTCCGGTCGAGTGGATGATGGTACCCTTTGGATGATCCTGGCTTTAGGGTGCTGTCCTAGGGGGGATGTCTAGGTCAGGTCTATGACCCTACCCTAGGTACGTAGCTTCATCATTAGCCCCCGAATGGTTTAGGGTTCAAGTGGAGAAGGAGTTGATGATCCTTCCGATTCAGCTTTTGTGCTTTGAGAGTGTCTCGCCTAGAGGTCGAATGAACTTTCATGATGGCTTCAAATGCTTGTTCAGTCACCTTGATCCATTCTTGGTTTTGTCGAGTGAACTTTCTTTGTTAAGTTTCGAGTGTTGCTATGGAAAAAATCTTCCGTCTGAAGGGTTGTTCTGTCGCCTGCGGATTTCGCGGGATTCGAATTTTGGGAAGCACGCCAAGCGGGGGAGGCCGCAGTAATCGGGACGGATTAGGCAGGCCGCCTCGATCTCTGCGCCACCTTTTTTGCCACGTACCACGCGTGCGACTGTTGCGGGATTTGATAAGATCATCCGAGCCTACAAGTCAGTCACTCGGAAGCGATCGTATATAAGGCGCCGGACCGGGGCCTTTGAACAGTGCGCCCCCATTCTTCTTCCTCCTCCTCAGATTCCTCTGCTACGCCTGCTTCTGCTCTCGGCATCGTCGCCCCGCTCGAGCTCGATTCGCTGCCATGGGGAAGGAGAAGATGGTGGCGTTGGAGCGTGCGAAGAAGGCGACGGCGAAGGGGAAAGGGAAGAAGACCAGCCGGGGCGGATCTTCGTCGAGGTCCGGCCTGTCGCCTGGCTGGATCCAGGGTGACTGGATCCGCTCGACAATCAGTCAAGATGACATTGATGACCTGGTTGAGGGGGGGACTGATCCCCCACGAATCGGTGCGGCTCCCGGGGAACGAGACCGAGCCGCAGCCGCAGGAGGGTGAGTGCGTCCTCCTCGCCACTCACGTTGACCGCGGGTTTTCTTTGCCTCCCCACCCTTTCTTTCGCGGTTTCTTGAACTTCTTCGGGGCTCAACTCCACCACTTTTCTCCAAACACCATCGTGTACCTCGCTGCTTTCGTGTCTATGTGCGAGAATTTCTTGGGTTGCCGACCACACTGGGGTCTCTTCAAGCACATATTCACATGTCGCTCCCAGACAGTCAAGAAGGCAAACCCGAGTGATGAGAGGACGCACGTGATACAGATGTGCGGGGGTCTTGGAATCCAAATGAGGAACAAGAGCACCTTCCCAGCTATGATCCTTCCCGACTCGGTCCGGGGCTGGCAGTCGACCTGGTTTTACTGCAAGGACCAGCCGACCCCGGGTTAATCAACTGGACTTCCCCCCTTTTCCATGGCTCGAGTGGAGAAGCCCTCCTCCTTGAGAGTGATCCCGGAAGAGAAGGCGCAGGTGAAGGTGTTGGTCGAGCGGGTCATCCAACTTGTCCGCGACGGAGTGACTGGTATGGACCTGCTGGAGGTCTTCGTCAGTCGACGCATCCAACCACTCCAAGCTCGTGACCATCCGATGTGGATGTACTCGTGACTCGAGGATTCCACTCGGATCCACCCGGAGGATGTTAGTGAGGACACAGTGGAGAAGTGGCTGAGAGGTATTACCGGCAACAAGGATAATCCCCGGGGGTCCAGGAGGGTGGTTCCATTCGACCATTTGCACCAGCCGGAACAGGTACGATTCTGCATTGTCTAGTGTCTTCTTGATTTACTATGTAACATCTCATTGACGGTCGACTGTCTTTCTTTTGTTCATTGTCTTTTCAGGCTCTTATTGATATGTACTCGATGCCCAATGGAGTGCAGGAGCAAAATGTTGAGAAAGAGGCGAGCGGGGGCGAGAGTGGCGAGTGGCACTCGGATGCAGAGGAGGATGAGGAGAGCGACGACCCGAGTGACGAAGAAGAGGTCGACTCACCTCCTCGCAGAGAAAGGAGGTCCAAGCACGCTCACGACCCGGCAAACACCCCTGACCTGGTGGCCGCACCGACTGGGCAGTCTTCAAAGTGCCCTCAGACGTCTTCTCTGGTGCCGATTGAGAAGGGACCGAAACAACTCAAGACTGCGCTGCCTCCTGCGCCAAAACCATTGAAGGCCACATCCTCCAAACCGCCGAAGGCTTTGTCCAGAATCAAAGTGACCATTCCCACCATCTCCGGGTAATCATCTGACCCGATCTTTTGGTCGACTCGAGCAACAAAACATAACCGACTGAAAGTTGACATTTGCAGTGCTGCTACTTCTGGAACTTCTTCCCGCCAATACCGAGATGAGGAAATGGAAGACGCGGTTACCTCCAACCCAGGAAAAATTCTCTTGATCTTGTTCTTGATTATTTGGTCGATCAAATTCTGGCGATTCACTTGGGGTCGACTGATTTATGTGCAGCCCCACCCAACATTATCGAGCTTCCGGATGATGATGAAGATGTGGCCCCGAGGCCCAGAAAGAACAAAAAAGTAGCGGCTGGCAAGACATCTCAGCCGGGACTGACGATGGAACCAATTGTCCAACAACCTGAAGATGCAGGCGGGGCCTCTGTAACTTTTGTTGTCCCATTGTCGAGTGAGCGCCCTGCACCGTCGATTGTACTAGTGTTTCCTTCAGCCGCCCAACCCCATGCCTCGGAGCTCCAAGCTGCCGCATCTGGGCCGTCTGCCCCTTTCTTCACCAACTATCATGTTCCAGAAAGCCAGTCGGACGCTGCCGCGGAGGCTATCCGTCAGGCTAACGTGATGATGGAGCAGATGAAGACGGTGCACGAGAACAGCCAGGCTACTTACGATGCCAGCGCGGCTCTTCGGGCCAATGTCCAGGTAAGTTGGCTTTCGTCTGACCTTGTTCTATTAGGATATGCTACTTGAAATATTTTCTTTCATACAATCTCTTATTTTTTGTGTCGAATCTGTACACCTGCTAGGTGTTTTGTTGTCTTTAGTATTTGCGCTCTTCTACTTGGCCTGGGCGAGTGGGATCTGAGCCGGTGGGGGCACGCTAAGTGCACCCACTGGGTGTAGTCCCCGAGACCGCAGTCGACTGCGGGCAGTCGACTAGGGTCTGAGTACTTTTCACTTTCCTTTCTTCCACTCGACCCGGGCGGACCGACCGAGTGGGATCTGAACCAGTGGGGGCACGTCAAGTGCACCCACTGGGTGTAGTACCCGAGACCGCGGTCGACTACTGGCAGTCGGCCGGGGTCTGAATAGTTCTTCTCTCTTTCTTCTCATTTTTTTACTCGACCCGGGCGGACCGGTCGAGTGGGGTCTGAATTAGTGGGGGCACGCCAAGTGCACCTACTGGGTGTAGTCCCCAAGACCGCGGTCGACTGCGGGTAGTCGGCTGGGGTCTGAGTAAACTTTTAAGTTTTATTCACTTGGAAGTAAATAATCTTTGATCTTGTGATTGACATGTCTTTTACCTTCTGCAGAAATCTTGTACTCTCATTTCTAAGTTCACCGAATTTGAGGAGAAGCAGAGGCAACTCAACCTTGACTTGGAGTTGGCCCAACAAAAGTTGAAGAAAGCTCAAGATGAAGCTGCTGGTATGGAAGGTAACTACCTGTCGACTGTTCACGTCGATCGTCCTTTAAAATATTTCTTCGATCTCTTGTTTGATCTGATTGCTTATTTTGCAGAGAAAATGAGGTTGGCTCTGGAGAAGAAGGACTTGGATCTTGCAGCTGCACAGAAGGAGGCTCAAGATAAGACTTCCCTTGCAGACCAGAAGCTGGCTTCGGTCGGAGTGCTGGAAGAAGAAGTAAGCAAGCTGAAGTCCTCTCTCACTGAATCCAACCGAGACGTAACTCGCCTGAAGAAGGATAAGATGGCTCTGAATGAGAAGCTGGAATCCACGGCTCGTAAGAGAAATGACGTGGAAGCTTATCTGCAAACTCTTGCCAAGAAGCTCTTTCTTATTCTGGAAGGTACTCTTCTTAATCCGACTGCTTTACTGCTTGCAAGTTAGTCCAGTCCAGTCGACGAACTAACTCCTTGACTACAGAATTCTGCCAAAACTTTGACGAGGAGACTGGACGGATCGAGACAGGTTTGTTGCTTCTCCAGTCGGCGACGAGGCTACCATGAATGTGCTTCGACTGGAATATCATGTCGACGGTGTGACAAGTTACCTCGCTCGTCTGAAGGTGGCAGTTTCACGGATTCATCACTCTAGCCAAGGGCGACGCTTCAAAATGACCTCGAGTCTCTAATGGCTCGCCTCAATGAGGTCCCTGGTCGAGTGCAAGAATGGAAGAAGTCCTCTGCCCAGTGTGGTGCTGACGTGGCATTGTCCTTGGTAAGAGTCCACTGCAAGGAAGCCCGTGAAGATAAGCTGGCGGAGATCAAGGTCGCCAACACCAAAAGACACGATTTCCAGTCCTTCATGGAGACTTTCATAGCCGCCACCACTCGGATTGCAGATGGAATCGACTTGGACGAATTCGTTGAACCTACCAGCCCTCCTCCCGCCGAATGAACAAACTTTGAGATTTAAACTTGCCTTAAATTTGCCTCGGGATGCCGAGTGGTTGCTATAACAATTAAACTCTTTCGGGCTTGATGCTCGAATACTTTTGATCCGTCGCCTGGAATTTTTAGGATCTATCTCAACTTGGCTTATTTCTGAATATGTTCGTATTTGCCTTCGCATGGAATTTGCTCTTTGGGATGTAGCCCTGAAGTGGAGAGTCCAATCGACCTGCGCCTCGTCATCCCTGTGGGTAGGGATGGGGCGCACGTTGTATTTGTGGCATAGCTTGGAGAAGAAGGCCGCGGTCGACCTGCACCTCGTCGTCCTTGCGGATGGGGATGGAGCGTACGTCGTACTTGTGGTGTAGCTCGGAGTTGAAGGCCGCGGTCGACCTGCACCTCGCCGTCCTTGCAGATGGGGATGGAGCGTACGTTGTACTTGTGGCGTAGCTCGGAGTAGAAGGTCGCGGTCGACCTGCACCTCGTCGTCCTTGCAGATAGGGACATATTTTAAACCTTAGGCGAATACTGGACTGCAGCTAAGCCTCCGAGTGGGAGGGTTGATCACCACTCGGTAGGATTTTTTAAACTTAGGTGAGTACTGGAGTGCAGCTAAGCCTTCGAGTGGGAGGGTTGCTCACCACTCGATAGGATTTTTTAAACTTAGGCGAGTACTGGACTGCAGCTACGCCTCCGAGTGGGAGGGTTGCTCACCACTCGGTAGGATTTTTTAAACTTAGGCGAGTACTGGACTGCAGCTAAGCCTCAGAGTGGGAGGGTTGCTCACCACTCGGTAG